>NC_051287.1:4406913-4714413 GCF_015220745.1 Sebastes umbrosus | reverse complement strand
GTTGGAAACTGGCAATCTGATCTGGCAACACTGCTGCTAGCATGAGTGTAGACTCTTTGTCTAGTTTTACTATTTCGAGGTCGCTTTTTATCCCTTTAGCAGACAGTAGAGAGTTGACAGGCAATGAGTGCAGACGGAGAATGACATGCGACGAAGGTCCCCAGCTGCAACAGTAGCTCATAAGCAAAAGATGAATCTCTCTATATATCTATTCAGCCAGAGACTTCCACTATAAACAAGATTCTGTCTGCCAGGTTGTGTACCATAAAAAGGTTTTATAACTTCACTCACCAGACCGACCATCCCACCTCTTGTTTAACCCATCAGCATGGCTTGTCTCAGCACAGTGACAGTAGGCAGACTCAGAGAGCCTATGTTTAAATTAAACATAAACTCTGTATCCCAGACCACCCTGACTGGAGCTAACTGCTAATCCAAATACTGCCTCAACCCTCATCCAGAAAGGACCCATATTTGTACCTGATACTTCATGCATCCACAATCCTGCCCACCCCAACCTCTGCCCCACCAAATGCTCTTATTTTGGAGGTAACAGTCCAAGTTTCCTTGGTAGATCCACATCACAAGACTTCATATTTCCACATCCAATATCTCAAATTCAAACGGACATCTGAGTGAGTCAACCCAGTCAAAGCTTTTTTCTCACTTGACACTTGGAACCAAAACTGATTCCACTGAAGCCAAGTTGGACGGGGGAAACCATTACTACAGTTTAGAGGACGGAGATGTTTTGTCCAAAGTTATGTTACTAGGCAACATTAATGATCGCAGTGCACCGAGCCGGCCCTGTAACTTCTCTCAGCTTCACTTTTGATATCAAGATCTCGTGATCTTCTTTCTTGTTTCATTTGTGGTGCATCAAATACAGTAATAACCATGATATTTTGTGGTATTTGTCTATGGAAGTGGGAAAAAGTCCACTCAGATTATCTTGATTTATTCTATGGTGTCATGGATGGGGACAGTTGGAACTAGACCACCGCTGGTGCTGCGCCCTTACAAAGGCTGGTTTGTTTGGATTAAAAGCATGTGGTTACTGTCACTGAAGACAGCCTCATCTGCGCTCTGACTGCCAGACTCTTCATAAACCCTCAGAGTCATGTCTCTTCCACTTGTAGGATATGTGTGTTTTCAAGTTTAGGAACAATAACTGCAATATAAATGGAAGGAATCCAACCACCAAACTGTAGGCCTCGCCATCGAAAATATATGGTATCAAAGGAAGCTCTTGGGTATGTTGTCACTGTTCCCATGTAATACAGTTATTGTGTATCTCAGGCTGCTTTTACAGCGAGCTGGAATGATATACGCCTTTGTCAACTGAATCAGCAATTGTTCACCAAAATGTCATAAATCAGCCCACACGCTTCCTGTGTCTAGAGGCTGCAGTTCTAAGAATACTCCTGAGGCAGGCAGAGAGAGATAATCTAGCCCCAATGGGCCGTGCTGTTCAAGCAGCGTCTTCAGTTCGGCTCAAACATTGTGATTACTCAGACAAAACGTCAGGGAAAGACCTGGGTCACATCTCATTTTCTGTCTCCCGAAACGGCAGCTACGCCTCAAAGACTGAGCTCAAAATGTGCCCCACGCTGGCAGGATGCCAGGCGGACTGAGTTACAGAATGCAGCATGGAAATGAGAGACTGGAAATCTTGTATATCCTGCTTCTCCAGCTCCATCGTAGGACTGTACTGTGTGTGTGTGTGTGTGTGTGTGCGTATATGCATGCAGAGTAATAATCCCACAATGACCCCTTCTAGAATCTCATATCTTTTAAGAAAACATAACCTCTTTCTATGTTGTCTTACTTGAGGGCTTAAAGGAATAGTACAACATTTTGGGAAATCGAGTGAGAGTTAGATTGATATCACTATATTTCATTTTGTCTGGTGGAAACAGACTGGAAACATGGGGGGAGTGCCAGCCTGTCTGAAGGAAACAAATATCCACCTATAAGTACAACTAAAGCTCACTATTTCTATTTCTTGGCCGCCGCCAGTAATTTCCTGGAGTGTCTGCCGGTTTCCTGGCAACAGCTCAGAGCCAAGAAATAGATGAGCACATAAACCGCGCTCTGGTTTTTGAACATAATAAAGCTACAGTCGGTAACTATAATAAAAATAACTTTTTGTCATATTTGATCAAACTACTGCTATATCCTGACGGTATATGAGACAGATAATCTGTGGTTCCTCTGTGTCCTCCTAAATGGTATTTGCAAATACCGTGCCCGAAGGAAAACAACCAATCAGAGTCTCTAACGCAGCTGACAATCACTACTCGCGAAACTCGTGAACTCTGGTCAAACTAAACAGCGCTGATCAAATATGAGTCATCATTCTGTTACTGTAATGCTTATTTCTCACCTCAAATGTTTTCAGAAACATATTTTAGTGTACAGTTTAGCTGTGAAATGAGAAAGTTCAAACCGGTCTCACAGGAAGGCGTATAAATACCACGACATTACACGGACATTGCTCGTGTCATGATTACGCCACACAAATGTCCACAGTTAGGTTTAGGCAAGAAAATCACTTAGTTAGGGTAAGGGAAAACGTCATGATTGGGCTTAAAATAAGTAAGTAAACTAAGTAAAACATGTATGGAAACAGCTACGGAAAACACGTTACAAACGTCAACAAAAGGCAAACGTCACTAACTTCACTTACAAAACAAAACAACGGTCAACAGCGGTCTCCAACGCGGGTCTTCTGGTTAAAAATTCCAGTGTTTTTATAATATGTCACTAACTTTTACCGTAGCATTTATACGTATACGATGTGTTTACATTGCAGTAATATGATACATGGCGTACAATAGACAAGCGGAAATAAAGAAAGGCGTACTTTCTGCACGTTAATCGTTTTGCGCATTATAGTGGCATTTATACGCCTTTTCGTGCGAACGGGCTGGAAAGTTTGCTCCGGCCGGTGGGTGGTGCTTGGTTTTGACTCGACTGTTTTCAACATGGCGGCCGGGTCACAAAGTAAATATGAAAAAAATATGTTTTCATTAAAGTTACCAATTGTAGCTTTAAGCAGGTGAGATATTAGGTGTTAGTGAACCTTAGAAGGGCTGGTGTTATGTGTACCTCTGGGTACCTGTGGGGTACTATTTTGTACCATTTGACAGAGCCAGGCTAGCTGTTTCCCCCCGTTACCAGTCTTTGTGCTAAGCTAAGCTAACCGGCTGCTACCTGTAGACTAATATTTAACAGAAAGGAGAGTGTCATCGATCTTCTCGTCAATCCCCAACACTTAAACTTAAAACTTAAACTTAAAAAATAATAATTATAATAATTAATTATAAAAAATTAAAAATATTAATAATAATAAATAAATAAATGGATAAATAAGTAAATAAATGTGAAATTGAATTAAAAAAAAAAAATGACTTTAACATTGTGGTTGACACAAGTAGCCTAGTCATTACACTGTCACATAGAGATTAATTGGGCCACAGCAAAGAACTCTATTCATGCTCATCAACATAATGTAGCGCTGATTAAAACGTATTCACAGGAAGGACCCTCTTGAGTTTAGACTTTACAGTACTAAAACTCTTTTTCCGTGACCAAGAGTCAGCCATTCATCACACACTTAATTTTATCTCCTCAGCTCTCTTAATGTGGATGCTGCGTAGTCACTTTCTTCCTGTCAGGGTTCTTGTTAAGGCCTCTGATCTCTAGTGAACAATGACTTCTCTGTTTCGAGGTCGTGGTGTCATCTCTGTCTCTGAGGAGCTATTTCCTCTTGAAGAGAAACTTGATCAGAGTTTGGGGAGGAGAGGTCACCTTTCAAACAAACTCTCTTTTCCTTCTGTAAAAGCTTTTTACATACAGATGCCCTCATTACCTCTGGGGAAATGTGTTATCTCCCTCTCTTTGAAGAGAAGTGGCTCTGTTATCTCATCACTATAGCTGACCACTGTCACTAAGTATCTCTCTACTGCAGGGCTGAGCAACCCTGGAGAGTTCCCATTGTTCCTTATAATGCAGATTTTACCGCACTATCAGTTACCATCCTTTGTGATGGCAGAACCAGCATCTATACCTCTGTGTGTCTGGACTTTAACTCTCTGTTCCAATCTATTTAACAGCCCCATCTGCTCTCCTGCAAAATCCTTAAGTGGAGCAATAACAACCAGAACATGAAGCTTTTCTGTAACCAGCTTTACTGCCTGTCGTGGCGTTAATCTGTTCTGTGAAACAAGCCAAAGGAATCTGAAAGCCTTGCTGATGGGAAACCATCAAAACAATTGTCTGTCTGCTCATCCGTGCGTCTTACCACATAACAAACATTTGGCTTCAGTGATTATAACTTTTTTCTTCTTGGCTACTTTACTGTCAGAGTGACCCGTGTTTGAACTCGTGGCTCTGATCTCTTCTGTGAGTTCAAAGTCAAATGTTTTTCCTGCCGTGGTGCGTGGCTTCCCCCACAGAGATGCACTCTCGGTACATGTGGTACCATCCTGAAACATCTCTAGTGTGATAACAGTATGGGGAGTGCTGGAGTCTGGAAAGACCATAGGAAGAGAAAATGATGTTGGTTAATGCTAATGCAAAATTTCATGGCAATCCATAGAATAGATGCGAGACAGAGGCAGTAGGGTTCATCCCATAGACTGTATATATATATAGATGGACGACATTTCCCCACTTCCTCCCACTGTACAGAAGTGAAGCCAAAATATCTCAGATACAGGAGCTGCCATCTTGCGCTTTTGACTTCATTTGGAGTCTGCGCAGTTGTGATCGTTCGATGGATCTGCGGCATCGAGGTCCCACCCACACACCCGCCCGAACCAATTGTGAGCCGAGCACGACCGCAGTTAGATAGCGAGAGAGAATCACAGCTATCAATCATGACGTCTCACCCCCTTTTTATAGCATCGAATAACCAAATTAACCAAATTTATCAGAAAAATGAACACTTGAACATATCAGCATGATAAGAACTACCTAAAGTGACAGAAACCATCTTTGGTAAAAATTTATTTGATGTGTATTTTGGCTTTTTAGTTTGCTAACATGGAAGGGGGCGGGATTTATGACCTATACTGCAGCCAGCCACCAGGGGGCAATCAAGATGTTTTGGCTTCACTTTTGGGGAGTTGTCATGTTGTCCATCTTTATATACAGTCAATAGTTCATCCTCTGGGTACCATGGATATCTGTACCAAATTTTAATACTTTTGCAGCTTTGCCCTTTGTGCTAGAGAAAACTTCACAGCATCATCAAAACCATTAGGATTCATCCTGTGGGGATCATGGATGTCTGTATACTAGTAAACTTTGCAATCCATTCAGTCGTGTTGACAGACAGACCAATATTATGCCGCAGTTTGTGACTAAAATCACTTTGATCCAGGTGATTCGATCCCTCCCGTCTAATCTTTCAGACGCATACCAGAAAACAGAATTAAAGCAGCGCTGTGTTGTTGACTTGATTCAAGAAGACACTCACTGCATATTCATGTCATGTCAATGCATGCAAGTGAAATTTCTTGTTTTCACCAAACGCATATAAATTCCCCTCTTTCATGAGAAAAGAATGGAGACAAAATATCAGCATGTCTAAGACGGAAATCTGAGAAGTCTCCATGAGCCACAGAAAAATAAAAAAGAAATGCAGGCAGAAAAACACTTGGCAGCTTTTTAATATTGACTCCTTTTCCTCCCTCCTCTCTCTCCTCTCTCGTCTCTCTCCCCTGTCTCTCTCTCTCCTCTCTCTCTGGGCTTGGAAGCACTTGAATACAGAGTTCAGTGAATTGTTCTGGCATAGCAGCTTGTGTGTAATGACTTCTGACAGCAGTGGAGACAAACTGAAGAGCATGTCTGTCTCTGCATGAGTATTTACAAATCTACTCTTGGGAACCGCATTCCAATTCTGGAAACACTATTATATGCAAGTCGCCATGAACGACCGCATGTAGGCCTATAAGGGATGCGTATCCGGAGGTATACTTGAAATAAACGGAGGGCAAGACTGCAAGAGGACACCGGGCTCATATTTCCCTCAGAACAATCTGAGAAGTTTGGTGTAAAAGTATAAAAGTATCTGGATGATGTATTGGAGTAATTTAAGAGGTACAGTTTGGGGGGAGAGCAGCTGCCGGCTCCATCATACCGAGTACAGAGCCACTGGCTCCACTCAATCTGGCCGTTGTTCTCGCCTGGCCGCCGTCCAACACTGATGGGATTTTGGTTCTGCTATGCATTATGAACTCCTTCTTAAAAGTGAAAAGCAACTGTGGTCGGGGTGTGTTCTTTAGTTTGTTGTTGAAAAGAAGCTTTGTAAAGGCCTTCGGAGTGTGTGGCTCTACAAAGGGCAAAAGTCAGAGGTACCCCAACTGTGCACAAAAGTAAAAAACATGTCACATCGTCATCACCCATATGTATCTCTGTTAGCCGTCTTTAGCCCGTCTGGGCTGATGTCAGGCTCTTTGTAGTTAATGCAGACCCTTGAGCAGTTCACCATTTGGGCTTTCTCTAACCTCCACTTTGATGTTGCTCTAAATTGAGTCCGCAGTCGTCCTGTTGCTCTGGTATGCCAGCTGGAGGAGGTGGAGGGGGGGCTGTTTGGGGTTGTTTG
This sequence comes from Sebastes umbrosus, assembly GCF_015220745.1. Lineage (NCBI taxonomy): Eukaryota > Metazoa > Chordata > Actinopteri > Perciformes > Sebastidae > Sebastes > Sebastes umbrosus. The sequence continues at coordinate 4,707,800 of NC_051287.1, read as the reverse complement.
GCTCAGAAACTCTTCTGCACTTGTCTTGACTCCTCTCTAATCTCTCTAATTGGAATCGGGGGGTCTGAGGGTCCCCTGAGAGCTGCCAGATCTTTGTGGTCATAGTGTGGTGATGTGACGGGGTCAGAAGAACAGAGTGGTTTTCTTTCCTACACTTTGTTCTGGTGGCCTCGCTGCCCCGACACATCCACTCTGCTTTCATTCCAAGGTGGTGTTTGTTTACACGGCTGAAGTTGTTATTCTTCTTCTTCACACTCTATTTGTTGTGTTATTGTTAGGAAATAGGAAATACCCTTTACCAAAAGGTAGAGTCATTAGGATTTCACAGCTTACATTTGCACAGAATGGGCAATAAAAAAACGTGTTACTTTTCTCAAGTGAAGGCCTCTGGTACTTCCCCAGCTCCATATCTGGAAAGTTCTAAACCTCGAAGCTGTCATGTCTTTATTGGTGTGTGCAAGTGTTCCCGGCTATGTGGTGTCACAGCTTTGCAATCAAGGCTTGTTATGTTTCATGGTGGAAAGTGTAAGACAGGAGCTCCGCATGTGTTATAACAGCTGTCGTCTGTCTCTGCTGGGAGGCAACACAGCCCCAGTGTTTTCCTCAAGCTGTGCCTCATTACATACGACGGGTTTCAGTGCGGGGACAAGTAATTATTCAAGAGTGGATCTGCTTTTACCACGGTGAAAAAAACAGCGGTGGAAAGTAACAAAGTACATTTTAAGAAGTACTGTGTAAGTTAGGGCTGTCAAAGTTAATAATGTGCTAACGCAAATTCATTTTAACAGCATTAATTTCTTTAAAACATTAACGAAATCAATCATTCAGAGGTTGTAGCTGGCTCAGTTTTAAAGCTAGAGTGAAGATACTGTTATCATAATGAAATTATAAAACCTAATGAATCCATTGGTACCAACAATGTCATACTAGCTTGTTGCGAAGGATGTTAAATAATAAACTTACGCTACATTTTGGCAAGGAAAAACTGGCATGACCATTTTCAAAGGGGTCTCTTGACCTCTGATCTCAAGATATGTGAATGACAATAGGTTCTATGGGTACCCACGAGTTGAGCTGAATTTTCCATGTTATGATTTGAGCATATTTTTTATGCTAAATGCAGTACCTGTGAGGGTTTCTGGACAATATTTGTCATTGTTTTGTGTTGTTAATTGATTTCAAATAATAAATATATACATACATTTGCATAAAGCAAACATATTTTCCCACTCCCATGTTGATAGGAGTATTAAATACTTGACAAATCTTCCTTTTAAGCTACATTTTGAACAGATAAAAATTGTGTGATTAATTGCAATTAAATATTTGAATCGATTGACAGCCCTAGTATAAGTAGGCTACATCTTTTGGGTGTTTACTTCTCCTTTCTTTATTCTTCTACTCCACTGCAGTTCAGAAGCATTGCACTTTTTACTCCCCTACATTTATTTGATAACTTGAGTTCGCAGTTACTTTGCATAATTATAATACAAAATATAGATTAAGATTAGAATCTTTTGAGAGGGGTAAAGTAATTAAAATTAGCCTCAACCTACTAGCTGCTACATTTAAGTGATGTAGGCCTGAACATGAATAAATATAGTCCAATGATATAATATACAGCCATTCTGCATAACGTCTACTTTTACTTTTGGTACTTTAAGTATATTTGCATACTTATACTTCTGTAATGTACTTCTTTTGGATGGATGACTTTTACCTGTGGAATATTTCTACACTGTGGTATTGCTACTACTTTTACCCTGCTTAAGTAAAAGATCTGAGTACTTCTTACAAATCTGAATATTTATAAATGCACAGATATAAAAATATAATAGCACTAAATGTTATGTGTAATCTCATAAAACATAAATAGGTTAATAAATTTCTTAATAATCTTGAAATTATTAATTAAGTCCTTTTTATAATAAAAAGTTAAATTGCAGAAAGTTTCTTTTTACTTAAAAACAGTAGCTTGCGTCACTGCCCGCGTGAACATTTTGCATGACTTTTACCTGAGTAGTACTTCTGCACTGCTACTTTTAGCCTGCTTGAGTAAAATATCTGAGTATTCTTCCACCTCTGTGAACAGTTATAAACTCATAGATATAAAAATAGTACTAAATGCAATTTTTGATATCATAAAATATAAATGAGTAAATACGTTTCTTAATAATAATAATTAAATTATAAATTGTTTTCATAATAAAAAGTTAAATTGCACAAAGTACAAAACAGTAGCTTGCGTCACTGCCCTTGTGTGACGACATAATCACAACAGCTTATTGGACCAATCAGAGGGCGTCGCTGCAGTAACCTAATCAGCCCATCAGCAGCAGAGTCTTCATCACAGAGCTGCTGCAGCTCCACTGGATGACTGGATGACTGGATGCGGGCTGAAGGAGGCGGATCAGGAACGAGGATACAACACCGCGAAACTTTGGGAAAAAGTTTGGGAAATAAGTTTATCAGAACTTTTTTTCTCGTGGAAACTTTTTCCTCAACTCTGCAGCTTTTCAGCTCTTCACCATGATCGTGTTGGATGAGCTTCTTCTTTGTGGCGCCTCGTTGACTTCCAAAGTCCTCCACAACTAAGTGCCATGATATGAAACCATCCAGGAGTCAGCTTGTTTTTACGCACCGTGATGGAACTACAGAAGTCTAACTTTTTAAAGATTCATTCTTCCTGGAAATGGCAAGTCGTGCCATATTGATGGAGCGCACATATCTGATATTCAGTGTATTGATCATAATCATCGGTTTATGTGTCGCATCTCCAAAAAACCACAGGCTGGTGTGCTGGAAAGCCATCCTGAAGTGCCACGGAGAGCCGCAGTGCCATTACGCGTACGATCAGTACATTTACGCGTGTGCGTCCGTCATCAATGGGGAGCGTAAGAAGTGTCCCAGCCACTGCATCTCCTCTCTCATTCAGCTCAACCTCACCCAGAGTGGACCTGCTCTGGAGGACTGCGACTGCAACCAGGACCCGGTGTGCAGGAGCACCAAGCAGGCCATCGAGCCGTGCATGCCTCGCACCAGAACCAGAACCAGCACCACCAGCTCCACCATGGGCTGCACAGAGGCCCGGCTGCAGTGCGAGGCGGACCAGCCCTGCAGCTCTGCCATGAGGGATTATTTATACCACTGCAGGAGGCTGTTCGGAGGAGAGAGGTGCTCGGACGGATGCCGGAGGGTGATAGCAGACATGCGCTCCATACCCAAAGCGCAGCAGCTGGACACATGCGTGTGCGACGGCACGGAGAGGAACATATGCGAGTATATCAAAGTGAGCATGAAGACTTTCTGCTCTGATTCCAGCGATAGGTTTGCAGGAAGTGGCTTTTCAGACTCTGAGGACGATTCTGAGGAAGATTACATCGACCAGGAGGATTATCAAGATGTGGAGAGCTCCTGTGACTCTCCACCTGGTCACACTGCTCTAAATGTCCTGACCACCATTTTGGTTTTAACCAAATTAATCTGAAATAGCTGCTGCCATTAAAGGGACTGTTTGTAACTTTCAGAAATAGAGCTAGGCAATATAAGACTTCTTAAAATACAGCAAAAATACAAGATTAGTTCCCTGTTTTACAGCTTCATTTTACATTATTAGTGAGCACTATGCATGTGGCATTAACTCTGATTTGCAGATTATATATATATATAATGTAAACACTGCTTATAGGAGCAGGACAATACCTTGTCAACACTGTCAGGTTCTTTGAAGAGCACAAAGCCAAAGCCCCTTGAACATACAGTCATGGGGTCCAGCTTTAAAGTGCAGTCTACAACCTCGCCATACTTGGAAAAGTAATCTTTCAGGTCCTTCTTGGTGTCCCAGCTGAGCCCTCAGACAAACATCTTCCTGCTGACAAAACAGCAAATTTTAAAGAAACCATAACTCATAATGCAGATTGAGAAAACAGCAGTGGTGAAATAAGTATTTGATGATCCTTCACTTAAAGGGACTATTTGTAACTTTCAGAATTGCTTGTTAACAGCAACACCTTAGGCCGTTAAGTCAACGAAAGACAGCGTCGGGCTCGTGCTTGCTCGCTCTAAATAGACATGAACGAGCATCGCTCAAAACAGTGAGGCGACACACGTCAGCTAAAACCACAATATCACTCTATATTTCAGCTGCTTGGCAGTAATGTTAGCTGACCAGACGGAGGTCTCTCCATGAATCAATGCTGATTCTAGTGTTGGCTTTTCCTGCCTCAGCCTCCCGACCGCGGCCGGAGGGAGACACCTGAGTTTTGGTCGGAGACGTTATCGTTACTCGCTGTGGAGCCCCGTCACTTCACAACACACGGAAAACCTCTGTTGGTCTGGAGGAGCTGCAGCAGTTATTTCTTCACAAACGTCCACTGTACATTCACTAGATATTCTCAGAGCTAAACTAACTCTACTGCAGTGTGGAGTGTGAACGTGAGGTGGAGCGAGAACGCGCGTGTTGTGTGACTGAAGACAAGCAGGCAGCGGAGCGGTCTGAACAGCGTAGCCACACACGAGCGCGCATATGCGAGCGCGCATGGGACACCGACCCGGTAGATTTATACGTGTAAAAAGTTACAAACAGTCCCTTTAAGGGGTCAGTGCTCTGACTCATTAGTGGAATCAAAAATCTACTCACTAGATTGTATTTCTGTCATTAAACTAACATTTGGGGCTTTTAAATTCAAACTTTTCTGCTACAAATCTGCACAAGTTCATTCAATTCAGCACACTTTGCTGTTTAATCACTCCATATGTTATATTTCATCATCTGATAATGCTGAAGGAGCCTATATTTTTTTTGTATGCCAGCTATGTAAAGATAGATTGTACAGTATATTGTATAAAAATTATTTTTGTCAAAAATATTTGTTTATGAGTGACAAGAGATTTGCACTGTATGAATAGATGAGTCTTTTTACTGCATTATGACCACACAGGAATGATTTAAAAAAAGTGCCTAAAAGTCTTTCTACTGGTTTTATTCACCATGATGTGACCATATCAGAGGCGTAGCTGCTGGGAAAGCAGAGGAAATTTTCCTTCACTAAGCTGTACACAGACTTTCTCCACAACCCCCCTCATTACAAACCAAAGTTGATGGAAGCCACTGAAATGTGTCTAAATCCTGAGAGCGATACCCTTGACCTTGTAAACATGGATGTTTGCGTAAGGTATAAAGTGTTAATTCCTGAGAGCTGTTCAAACAGACGAGAGGAAGGTAAACTCCTCCTCTTGGGGGGGGATTTGCAGCACAAATGGAGCCAAGAAGCTGTTGGGTCAGTTTGTTTATCCTCACCCCGTGTTTGTTACAAGTCTTCACACAAAGACACACTGAGAAAAACAAAAAGATGTCTGTGTTCGGGTGAGTGGAGGTATTAAGTGCCCATTAAGAACACACTCCTCTGAATGTACATGCACATTAAATAAAGACGAGTTTTAAAAATGATCCATTTGGAAGCTGTGTGGCTTTGTTTTTAACTTTTAATCTTTAGTCTTATTTATTTAGTTTCAGGATTCACGTGTTGATTAAAGGAGTGCAAAGCAATGTTGGTTCATTTACAGTAATCTCTGTTCTTCAAATTAATTAAACGTTTACTAGGGCTGTCAATCGATTAAAATATTTACTAGATTAATTGTATGATTGTCCATAATTAATCGCAATTAATCCAGAATTATTCACATTTTTATCTGTTCAAAATGAACCTTAAAAGGAGATTTGTCAAATATTTAATACTCTTATCAACATGGGAGTAGGCAAATATGCTGCTTTATGTAAATGTATGTAAATATTTATTATTGGAAATCAATTAACACAAAACAATGACAAATATTGTCCAGAAACCCTCACAGGTACTGCATTTAGCATAAAAAATATGCTCAAATCATAACATGACAAACTGCAGCCCAACAGGCAACAACAGCTGTCAGTGTGTCAGTGTGCTGACTTGACTATGACTTGCCCCAAAACTGCATGTGATTATCATAAAGTGGGCATGTCTGTAAAGGGGAGACTCGTGGGTAACCATAGAACCCATTTACATTCACATATATTGAGATCAGAGGTCAAGGGACCCCTTTGAGAATGGCCATGACAGTTTTTCCTCGCCAAAATGTAGCGTAAGTTTGGAGCGTTATTTAACCTCCTTCGCGACAAGCTAGTATGACATTGTTGGTACCAATGGATTCCTTAGGTGTTCTAGTTTCATATGATGCCAGTATTCTCTCTAGCTTTAAAACTGAACTCAAGCCACTGAGCTACAGCCACCCCACAATTACTCACCAGGTGTCCCTGAGTCATTTCAGAAACACTTTTGCACTTAGAGGCCAGAATGAATCCTCTCCCATCACAGTTCTTCTGGTATTTTGGTATTTACCTAAACTATGAGATGCATTATTTAAGTATTACGTGTCAGTACTACTCAGAATAGGTTATACAGTAGAACTTAAAGTAGCAATCTGGAAGATTGATTTAAATAAATGTCCGTCAAGTCCCTATCTGTAGCCGAAGGAGGTAACACAATGGTGATTGAGCCTATGGCCCACTGATGAAAGTATTGCAGTATTTATTTCCAGTATTGTGAACTGGGTGTCTGTGGTCATATTAGCATTTTTCTCCATTATACACAAACATTTTTCACAATTTTGAAAACTTGAAGCTTATGTACATAGAAATATAATTTGCGTCTTCTATTTCTATGCTCATTCAGCAACAAAAAGTCTCCAGACTGCAAAATCCTAAGCCCAATACCATTGTTTTCACTGAAATAGAAATTCTAAATCAACCAGGACTGAAATCATAAAGATCCCATATCGTAAAAAGTTAAATTTTCTCATCTTTTATATTATAAAGCAGCTTTAAGTGAAATATAAATACTGTGAAAGTATCAAAACACTCAATCTATGGAGAAATACACACAGCCCATATTCAGAAACTGTGTTTGAAACAAGCCGTCAGGATTTCTGTCCATTTGTGATGTCACAAATCTACAATATTTAGACCATTTCACAGTTTTAAACGTAAACATACTAAATGTGTCCCAGTTTATTTCGTGTTGCAGTGTATGTGAATGACATCAGCTGACATGATGTAAACATGGACCCAAGCTGTTTCCTAGCAACGCAATTCCGTTGAAATGAAAACGGAGCGTTTCAGACAGAGCATGGATACAGGTATATTCAGACAGACAGTATGAGAACAATAATGTGTTTTTTGAACATTAAAGCATGTAAACATGTTCTAGTAGAAACACAAAATACAAGCATTAACCTGAAAATGAGCGTAATATGTCCCCTTTAAGGACTAAACCAATTCAAAACCAGATTTGACCTGCTTTAAAATGCTTTGTAAATTACCTTAAAGTGCCTTTTTGCTTTACAAATCAACAACAGTTTGAAAGCTCAGCAGGCTCACCATAATTATTTTTAATCTCTGCTGTTGTTCCAACATGCACAACATTTCTTGACAGTGGTTGTTTATGAAAAATAACTTGTATACGTCACAAATGTGCTCACAGTTTATTCAAGATTCAAGAGTTTTATTTGTCAAGTACTCATACAGGATGTGGCAGTGCTCACAAGATTGTGCAAAACAACATTAACCATATAAATATTTTTAAAATGTAATAATAATATTGGATGTTTTTGAAGACAATATGTCACAGACAATCTGATTTTAGGATTTCTCTAATGTAGTTTTGAATCAGTGTGGTGGTGCAGGCTACATGTGTCAGTTGTTTACATGCTTGTGACTCATGTTATGAGTCAGTCAGCTCTCTATACTTACAAAAAAACGCAAGTGTCCCCTCCTTCACTTGTGATAATGCCTCTTGAAACTATATTGATGGCAGCCATGTTGCTTTTCAAGGAGAAGAGATGGGCCCTCCAGCCCATTGATTGGAGGAGAAGTCGAGTGGCACCTCTATTATGGAGATGCAAAATACACAATGGTGCAGCGGCACAATGTGGGGGCACTTCATTCACTCTTTCCCTCCGTCACCCCCTTTCAGGGAGTTGGGGGGAGCAGGAGGAGACAGCTATCCCAGAGGAGGACAGAGGAGTTATGTGAGAAAGTTCAGCTTTATTGCTCCGTCTAACTCCTGCTGATACATTCATTCATACGAACAGTTTAGATGTCGTTTTATCAAACTTTTCTCTGAAGCTATGAAGATAACTTTATCATATGGGACTCTTTATAATACAATATGTCTTTACTCAGAAAAAAACATTTGGCTTTAAACAGTCTTATACCCAAATAATAAATCCTACAATGGCAGCGATTGTTAAAAAATACCAACAGTGATGTGGTGAAGGCATTTCAGGGCCTTTGTTATGAGAAGCAAAAGCCTGCCGCTGTCACTTTAAGAGAGAAGGCCTCTGCTTCAACCATTAATAATTGTAATGCCTTCTTTATCATTGTTGAGGATAATGAAGAGATGAGAATCATACGGGGGCCCCGGACCGTACTTTGCCCTGAAATGTTTTCAATTAACTTTTGGCACCAGAGGAAAATAGGAATGTTGTGTTTTTTTCCCATGCCGAAACAGAAAAGAGTCAAGCGGGGCTTTTGGTGCAGGGAGCAGAACATCATTAAAATTGCCTCATCATAACTCAAACTGTTGCTTGGCCAACCTCCCCTCTGCCCCGCCCTGAACCCTTCCTCCTCTAGCTTACACTAAGGAAACGCTAGATGTTGTAGATAATATATTGTCTTTATTGGCCACTGGCATAATGTGTGTATTACTCATTATTCCCCCCCCATATACGTCACTGAATGAACATCTAAATTACAACAAATGTTCTCAGAAGGAGAAATTATTTTGGCCTATTTTACAAATCATGTTGATGTCAGTGGCAATGCATTAACTCCCTTCCTCTTAAAGTCTCAGTGGAACTTTAGCAAAATGTTTTTAAAACTGCTCGGCCTCACAGACTGACCTTTTCCTTTTGAGCTTATTTTGAAACTGCCAGTCATGGCATAAAGAGAGCTGCCGCTAATTCAGTTGTACTCACGTCTGAGTCATGTGAAGTGAGATGGAGTAAAAGCAGAGAAAGAGGGTAAGACTTAAAGGAACAGTGTATAACAATTCGAAGGATCTACTGGCAGAAAAGGAATAAAATAGTAATAACTATGTTTTTATTAGTGTATAATCACCTGAAACTGAGAATCGTTGTATTTTCGTTAGCTTAGAATGAGTTGTTTATATATGCACCGCCATGTTTCTACAGTAGCCCAGAACGGACAAACCAAACTCTGTTAACTTTTACTGCTTGGGCCGTAGTCGATAATGTTACTCGCTCTGGTTGCCGCCGCTCTCTCTCTCTTGCTTCACCACTCACTTCCTACGTACACACACACACCCTACGCACTGGCTCTGCTCCAGATGGGTCGCGACGGCCACCGTAGCTCTACAAAACGCTTGGTACGCGGGAAAGGCTTCAGTTGGTTGTAACCTCCTCACCTCACCACTAGATACCAGCAGATTCTACACACTGGACCTTTTAAAGAACGTTTAAAGGTCCAGTGTGTATAGCGTTTCAGGGGATATAATGGATGGAATATAATATTCAGAACTTTGTTTTCATCAGTGTATAATCACCTGAAACTAAGACTCAGACAGCTAAGAAGTTGTGTTTTCGTTAGTTTAGAATGAGTCCTTCATATCTACATAGAGAGCGGGTCCTCTTCACGGAGTCCACCATGTTGCTCCGCCATGTTTCTACAGTAGTCCAGAATGGACAAACCAAACACTGGCTCTAGAGAGAGCCTGGTTTTATGTTACCTGAAGGCCACCTTAGTTCTCCAACACGCTGGTTAAACTGCGGCAACATGTTACCATAGTCTTGGAAAGGGAGGAGTGAGCGAAGGCGTACACAGTTCGTTGCAATCTGGAACCACACCACTAGATGCTAGTAAATCCTACACACTGTACCTTTAATATTTTAATGTGATAGTTGGTTTTCTACAAATCTAACAAGTAATCATGAATTGGAAACCTTATATGTGAGGTTCACAGTTCATTCTTGACCTTGTGGTGAGATTGTTTTCTCAACTAAAAACTGCAACTCTTCTCCCTTTTTGAACCAGTAGAAGCTGGCACACAGCTGAGTGAAGCATCTTACTTGATCAGATGCTTTGGATACAACATTTGCTTTCATGCAAATAGCAGAGTAATAATCTAATGAATGTTGCAGAAATATTGTGACATATGATGTTAAACTTTGGATTTCTTTTGCTGTGCAAAAACAAGTTGCTGAAATAATTAGTCCAACAGATTTAGATAGTTAGCATTATTTATTGAGGAAAACATATCAAACATTTGCTGATCCCAGCTCTCAAATGTGTTTTATATCATTATAAATGTAATACTTTGGGGTTTCTGACTATTGGTTGGACGAAACAAACAATTTGAAGATGTCCCCCTAGTCTCACCAAACTTGTCATGAGCACTTTCCTCTTTTTTTTTTTTCTTGTATTTTATAGAAATGATTAATCTACTAATTAAAAAAAAATGATGTATCAACTATTTGATAATGAAAACAATCCTTTGTTACAGCTCTACAAGATCTTAACTTAGAAAATACACCCAGCTGTAACAGAAAAACAAACACATTCCCATATATCTGTCTTCTGTGATACCCTTTAATACTAAATGTTTTGAAGCGAGACGCGTTATAACTGTTGCTGAACAGCGACCACTGTGGCCGTCATTTTCCCAAAGGAACCATTGAAATGTCTATCTGTGAGATGTGATGAACATAAAGTTAGCTAACATGAACCACCATAACCAAGTCAGGCTGTAATAGCCAAACTTGTGAGTATACTGAATTCAGCCAGGGGGAGTTTTATTGCTTGTTAATCCAACTTTTATTTTCTAAAAGGAGGATTGTGTTATTACATACTCCCATGTTAAACTTTTGCTAGATTGCAGTTCAGTTTTGACCAAAATAAACCAACTTAGCAATAGCAAAGCAAAGTGAAAAACACCCCCAGTGACCCACAATAATTGGGGGCTGGGGGGTTGGACTTGAGGAAGGCAGGACCCTGAGCTTTTAGAGAGGTGGGAAAGGTGGAGGAGGGGTTGATTTATGATTGAGGGTTAATGGGGGAAGGGAATGCTATGGGAGAGGGGCTGCGCTGGGTTGAATGTCAGGGATTTCGAGCCTCTCTGAATAATGATGCAAAGAGGGAATATTTAATCAACCAATCAGGTTTTCTCTATCTGCCATGGCTGGATAGGAATTGTCCTTTAGTAACCTCCCCGGAGTCCCTCCTGCAGCCAGAGAGCGGTGGTGCAAAGTTTTAAGGAAGAACGAGAGGAGGAGGGAGAACACAAAACATAGCTGACAAGGGGCATAACTTCATTTCCACGGTGCTGGGACAGCTGTGTGGAGTAATCTGCCGTAGCAGCCCTCTAAAACTTCAATGCCTTTAGTGACCCAGGGAAGTGGGAAGGGGGCACCTCCAACTGTGTCCAGGCGTTTAAGAGTGTGAGGGGGCTCCTTTCACACCCTTCTAAGGGCTTTTGTTAAAAAAATATCCCTTACCTCTCCTCCATTGAAAGCAAGGACTATATGTTTATGAGACGAGACAACAATGGTTGGCATTTTGAAAGCAAACCTTGAATTCATTTTCTAGCTTGTGAGAAACAACATTGCAAAGTTTTTTTATGAAGTAAAATGTTCTGTTTGCCAACATGTTTTTCTCTGAACTTGTTTAAGCTTTGAAATGTATCTAGAATATGTTTTCAATGCCGTCGAGGCTGAAATGTTTAACACAAGATGTATGTTTTGCATTTGGCTATGAAGCTGTATCTACTACGCAAAATGTATTTTTTGAGATTGCAGTTTTTCCCATTGAATATCTTAAAAAAAAGACAGTATATTGGGAATATAACCTATTATATGCCAGTGTTATAAGTTTCTCAAAGGTTTTGGAAGTCCTCGCTTAATAAATATAAATGTTCACTTGTCCTTAGTTTTTAGCACAAGTAAATATTAGTAAAAAGAGAACTGGGCAGTCTATCGATGAAGAGGGGTTCATTATTCTGTGCTAACTGTTCTGTTGAAGGCTGAAGAAAGAACAAAACATTTTAGACTAAGATAATGGCTCGAGGCTGGCTTGCTGTCCGGAGTGAATGGGGTCTCCCTGGAGCTCAATAAGGTCCCAAAGTTTTACTCCATTATGCTGACATCCTAAAGGCCAGGGGGTACCACCCCCAGTGGTTACCTCTCAAGTATGCATTCATCACCCCCCACTACACACACACTCACTCACACACACACAATCTTTAAGACTTTAACTCCTCTCTATTTAGGCGATGACATGAGGCGATATTCACAGAAAGCTTACCGAGAGAGGGAGAAGAAGTAATATAAAATGTGCGATCAGGAGGACCAAAGCTGCTCAGGTCATTTTAAACAAATTCACGTAGTCCTATAAAAGACTCTAATATTCAGAGTTATTATCTACTATGTGCTGTTTCCTTTCAGGAGTCTTTTAATAATATTTAGGGCTCAATATCAGGTATTTGCTTTGTCCACGTTTAATCAGGATCTATAGGATTGAGACCAAGTGTCCAAAATATTTAATTCAGAAAAAGTCTCCTCTAAAATACGCCAAAAATAAATATTTTCTCTTTTTATAGGTCTGTGCACATTCCTAAATCCTAAATTGTGCAAGGCTGTAGCCGTACACTCACTGCTGTTTGCTGAACAAGGCCTCCTCATGGCACGAGGATCTCCAGTCATGCTTGCAGTGTTGGCGCTAAATGACTAAATCCATGAGCAAACATGGGAATCAAAGGCTGTTGAGCTAAGCAAATATGACAGTCATCCTTTCTGCCCACTGTCGAAGCAAATCTGCAAGCATGAAAGCAATAACCCAGTGGTAATGATTTTAATAGACCCTTTTCTCAGCAAATATATAGTAACAACTGTGATTTTCCTACTGTGACATCTCAAAAGGTCTATTATTTGATATTTGTCTCTCCATGTAAATCCAAAACAGTCTCACGGCAGTTGAAATAGTCACGAACGCTCAGCACGACTTTCAACAACTTATTTCTTGTGTGTTTTCCTACGTATTTCCAGTAACATGTGACGCATGTGTCAATATCCGCTCAGTCTTTTCAAAATAAAACTACTTAGGTTGAGGAAAAGATCAACTTGGTTAAGGTTAGGAAACAAACTACTTAGTTAGGTTTAGGAAAAGATCGACTTGATTAGGGTTAGGAAACAAACTACTTAGTTAGGGTTAGGAAAAGATCACAGTTTGGGTTTTAAAAAACACTAGAAGTGGTGTAACTTAAGTACGTAAGTTACGTGACAAAAACTACTTAGTTTGGGTTAAAATAATGGATTTCACAAGGGACAGGAACACCGGTCTCCTGTGTTTTTTGACTTCCTGGTTCAGAATTAAGTGGATTACATACAAACTGATTTCGCGCTGACCATCAAAAACAAAATGTGAAATTCTATGTCTATGTACACAAATCAATACATTAAATTTTGTGACTATTTCACAAACTGGCTGTTAAATCCAACACATGCCCCCATATAGATTGTATTTTCATCTTCATTTCAAGTTCTTGCTGTCATTGGACTTGTTTATAGTAATTTGAATGATTTGCCCCATCATATGTTAACATCACAGAAATTCAGTTCATTTAAGGCAGATATACTTAGTTTGTATTTAATGAGTCGTCCCCCCCCCCCACCCCCGTACAATTTGCATTGGCCTTGTGTGGAAAAAAACACTGTATAATGGTTCTGCTTTTGTTTCCACTTGAAGACTTCCAAATTCACTGAAGCGTCTCCCACAAAAAAAAAACTGGCTCCGGTTCCCAAATTACGCAAGTATGGAAAATCATCATAACATTTATGAGTTCATGTGAAAGCGGTTTCAGGAGCCGTAAATAAAAAATAAATAAAAATGCACATAATAATGTCTTCCTTTACGTCGTGTTTATGTCCAACACCTTAAACTCTAGTTGTCCTATATGTCAGTTCTCTGCTTCGACTCATCTGGTTCTCATTTGCACAGCACGGCCAGCTGGAATGTGTTCATGCTTTTAAAGATGAGTTATTAGCCCATTAATACATACTTCAGCCAGCACTATTTTAACTCAGACACTGTGTTGTTTGTAGTCAAAGCTCTTTTGGATCTAAATGTAAGACTTATTAAAGGTGCAATGTGTACGATATGGCCAGAAGTTTATTTTCAAACATTCAACAAATGAACTAACATTATTTATCTAGATAAAAATTTTATCAATATAACCTTTTAAGTTGCGGCAAATGAAAAGAACTTACAGGGTTCAGGCACTTAAATGATGGTGTTGATTTACTTCAAACATCAAAGTGTACAGTTTACAGAGGAGGACTGTGGCACCTTCATCTATATTAAAATGATACACGTTATACTTTATTCATCTTTTGTAGCTTTTAATGTTCATTAAAGTTGTTCCATTTGTACTAAAACCCAGAAGACTTGTGTGCTGATGGATCCTTTATGTTTCACAGAGCTTATTTTCTACTAAATCTATTTACATTTACAGTTGATCTCAAACTATATACATTTAAATGACAACAAACATCAAAAAAACAAAACAAAGTGTAATTTTATGACCTGCATTATCTATTACCAACCTGAAGATGGCTCTGTTCTCCTGACTAAGCATGTAAAGACAGAAACATCTTTAGATTTCTATCTTTTAGACATGTCAGAGAGAGGGGGGAGATTGATAAATGGTCATGCATCTGTTTAGCAGTGTTCTTCACTGCTGGTGTCTCCTCTGCACACAGCTCCAAGGAGCCCAGCTGTGTTACAGCCGCGTGTCCTGGTGTGTTTCCCTCCGCTACAGCTGGACCAGCTAGACCAGCACGACCAGTTACCTTCCTGATTGACAGTAGGTCTGGTACCTGCAAAACATTGTCAAAATTAACACCAATAAAAATGACCTAAAGTGATATGAATGGCCTTGTTAGTATATTGGGATGCTGTATGTACTCTTACCTGGGTGTTTAGCGTTATCACCCTTGTAATTCTGGCAGGCCATGCCTTCATACAGGTGAGGGCACAGGCACATACAGTTCCCATCCATCAGAGCTAGAGTGCCTCCGTTTTGACAAGGATTACACTTGCACCCGTTGTACTCTGCCACGTAGTCCGCGGTGGCCCGCCTCAGGTTGGCTATCCTGGCGTTAGCGTCTGGCATAGCCAATGGAACTAAGTTATAGATGGGCTCAGGCTGCCAGAAAAAAACAGAATATGAGGACCATTTCACTTGCTGGAATATGATATTATATATATGAAATGATATTGCATCTTTTATTTGCCTTGTGTCTTATAACAAGAGTCTACAACTATGCTAGCAGCTCTGTGAGGATGTACTTATGGGCACATGCCAATATGTTGATGTTTAGCAGGTATAATGTTTACCACGTTCACCATCTTTAGTTTGTTAGCACCATAGATAATATATATCAGAAGTGGACGTAGACCCAGGGACGTCACCCATTTGTTTGTGGACTGCCGTTTTGAAGCCTTGAGTTCGGCATTTTGGCCGTCGCCATGTTGGTTTTTGCAACCAGAAGTAACACGAGAGGATGGAGCTAAATGCAACTCAATGCTGAATAAGATATTTTGGCTATTATACACATTGTCAGACTGATGGATATATGGACAACCTTCGTCAGCTTGTGTTTTTAAATAAAGCGATGTGGATAGATTTCTAGGTGTGTCAAAAAGTTGTTTAAATACGTGTTTTGTAAAATGACACACTTAAGACTACTTGTTATCGTGGTTATGACTCACGTACAATAATTTTAAGTCTCTGGTACGGTAGTTTAACATTTCCTATGTGACAATCTGGTGGTAGACTGACATTGCCACGCTGCTAGCATTGCTAAAAACATTGTCATCATAGCATGACACCTATCAAGATGTGGTTCACCAATCTGCCATAGCTACCTCACTGCTGAGCAGCGCAGGGACATCAGCGATGGTCCGGGCCCAGTTCTGATAGGTAGCGATGTCCATCACTCCTTCCTTATTCAGTTTAGCCCGCATTGTAACGGCACTTTCTACAGTGCCTCCTTTGACTGATGTCATCACCTTGTCCACTGCTGCTTTTCCGTGAATATCAACTGTGTAGCAACAGAGGGAAACATTTAGTGGCTTTCCACAGTTACTGTAAACCCTTACTCATACACATCACAGTATCTGCGCATAATGTACTCATAAGAAAGGAGAAGTTATGTTTGGATTTTGTCTTAATACAGTCTCTCAAAGTTACAATCTTTTTCATTCAAAATTCTTTTCCATGCTGAGCTGCCGGCGGAGGGATACGTCTCGGTAGTTGCATTGCCAGGAGAAACAACGTGACTAAACCTACATGTGACAACCCAACACGTTCTCATCCCAACTCGTCACATACTGACGCTGTGTCAGACCCCTCGGCATCACTTTTTCCGTCGCAGTAAACGCCTGCTTAATGTTGGGAATCAAACAAAAACACTTGCTTAGGTTTAGGCAACAAAACCACTTAGTTAGGTTTATGAAAAAACAACATGGTTTTGCTTAAAACTACTACGTTTTTACAGTGCAAATGTGACTTGACGTTCTGAACACGGGACACAAACTTAATAGCTGATTGTAACGTAAAAGTGAAACGTAAGACACGGGACACGAACAGCGGTCTCCTGGATGAAAGCCCTGTGTTTGTTGTACCCATCCACCTCCGCTGGACAAAGATACCCACTCAATTTGGCAAACTCAGATTGCTGAGGCCTCATATTAGCTTTATTTGAACTATAGAATGAAATGTTGCATGAAAAAAGGGCCGAGGATTTTGTCCCCAATGTCTTACATTGTAGTCGTGCTACGAAGGAATCGGTTTATGGCCAGTATGGGCAAGAGGAATGATTTGGGCAACGAATAACCCTTTCAACGTATGTGAGTATTGTATTGTATTAAGATAGACTTGAAAAATCTGCACCAATATTGACTTTATAAGCTTTCCTCAGTCTCAGTGTGATCAGATAAAATTGGGAGAGCCCACCTTGGTTTTTGTTTGTTACATTATCACAGCCGGTATGGTTCACGTGTCCCTTGTCCAAACTCTTGCCAAAGTCTGCCGTGATGCCTAATGTGATGCATTCTTGAATCTTTCTCTCTGTGAGATCTGCAAGAATCAGGAAGTGTAGAGGATGAGCACTTTTCACTTTTCAATTTAGTCTACATTGTGACTTGAGAACATCAACTTCAGATCAAGTAGTTTGAAAAGACAGGCTTGCTGGGGTACACATACTTCTTGCCTTGATGGTGTCCTGGTTGAGAACATAGATCAACTCATATTCGCCGCCAGTCTTCCCATTTTTGGTGTAGTGAGTTCCGTAGTCCTCCAGGAAGGCGAAATAAATCCCCTTCTCATACTGCACAGGCAAAGATTTGACATGCTCCAAGAATTCATCGGCCATTTGGAGATCACGGGAGCGCATCTTGTAGGTGCTCAGCTGCACTCGGCCCTTCACCCGCATAAAGCTCTTGTTCTGTTAGTGCAGGCGAGAAGTATTAGTAAGTACAGATGGATGTTGTCTTAGCTTATGAACTACTTCTAAATTGTAATGTGATTACTTGTCCCTGTCTGACATTTACCTTGATGGTGGAGTACTCTGAGATATTCTTGATCATTGTTTTCTTCTCTAATTGGTAATCTAAATCCACCTTTGAAGACTTGTTGGACATGGACTCCTCACTTGGTTTGAATTTGAAGGAAAGTCCAACATCAACTTTAACACTCATCTCTCTCAGCATCTCCCTCAGGAGGCTGTGTGTGTCTTCATAGATTTCTTTGGAGCTGGTTTCTTCCGCTAAAGTCTGGAAAGACGGGGAGCGTTAAGGGAAGACAGAATCTTCACTGACATACTGTGTATTCATCATCAAATGCACATACACATAGTGAATGCTTCTACAGGATAAAATAGGAGAAATGATTTTGGCTAACCTCATATCTGAAACTACCAACGTTCCAGGGAAGCCTGTCGTGCTTCCCGGAGTTTGGATTCATCACTCGATCACACCTCCCATTGAAGTAATCATTGTTGAAGGGGTTCATCCGAGGCTCTGCACCCAAGATGTTGATTCTGGTGCAGGGACACAGTTAAGACTGTTATGCTTAATTATAGCTGAAATTCTAACGTTAGACAAGTACTCGATTATAATACTAATGTACAGGTTCTATTAATTGTACTTAAAGGTATAGTTTGACATTTTGGGAAACATTCTTTACCTTTGGACAGAGTCAGGCTGTAGCTGTTTCTCCCTGCTTCCAGTCTTTAGAGCAATGTGGGTATCAAAGTTCTTGAATTTCAGAGCAACTTTGTTCCATATAAGGCCTCCCATGCATTAGGGGGCGCTATGGAGCTCGCTAAACACACATGAACCAATCACTGTACAACTATGCATTTTCACCAGTTCTTAAGCGTGTGCCAATTTTCTGGATTTTCGTGCAACCCAAGCCCCTCAAAAATGCAATTCTGCAGCAGGAAAATAATAATAATAATAATAATCTTTACAAAAACAATAGGTTTCCTTGCACTTAGTGCCAGGGACACTGTAGGGACCCAGCAAAATGGCTGGTGACAAGTGACCACATGAACTCAGTAACATGATCCTTGACCCTGGACTCAGCTCAGCTGCCATTGGCTACTGTAGCATTTCACACAGAGGTGTGAAAATCACCCAGAACAAAACCAGAGGAAACTCTTTGTTTCTCTTTTTTCTGCTCTTCATCTCCTCACCTCCTGACCTGCTTGAGGTGAGCTGCTACTCTCCAGAAGCTGCAAAGCAGTTCTGCTTCTGATCTATGGCCCGTTAGGAAACAGCCTAAGAACACAAGGAACCAAAAAGGCAGACGACGCGAGAGCCTGCCTTTGACCAACTAACTTCAAGCAAGAACTTGATTGGAGCATAGCAAAGACGACATCTTTGACTTGGAACCACAACTTCAACCCATGGAATTACAAACCCTTCTCTTCCATGGATTGGTAACGTACTGGGCTTACCTTAGCATTAGCAATCGCACATGGCTGAGCAAGACTGTTCAACTTTGATTTCTAGAATGTACTTGTATTGATTTGGTTTAATGTTATTCATTGAGTTTGACTGTGGTGATTTATCTGTATTTGATATTTGGGTAGGTGGCTCCGCCACATCTGATGTGTTTAGTTTATGCTTCACATAGACAAGGTCTTGCATGCAAACTAACCATCTTTTCTAACCCACTGCATATCTAACACACATTAAGATCACATACATAAACTGTGAATTAGTTAAACATAAACATACAGCTTCAGATAATCTTAACCCCCACATCACCCCCCCACCCCCTTCCTGTCCTTCATGAGCACATGTGCTCCGAAGAACAAAGAGGTCATGTGGTGACATGCTGGCGGCCATCTTTGATCCCGCTATCTTTGTAGTATTACAGTGCTCGCTATTTGTCTGTAGGCAGACATCTTGAGACAAGAAGCCATCTTGTCTCTCTCTCTCACTCTCTCTCTCTCTCACTCACACACGCACGCACGCACGCACGCACGCACACACACACACACACACACACACACACACACTTTGTTTGGTTTGTTTAGTTTAGTTATTTAGTTAGATTAATATTGTGTTTAAAACCTTTATTATCTTGTAAATAAATGTTTGTGGAATATACATGCTTGTCTCTTTAATGTTGTACAAGAGTGAATAATGCCAACCTCTGCTATGTCAAGAACTCTGATATCCTTCAACCTTTAGTATCTATTTTGGTTATAGTTATTAATTTAATTATTAATCAACGTTCCAAATTGATAGTTTAGCATATATAATGAGACTATATTAACGTTTTGGTTATTGGTCCCTGATTCCAGGGTGGTGCCCCGTTTATTATTAATGTTTATTGATAATCTTTATTAATATTAATAATTCTATTATTATTTATTAATTAATTTTGCTAATAACCAAAACCAGTTACAGCCAAATCCCTACATAATGGTGCCCCATGTGAGGCATAATATTATTGTTGGCATATTGTTCATAATTGTACAATATTAATTTTCAGCATCATTTTTGGTAAAAAATGTCATATTCCACTTCTAAACAAACCAAAATTGTTAACATTCTACACCACTAGTCTTCCACAGGAGTATCCCTACAACACCATTGGGCCCTTGGCACTTTCGTGCTTGGGCACTAATAATTAAAGCTGTGACTAGCTAAGCTAATTGTCTCCTGGCTCTAGCTTCATATTTCAGCTTCAGACATGACGTCAGTGCTCTCCACTGTGACAATATTTTGATTTTACTTTCATATATTGACTCTCAACTGATCTGGATCTTTAATAACTCCGTCTTACCCGTATCCTGCTGTCCTGCCTTGTTCATTGCTATCCTGGACTTGCGAAGTACAGGGTTTACGCAGAGGCTCACAGTCCTCATCTGATCCGTCCTCGCAGTCATAGTCCCCGTTGCACTCTAATCTCTTCTTGATGCAAGAACCTGTGTAGAGATGGGAGTTTGGCTGATGAGGCTCTAATAAAGAGAAAGGCACTCTAGGTGACTTTAAAGAAGCTGAAGTACCTGACTCGCACTGGAACTCTGAGGCGGAGCATTCAGGTGGAGGCGGTAGCTCGCATGGAGCATCCGTCATACAGGCCTGCCTGTCCCCCACTGAATCATGGCACGACTCACCATTAAACTGGCCAAACACTTCTACACTCCGAGAACGCGCCTGAGGATCACAAATGATATCAGACTTTGTTGAGCATTTTTTTTTTTTTACAAAGGCAGAGAGCAGTGAAACAAGTTGAGAAAAAAAGGGTTTGAAGTTTAAGGCTCTTTTGCCAAACTGTGTAACATATATATATTACCTTTATTTTGTGCCTTTTAAGGCTGATTTTCACAGACCTTACATAAAACCTTAAAAGAACATTTAAATGCCACACTTTATGTATGGACAATCTGAAGGGCACAGGGAAAATGCAGTATCAACAATGTTTTCTTCAGCTTTCCAGTCCATTTAAACTAATGAACTAGTTTAATATATTAATCTTTAATTAAATACCTTTAAATATGGGATTTAAAGGTAGCACAGTTTGTCACAAGCTCCCTAGTACTGTATTGTGATTAGCCTAAGTTGAAAGTTGAGTTTTGTAGTCACTGACTACAGTTTTAATGGACTCACTCTGATTTTCGTGCAAGGATCACATGAACTCCACTCTGACCAGCGGCTATAACGACAGTCAACTGGTGGTGGATCAGGAAGATCCACTCCCCTGAAATACACATATTAAATGATGCAACTTTTTTTTCTAGCACCAAATCCTTAATAAAAACAAGATCCTTGCTGTTGTGTAAATTAAATAGTAACTATACGTACATTCCTCCTCCAAGAAGCGTCAGGGTTAGACACAGGCTACAGAAGCCCAGCTGGAGAGCAACCTCAATCCTCATGATGAACCTTTGAAGAGACAAATTGTGTTGTGCGTCTGTCCCCTGTTATGTCTTTTAAGCTGCGTCTCTGTCAATGATTATTCAGCTGCAAAAAAAAACAGCGCTGCTGTCCTCAAAGTCCATAGTTTTGATTTCAGGAGCAGCGATATTGATTCAGTGCTTGGAAACTCCAAATACCAGAGTTTAAAGTGTTTGTTTGAATTGAAACATTTTTATCATCCAGTCAGTATATCGTGTTCTTCACAGTGTGAGCAAAGCCTCTCCAAAAACATAATAATCAGTGAAAGTGATGATTCATTTCTTCTCTCCATTTCTGCAGAACTCTTATATAACTGTGAACTGTTCTTTTATGTGCTTATCCATCGATTGAAACTACACCAATAAATCAAATAAACTCACACTGATAGATGTGCACATAACTCTATAACAGATATGTATGGCCAAAATATATTTTAATGCTTATATTTTTATTTGGCTGCAATTATTATTATATATATTGTACTTCCAAATTCCCAGCACTTACTGCATAAAATATGACAGGAAACTCATCAAATAACTCAAAAACTAATTAATTGACACCAAGAAAGTGTCAAATTTAAAACCATATTGAAGTTGTGGAACAACATGAATATAAATGACTGCAACCTGTGGATCTTTAGTTTTGTTATTTAGCATTACATCTGGTATGATTTATTAATTACATATTTCAGAAGCTAAAAAATGAATAAAATGTGCGGTTTAAATTATGTGAATTAGTGATTCAGGGTCCAAGAACGACCACATTATATACAAATAATTATAAATAAATATAAATATAAATATAAATAATTATAAATAAATAATTATAAATATAAATAATTATAAATAAATAATTATAAATATATATATAAATACATATATAAATAATTATAAATAAATAATTATGTATATATACAATTGGCACACAATCAACAGACAGTACCAGACAAACTATATGAAGAGTAATATAAATCTATAACACTCAATACAAATAATGGAGCTGGTCATTACAATACTTGGCAGTACATATTATTGTAAAAATGTGTTTGTTTAAATTGTATTTTTGGTTATTTGTTCATTTTCTGTACCCATTCAGTCCTCAGAGGCACAGGAAGCTGGAATGTGTTCATGCTTTTAAAGATGAGTTATTAGCCCATTAATACATACTTCAGCCAGCACTATTTTAACTCAGACACTGTGTTGGTTGTAGTCAAAGCTCTTTTGGATCTAAATGTAAGACTTATTAAAGGTGCAATGTGTACGATATGGCCAGAAGTTTATTTTCAAACATTCAACAAATGAATTAACATAATTTATCTACATAAAAATGTTATCAATATAACCTTTTAAGTTGCGACAAATGAAAAGAACTTACAGGGCTCAGGCAATTAAATGATGGTGTTGATTTACTTCAAACATCAAAGTGTACAGTATACAGAGAAGGACTGTGGCACCTTCATCTTTATTAAAATGATACACGTTACACTTTATTCTTCTTTTGTAGCTTTTAATGTTCATTAAAGTTGTTTCATTTGTACTAAAACCCAGAAGACATATGTGCTGATGGATCCTTTATGTTTCACAGAGCTTATTTTCTACTAAATCTATTTACATTTACAGTTGATCTCAAACTATATACATTTAAATGACAACAAACATCAAAAAAACAAAACAAAGTGTAATTTTATGACCTGCATTATCTATTACCAACCTGAACATGGCTCTGTTCTCCTGATTAGGCATGTAAAGACAGACATTTTTGTAGATTTCTATCTTTTAGACATGTCAGAGAGAGGGGGGAGATTGATAAATGGTCATGCATCTGCTTAGCAGTGTTCTTCACTGCTGGTGTCTCCTCTGCACACAGCTCCAAGGAGCCCAGCTGTGTTACAGCCGCGTGTCCTGGTGTGTTTCCCTCCGCTACAGCTGGACCAGCTAGACCAGCACGACCAGTTACCTTCCTGATTGACAGTAGGTCTGGTACCTGCAAAACATTGTCAAAATGAACACCAATAAAAATGACCTAAAGTGATATGAATGGCCTTGTTAGTATGTTGGGATGCTGTATGTACTCTTACCTGGGTGTTTAGCGTTATCACCCTTGTAATTCTGGCAGGCCATGCCTTCATACAGGTGAGGGCACAGGCACATACAGTTCCCATCCATCAGAGCTAGAGTGCCTCCGTTTTGACAAGGATTACACTTGCACACGTTGTACTCTGCCACGTAGTCCGCGGTGGCCCGCCTCAGGTTGGCTATCCTGGCGTTAGCGTCTGGCATAGCCAATGGAACTAAGTTATAGATGGGCTCAGGCTGCCAGAAAAAAACAGAATATGAGGACAATTTCACTTGCTGGAATATGATATTATATATATGAAATGATATTGCATCTTTTATTTGCCTTGTGTCTTATAACAAGAGTCTACAACTATGCTAGCAGCTCTGTGAGGATGTACTTATGGGCACATGCCAATATGTTGATGTTTAGCAGGTATCATGTTTACCACGTTCACCATCTTTAGTTTGTTAGTACCATACATAATATATATAAGAAGTGGACGTAGACCCAGGGACGTCACCCATTTGTTTGTGGACTGCCGTTTTGAAGCCTTGAGCTCGGCATTTTGGCCGTCGCCATGTTGGTTTTTGCAACCAGAAGTAACAGGATGGAGGATGGAGCTAAATGCAACTCAATGCTGAATAAGATATATGGACAACCTTCGTCAGCTTGTTTTTTTTAAATAAAGCGATGTGGTTAGATTTCTAGGTGTGTCAAAAAGTTGTTTAAATACGTGTTTTGTAAAATGACACTACTTGTTATCGTGGTTATGACTCACGTACGATTATTAATTTTAAGTCTCTGGTACAGTAGTTTAACATTTCCTATGTGACAATCTGGTAGTAGACTGACATTGCCATGCTGCTAGCATTGCTGAAAACATTGTCATCATAGCGTGACACCTATCAAGATGTGGTTCACCAATCTGCCATAGCTACCTCACTGCTGAGCAGCGCAGGGACGTCAGCGATGGTCCGGGCCCAGTTCTGATATGTAGCGAGGTCCATCACTCCTTCCTTATTCAGTTTAGCCCGCATTGTAACGGCACTTTCTACAGTGCCTCCTTTGACTGATGTAATCACCTTGTCCACCGTTGCTTTTCCGTGAATATCAACTGTGTAGCAACAGAGGGAAACATTTAGTGGCTTTCCACAGTTACTGTAAACTGTTACTCATACACATCACAGTATCTGCGCATAATGTACTCATAAGAAAGGAGAGGTTATGTTTGGATTTTTGCAAGTCTGTCTTAATACAGTCTCTCAAAGTTACAATACTTTTCATTCAAAATTCTTTTCCATGCTGAGTTGCGGCGGAGGGATACGTCTCGGTAGTTGCATTGCCAGGAGAAACAACGGGACTAAACCTACATGTGACAACCCAACACGTTCTCATCCCAACTCGTCACATACCGACGATGTGTCAGACCCCTCGGCATCACTTTTTCCGTCGCAGTAAACGCCTGCTTAAAGGGACTGTTTGTAACTTTTTAAGCGTATAAATGTACCGGGTCGGGACACATCCGTGCTCGCATATGCGCGCTCGCGTGTGGCCAGAGCCTCGTCTCCTCTGCCTGCTTGCCTTAACTCAGACAGAGCACGCGTTCTCGCGTACTCGCTCCACCTCTAGACGTGAACGCGCGCTCACTCCACACTGCAGAAGAGTTAGTTTAGCTCTGAGAATATCTAGTGAATGTTCAGTGGACGTTTGTGCAGAAATAACTGCTAGAGCTCCTCCAGACCAACAGAGGTTTTCCGTGTCTTGTGAAGTGACGGAGCTCTGCAGCAAGAAAGCCCCGTCACTTCACAAGACACGGAAAACCTCTGTTGGTGCGCGCTGTGTCAGTAAAGGAAAGCAGGCAGCGGAGGAGAGGCTCCGGTTGCCGGTGTCTCCCTGCGGGCGGGTGAGGCAGGAAAAGCCAACACTAGGATCAGATCTAAATCATGTTCAAGGAGAGATCTTCGTCTGGTCAGCTAACATTACTGCCAAGCAGGTGAAATATAGAGTGATATTGTGGTTTTAGCTGACGTGTGTCGCCTCACTGTTTTGAGCGATGCTTGTTCATGTCTCTGTAGAGCGAGCAAGCACGAGCCCGACGCTGACTTTCGTTGATTTAACGGCCACAGGTGTCGCTGTTAACAAGCATTTCTGAAAGTTACAAATAGTCCCTTTAATGTTGGGAATTAAACAAAAACACTTGCTTAGGTTTAGGCAACAAAACCACTTAGTTAGGTTTATGAAAAAACAACATGGTTTTGCTTAAAACTACTAAGTTTTTAGAGTGCAAATGTGACTTGACGTTCTGAACACGAGACACAAACTTAACAGCTGATTGTAACGTAAAAGTGAAATGTAAGACACGGGACACGAACAGTGGTGCCCTGTGTTTGTTGAACCCATCCACCTCCGCTGGACAAAGATACCCACTCAATTTGGCAAACTCAGATTGCTGAGGCCTCATATTAGCTTTATTTGAACTATAGATTGAAATGTTGCATGGAAAAAGGGCCGAGGATTTTGTCCCCAATGTCTTACATTGTAGTCGTGCTACGAAGGAATCGGTTCATGGCCAGTATGGGCAAGAGGAATGATTCGGGCAACGAATAACCCTTTCAACGTATATGAGTATTGTATTGTATTAAGATAGACTTGAAAAATCTTCACCAATATTGACTTTATAAGCTTTCCTCAGTCTCCGTGTGATCAGGTAAAACTGGGACCCACCTTGGTTTTTGTTTGTTACATTATTACAGTCATTATTCTTCAGGTGTCCCTTTTCCAAACCCGGGATTCCAAGGTCTGCCGTGATGCCTAATTTGATGCATTCTTGAATCTTTCTCTCTGTGAGATCTGCAAGAATCAGGAAGTGTAGAGGATGAGTACTTTTCACTTTTCAATTTAGTCTACATTGTGACTTGAGAACATCAACTTCAGATCAAGTAGTTTGAAAAGACAGGCTTGCTGGGGTACACATACTTCTTGCCTTGATGGTGTCCTGGTTGAGAACATAGATCAACTCGTATTCGCCGCCAGTCTTCCCATTTTTGGTGTAGTGAGTTCCGTAGTCCTCCAGGAAGGCGAAATAAATCCCCTTCTCATACTGCACAGGCAAAGATTTGACATGCTCCAAGAATTCATCGGCCATTTGAAGATCACGGGAGCGCATCCTGTAGGTGCTCAGCTGCACTCGGCCCTTCACCCGCATAAAGCTCTTGTTCTGAGAGTGCAGGCGAGAAGTATTAGTAAGTACAGATGGATGTTGTCTTAGCTTATGAACTACTTCTAAATTGTAATGTGATTACTTGTCCCTGGCTGACATTTACCTTAATGGTGGAGTAGTTTGAGACCTGATTGATCATTGTTGTTTTCTCGTTTTGGTAATTTAAATCCACCTTTGAAGACTTGTTGGACATGGACTCCTCACTTGGTTTGAATTTGAAGGAAAGTCCAACATCAACTTTAACACTCATCTCTCTCAGCACCTCCCTCAGGAGGCTGTGTGTGTTTTCATAGATTTCTTTGGAGGTGGTTTCTTCCGCTAAAGTCTGGAAAGACGGGGAGCGTTAAGGGAAGAGAGAATCCTCACTGACATACTGTGTATTCATCATGAAATGCACATACACATAGTGAATGCATCTTTGGGGATAAAATAGGAGAAATGATTTTGGCTAACCTCATATCTGAAACTACCAACGTTCCAGGGAAGCCTGTCGTGCTTCCCGGAGTTTGGATTCATCACTCGATCACACCTCCCATTGAAGTAATCATTGTTGAAGGGGTTCATCCGAGGATCTGCACCCAAGATGTTGATTCTGGTGCAGGGACACAGTTAAGACTGTTATGCTTAATTATAGCTGAAATTCTAACGTTAGACAAGTACTCGATTATAATACTAATGTACAGGTTCTATTAATTGTACTTAAAGGTATAGTTCGACATTTTAGGAAACATTTTTTACCTTTGGACAGAGTGAGGCTGTAGCTGTTTCTCCCTGCTTCCAGTCTTTAGAGCAATGTGGGTATCAAAGTTCTTGAATTTCAGAGCAACTATGTTCCAAATAAGGCCTCCAACGCATTAGGGGGCGCTATGGAGCTCGCTAAACACACATGAACCAATCACTGTACAACTACACAATTTTCACCAGTTCTGAAGCGTGTGCCAATTTTCGGGATTTCCGTGCATCCCAAGCCCCTCAAAAATGCGATTCCGCATTAGAAAAATAATAATAATAATAATAATAATAATCTTTACAAAAACAACAGGTTTCCTTGCACTTAGTGCCAGGGACACCATTGGGCCCTTGGCACTTTCGTGCTTGGGCGCTAATAATTAAAGCTGCGACTAGCTAAGCTAATTGTCTCCTGGCTCTAGCTTCACATTTCAGCTTCAGACATGACGTCAGTGCTCTCCACTGTGACAAAACTTTTATTTTACTTTCGTAATTGACTCTCAACTGATCTGGATCTTTAATAACTTTGTCTTACCCATATCCTGCTGTCCTGCCTTGTTCATTGGTATCCTGGATTTGCGAAGTACAGGGTTTACGCAGAGGCTCACAGTCCTCATCTGATCCGTCCTCGCAGTCATAGTCCCCGTTGCACTCTAATCTCTTCTTGATGCAAGAACCTGTGTAGAGATGGGAGTTTGGCTGATGAGGCTCTAATAAAGAGAAAGGCACTGTAGGTGACTTTAAAGAAGCTGAAGTACCTGATTCGCACTGGAACTCTGAGTCGGAGCATTCAGGTGGAGGCGGTAGCTCGCATGGAGCATCCGTCACACAGCCCTGCCTGTCCCCCACTGAATCATGGCACAACGCACCTTTAAACTGGCCAAACACTATTACACTCCGAGAACGCCCCTGAGGATCACAAATGATATCAAACTTTGTTGAGCATTTATTTTTTTCTTTACAAAGGCAGAGAGCAGAGAAACAAGTTGAGAAAAAAAGTGTTTGAAGTTTAAGGCTCTTTTGCCAAACTGTGTAACATATATATTAAGTGACAAACCTTTATTTTGTGCCTTTTAAGGCTGATTTTCACAGACCTTACATAAAACCTTAAAAGTGCCACACTTTATGTATGGACAATCTGAAGGGCACCTGGAAAATGCAGTATCAACAAACAATGTTTTCTTCAGCTTTCCAGTCCATTTAAACTAATGAACTAGTTTAAAATATTAATCTTTAATTAAATACCTTTAAATATGGGATTTAAAGGTAGCATAGTTTGTCAAAGGCTCCCTAGTACTGTATTGTGATTAGCCTAAGTTGAAAATTGAGTTTTGTAGTCACTGACTACAGTTTTAATGGACTCACTCTGATTTTCGTGCAAGGATCACATGAACTCCACTCTGACCAGAGGCTATAACGACAGTCAACTGCTGGTGGATCAGGAAGATCCACTCCCCTGAAATACACATATTAAATGATGCAACTTTTTTTTCTAGCACCAAATCCTTAATAAAAACAAGATCCTTGCTGTTGTGTAAATGAAATAGTAACGATACGTACATTCCTCCTCCAAGAAGCGTCAGGGTTAGACACAGGCTACAGAAGCCCAGCTGGAGAGCAACCTCAATCCTCATGATGAACCTTTGAAGAGACAAATTGTGTTGCGCGTCTGTCCCCTGTTATGTCTTTTAAGCTGCGTCTCTGTCAATGATTATTCAGCTGCAAAAAGGACAGCGCTGCTGCCGTCAAAGTTTTGATTTCAGGAGCAGCGATATTGATTCAGTGCTGGGAAACTCCAAATACCAGAGTCTAAAGTGTTTGTTTGAATTGAAACATTTTACTCATCCAGTCAGTATATCGTATTCTTCACAGTGTGAGCAAAGCCTCTCCAAAAACATAATAATCAGTGAAAGTGATGATTCATTTCTTCTCTCCATTTCTGCAGAACTCTTATATAACTGTGAACTGTTCTTTTATGTGCTTATCCATCGATTGAAACTACATCAATAAATCACATAAACTCACACTGATAGATGTGCACATAACTCTATAACAGATACGTATGGCCAAAATATATTTTATGCTTATATTTTTTTTTGGCTGCAATTATTATTATTTATATTGTACTTCCAAATTCCCAGCACTTACTGCAAAAAATATGACAGGAAACTCATCAAATAACTCAAAAACTAATTAACTGACACCAAGAAAATGTCAAATTTGAAACCATATTGAAGTTGTGCAACAAAATAAATACTGCAACCTGTGGATCTTTAGTTTTTTCTTATTTAGCATTACATCTAGTTTGATTTATTAAATTACATATTTCAGAAGCTAGAAATGAATAAAATGTGCGGTTTAAATGATTTGAATTAGTGATTCAGTGTCCAAGAATGACCACATTATATACAAATAATTATAAATAAATAAAAATATAAATAATTATAAATAAATAATTATGTATATATACAATTGGCACACAATCAACAGACAGTACCAGACAAACTATATCAAGAGTAATATACAACTTTAACACGCAATACAAATAATGGAGCTGGTCATTACAATACTTGGCAGTACATATTATTGTAAAAATGTGTTTGTTTAAATTATATTTTTGGTTATTTGTTCATGTTCTGTACCCATTCAGTCCTCAGAGGCACAGGAAGCTGGAAACAATCCCAGCATTCACTGGGTGAAAGGCAGGGAGACGACTTGGGACAAACATTCGTAATACTGCTGTGTCACGTCTGGCCTTTCTTTTTATACATAAGGCCAAAGGTCATTTATTGTGTTTTTATTTTTAAGAATACTTCTACTAATTTGAGACAATTTGTTAATTTCTGTTTTTCCAGGATTGTGCAAACTTTCATGAAAGTTCCCAGAAAACACAACAAATATTTGAAGAGGTAGTTTTTGACTGACATCCACGGTGCATTTAGGTCACCATGTGAGATTGAGTAACTGAATGGCGAAACTATCACAATCGCTTAAACTGCCAAAATCAAAGATGTTTTGGAAAACTGTCAAGTGCACTGTTCTGATTCTTCCTGCACAGTTTCTGAAGTGCAACTCTTTGTCCACAAGATGGCAACATCGAACAGATAACAGCAGTATTCAGTGTCCATGTCTTACATTCACACACTGTTTATGTACTGTATTGTGCGAAGGAACACATCAAAATAGAGCTTAAAACAATTCCTAACAACTCTGACCAGTCAAACACTTGTTTTCTTCAATATATATATTCAAAACAAGCCTTGCACAATGCACAGGAAGTTTGAAACCGTTGCACCTAATGATCTGTCATGTGATCTGAGCGGCTTCTGCTGAGTCTGCACTACTTTGTTCTTCAAATGGAGGGAGTGCAGCCAGTGTGTAGAAATGACAAACAAAAGGGGAAAACTGAACGCTTCTCAGTGTAGACAGATCATTTAAAAGTGGACTTATTTGGATTGTGATCAAATCATTCATGATCAGGTGAAGCATTCGTGGGCACAGACAGAGGTTTGGCAGTGACAAATCATCTGCTTTTATCCGTCTGAGAGAGTAAAACTGGTGTTAGATTCTGTAGTATTCAGCACGCTGACAAGTATTTTCTGCTGACTTAAACAAACACAGTCGGACTATTCCCCGATGTCTCCAAAGTCAATCTGGGGGCTGCCCTGTCCCGGCTCTTTCCGTGTCTATCTGCAGGCAGTGTTGGGGTAGTCTGGGGGCTATGTGGTCACGGCCCGCTGGAGAGGCACAAATATGTGCTGAGGTCACCACTTTTACGACGTTCGGCAGTTTCCTCCCAGCTTTCTCAGGAAACCAGAGGGTAGGTGAGGTGCTTGGCCAATATTTCTCCTGACTAGAAAGACTTCCTGTTTTTTGGGAGGGGGAGGTTGGAGCTGTGTGGAAACACTCGTGGATCAGCCTATTGCTACGCTTTTACTGTAATTTACACATTACATAGAGTCATCATGTGTGACAGAATATGATGACGTTGCTTCCTGCGTCGCCGCTCGCTTTATGTTGTATTTTTAGACTGAAATGGTCAAGAAGGCAGTTGAGGGTTAAAAGAACAGAGGATTAAATCTAAGACTACCTCAATTATGGACTGGAGATAAGTGGCTATCTTAGGTTCTGGCTGTGGTGGCAGTCGAATCCAGGATTCACGCCCTAAATGCTGGATGTTTGGATTGTGGCCTTCCTGTAATAAACCGAGGAAAAGGACACTTCCCATTAGATCGTCTCTGTCAGCATATATCATAAAAATAAACCCTCTAATGTGCATGTGCTGACTTGTGCCATCTGTTTCTGGAAAAGGATCTCCCATACTTTTCCTTTTCCCACCAGAAAGTTTTACATGACAACGTTATCCAACATGTCCTCCTGTCCTGTATGCGGTTGCGTTGGGTGTGCCTCTGATCTAAACAGACAATGAATCACATTCAGAAGAAAAAGGAACCATCATTTTAACCCCACGTCATCAGACGTACCAGAGAGACACGTCACTGAAGAGAAAAGGCTAACGGTTTCAAAATCTTACACGAGAATTTGCTATCCCTGATTTTATTATGTACAGTATAAGCAGTGGTGGAATGTAATTAAATACATTTACTCAAGGAGTGTACTTAAATACAATTATGAGGTACTGTTGTCAATTGATTAAAATATTTAAACGCTGTTAATTGCATGAATGTCCATAGTTAATCGCAATAAATCGCAAATTAATCAAATTTTTTTATGTGTTCAGAATGTACCTTGAAAGGGAGATTTGTCAGGTATTTAATACTCTTATCGACATGGGAGTGGACAAATATGCTTCAGTGTGCTGACTTGACTATGACTTGCCCCAAACTGCATGTGATTATCATAAAGTGGGCATGTCTGTAAAGGGGAGACTCGTGGGTACCCATAGAACCCATTTACATTCAAATATCTTGAGGTCAGAGGTCAAGGGACCCCTTTGAAAATGGCCTTGCTAGTTTTTCCTCACCAAAATTTAGTGCAAGTTTGAAGCTTTATTTGACCTCCTTCACGACTAGCAAGGATGACATGGTTGGTACCAATGGATTCCTTAGGTTTTTCTAGTTTCATATGATACCAGCATCACTCTAGATTTAAAACTAAGCCCGCTACAACCTAAAAATCGAAAGTTGCGTCAATACGTTAAAGAAATTAGTGGCGTTAAAACGAATTGGCGTTGACATTGACAGCCCTGGTATTTATATTTTACTTTATACTTTTACTCTACATTTATTCAACAGCTACTTTGCATATTCAGATTATTAATAGAAAAAAAAATACATCATGGTGTATTATCACAGGTTAAGTTACCCAGCAGTATATAAAGTACTTAAACTTAGCTCCACCTTTACCAGCTGCAGCATGAAAGTGATGATCACATTAATGCATCACTATATACTTTTACTTAAGTAAGACTTTGAATGCAGGACTTTTACTTGTAACATAGTATTTTTATACTGTAGTATTGCTACTTTTACTAGTAAAAGGTCTTAATAGTTCTTCCACCACTGAGTATATGAATATTTTTGCATTGATATATGACAAGGCATGAAGCATTATATACATTGCACATGTTATATAGCCTCCCAGATGTGATGCAGCAACATCTGTGCAGACAACAGTCTGATGGTATTAAATGTTTAATAAGAGGCTATGAAAAAGATGATTCCAGTGGTTGGTGACTGGAGGGGAAAACAGACTCTCAGCACGTCAGTTATCTGGCTTCTGAGGAGCTCATCTCCTAAAATCCAGCCTCTGTCAGCAGAACACAGGATACAGAGGCAGGAAGGACGTCCTTCCTCTGTCCCTCTCTCTGTCATTTCTCAGCTCGCCACCTACAACCTACAGTATACTATACATCGCTTTAACATCAGGCAACAGGATTTGTTTTTGTTTGCAGTTTTTGGGGTGGAAGAACTGTCTATGTATATAGTGCATATATATAAATCTGGGTTGAAGTAATCAGTGCAGATGTGATTGTTACATCTGGCTGTTCTCATGTGGTGGTTGGGTTTATAGAAGGTGGCAGAGTTGCTATCTGTGAGTTAAAAAATACATGCTCATGTGAGCAATGAGATTTTTTAGATACTGAAATCTCCAACAGCCTCCTCCTCCTCCCTCACAGGGATGTGGTGTAATCTTCCATTTAAAGGACCAGTGTGTAACAATTAGGGGGATCTATTTGCAGAAATGGAATATAATATTAATAATTATGTTTTCATTAGTGTATAATCACCTGAAAATAAGAATCATGGTGTTTTTCGTTAGCTTGGAATGAGCCCTTCATATCTACATAGGGAGCGGGTCCTCTTCACGGAGTCCGCCATGTTGCACCGCCATGTTTCTACAGTAGCCCAGAACGGACAAACCAAACACTGTTAACTTTTCCTGCTTGGGCCGGAGTCGATAACGTTACTCGCTCCCGTCGCCGCCGTTCTCTCTCTCTCTCTCGCTTCACCACTCACTTCCCACCTCTGCTCCGAATGACATATACTACTCTTAAAACATCTGGCTCTAGAGAGGACCGTTTTCATGTCGGCCACAGTAGCTCTCCAACACGCTTGGCACACAGGAGAGGCTTCAGTTGGTTGCAGTCTGCAACCTCACTGCTAGATACCTCCAGATCCTACACACTGTACCTTTAAGAGATGTAGAGCTAAGCAGTAAGATGACTTCGTTTTCCGCTAAAATGTCTGATTTTATTTATTACTTTGACTTTGCTTGGGTTGAGGTGCGAACTTCAGATGTTTCCACTCTTGTTTGTAGGCAACTTGGGACAATGGACCACATTTACAGAGAAAGTCCCGTTTTATTTGTCTCCTAAAATGTCTTACTCACCCAAAAAACACCAAATCTCAGCCCTTGTATCTGACTAATAATTTTGATTATTAGAAATATAAGAATGTAAGAATTAATACTTATGCTCTCATGCTTTTCTCCAAGATCACTTCCAATACACACCACTATATTATAATCTACCAGGAATGTCATATAGGAAAAGCCTTTTGTTGTTTACTCGATACGCTCTAGCATATAAGTGCCATCATTATCACAAACCAATAGTGCTGTCAGGCCATCAGCTGAGCTTTCATTGAACTGTAGTGAAACAGACACCACAGTATCAGCTGTGGGGTGTTTACCTGGTGTTAAAGTTCCCATCAGTCATTTAAAAGTTGTCTGATTTGTAAATTATAATTCATGGCTAGGTGATGGTTCTCTAAAGTTCTAAAACCACAAACATTTTACAGAAGTGAAACCTACAAGTCCACAGGAAAAGAGTCACATTGACATCACTACTCGTGTTGTTGCAAATCTCAGTGTTGATGTAAGCTCTAGGTTTGTAGCTATACAGATGGTTGTTAATTGTGGCTATCCCTGCTTATACTAACAACCCGGTTCTTCTCTTAATTATCCCAAACAAACATCTAATAATGCTTCTGCAAACACGAGACAAAACACTTCCTGTGTGACCTGAGGATTTTTCTTCCTGGGAATATCATAACTGGCATTCAGTGCTTAGAACAGCAAATATAAAAACTGTCATTACACAGCTGAATCACCATGGTATAGAAAAGCATAATAAATACTGAGGAAGTTGATGACCCATTTCCAGCCATCGGTTGACTGTAATTGCAGCAACACCAGTGCATGACAGAGGAAATGTAGTGCCTGCTGCTCTTTAAAAAAATGTGCTGTGTTAGCAATAATGGAGATTTCCTCTCTGGTATATGGACTCTTCTTTACCATCATTCCTTCTATATTTTATGATTCTCAGTGTACACAACGTTTAGATGATATGAAAGAGCTTTTTTAATTTGAAAGTCATCCAATGCTGTGGATTCAATGTTGAGGAATGTCGAGTGCATTTTTACGCTTACCCGTGTTAGAGGCAACTTCTGACACAAATGTTGAGCAACAAGGAATTCTTGCTTCATCTCAGCCTTTGCCATTTTCTATCCATTCTGCTCGCTTACACAATAGAAACAAAATCAAATCATATAGTTATGTTTCAAATCACATGTTTCACATTTCATTTAAATCAAGAGTTATACTGCAAGATGTTTGGATCACAATGAAAAAGCTAACTGTGCCTATTTTTAGACATCAGACAGTTCAGTAGGCCACAATTCTTTGGCATCATTGGACAAAAATTCCATAATAACCTTTCAGCATATTGTAATTCAAGTGTTCAAACTAGACTTCTGCTCCTCCTCATGGCTCGGTTTTCAGGCTTTAAAAAACAATCCAGGCTAAATGTGCAATCCCGTGTTCAGTTATTTTACCATTTTACAATGTTATTGCTGTCACAAAACCTCGGCTTATGTGTGGATGCTACATGGAGAATTCATTCATTTTCATTTAAAAATTTATTTTGAACATGTAGAATTAAAAAAAAAAATAAATAAATAAAAAGAGAATGATCATACCAACAAGTGGACAGTCAGAAAGAAGTAGTATTTACACACAATGAAAAGCATAAGAAAAATAAATTGTCAAACACTTGATGCCTTGATTTACATATTTGAAAAGGAGTGAGAAGAAGTATAAACTTATTTAATCCCACCCCTTCTCCATAAGTCAATTATTAATTATTAACCAGCTTCCTTATTGAGCCATACATATACTCTAATTAAGTTTTCCTAAATTTGTCTAACTATAATTATTATTATTTATAAATAGAATCAAACAAACAATAAGACTATGATAATAATAAAAAATAATATATATAATAAATTAATAATTATATAATAATTTTGAAGCATTTAGGTATTTTAGAAAGACATTAAAGGGACTGTTTGTAACTTTTCAAGCGTATAAATCTACCGGGTCGGCTTCCCGTGCGCGCTCGCATATGTGCGCTCGCATGAGACTACGCTCTTCAGACTCCCTGTGGACACGTACCATCAGACTCAAACACAAACTACACGGAAGCACCAAAACCTCAAAGTTCTATCGAGTGAAGCCCGTCTTGCAAAACAGTGTTGGCGGCCGTCGTAGTACGCGGGGGAGACCGTAGCTTTGGTCTCCAGGACCGGAGTTTCCGCTCCGCTGCCTGCTTGCCTTCACTCACACACCGCGCTCGTTCTCGCTCCACCTCTAGACGTGCATGCGCGCTCACTCCACACTGCAGACGAGTTAGTTTAGCTCTGAGAATATCTAGTGAATGTACAGTGGACGTTTGTGCAGAAATAAATGCTGCAGCTCCTCCAGACCAACAGGGATTTTCCGTGTCTTGTGAAGTGACGGGGCTCCGCAGCGAGAAACTTTATCGTCTCCGACCGGGTGCAGGAAAAGCCAACACTAGGATCAGCAGTGATTCATGGAGAGACCTCCGTCTGGTCAGCTAACATTACTGCCAAGCAGCTGAAATATAGAGTGATATTGTGATTTTAGCTGACGTGTTTCGCCTCACTGTTTTCATCGATGCTCCTTCATGTCTATGTAGAGCGAGCAAGCGCGAGCCCAACACTGACTGTCGTTGACTTAACGGCCACAGGTGTCGCTGTTAACAAGCATTTCTGAAAGTTACAAAAAGTCCCTTTAAATATCAATAGTTTTAATTGCTTTTATTTGTTTGAGGACTCACTGGAGCTTAGGTGTCCCACTTTACTGCAACTCACCTTATGCTGTTTAAAAAAAAATGAAATCTATTTTCTTCTGACACAACATGATGGACAGATGTTCCTGACCCACTCACTGTGTAGATGGGATATGTTGGTCCACGTGAAGAGCCCGCCCACCTCCGCCAGTAGAACTGTGCAGCAGTGAGTTAGGTTCTGTGTGTCAGTCAGCGTGTGAAGGGTTAAACTGGGAGTTTGCAGCAGTCTCTCCTTTCTGTCCACGACATTCAGCGGAAAACATCTGACTCCTGCTCGTTTTTCCGAAAAGCTCTGTTTGGCTTTTTACTCCTTTTTCTGTGTGTGTGCGCGCTGGAGCCGCGGAGGCGTCACAGGGAACACAAATCTCTGTTTTAACACCACAGGATTCAACATCTCACTGACTGACTGCAAGCTTTCTAACAGGTAGGACCCTGTAGTGTGTTGTGTTGTGTTGTGAACATTTTCCATCCATGCATTCATTAAAGATCCACTAAAGTGTTTACAGGTAGTCGTGTTAAAGTAGCTACAAAACATGTTCTCCTAGAAAAGCCACAATAATGACTAGTTTGTGTCTAAAACAAACATAAAGCTTGTTTTCCATTAGCTGTTCTTTCCTTCACATCACTGTGGGAGGTCAAACTTCATTCCATGTTTTCATTTCCTTTCCTGTGTTGGGATAACAAACATTATAAATCACTTTCTCTCTCTTAACTTTTCTTTCCCAGAACTCTTTTCCAGCTGCAACCTTGATAAACATCTCTGTAATCTTGAGATAATATATGATGTTTAATATGTTTATATTCCATCCACACACCTATAAGTTTTTGTGCAAAACAATTTTTGAGTATGAAAGTGTTTGCATGGCCTTTGTGTCCACAGTGGGCCTGTGGTATTTCACCATCTCATTCACTTGCAGACTGAGTCATTCCCTGATTTCCTCCAGATGTGCAGTAGTTTACGTTTCCTGACGGCCCAGGATTGTGACATTTCTGCCCTTGCACTGCAGTTATTCTGCTGACAAATGTGATTTTACCCCTTGTGTTCTGTGGCTGAGTGTTATTTGTGTTGTGACACTGGTGGATGCTGTAAAAGAAAGCTTTTCTTCTTCTCATCCTTCATCTGGTAGTAAGTTTTGTTGTTAAAATGTAACTGCAATGAAGTGCTGACATTTCACCCTGTTTTTATTAGCCTTTTCCTCCAGCTATAGTGGGACTCTGACACCGCTGTTTACTGGACAATCATGTGTCACACTCTCGTGTAAAAGGAGCATCAACATCAAGTGTTTAGGCTCAAGTCTTGTTTTTCTAAATTTATCCTCACACGGCAACAAAAAACTGTGTTCCTGTGAAGATGCAGGAATTTTAAATGTCACCATGACAAACCAAACATACCAGGCCTTACTTACTTACATACCTACTCTGCTTGTTACCTTGACTTTAATGCTGGTCCTGGTGGATGAAATTAAGCTTTTATTGCTTTACAGCTGCACAGAACAGTCGCTCTGGTCTGATGCAACCCTCATTCCAACAGCAATTGAAATCATTTCTTGAAAAAGAAAACCTTAGGGCTGCAACTAAGGATTATTTTCATTATTGATTGTTTTCTTGATTAGTTGTTTGGTCTATAAAATGTCAGAAAATGGTGAAAAATGTTGCCCAAAGCCCAAGATGACGTCCACAGATGTCTTGTTTTGTCCACAGCTCAACAGTTTGCTGTCATAGAGGAGTAAAGAAACCAGAAAATATTCACATTTCTTTCTTCTTAAAACATTAGTTTACGATTAATTTAATATTTGAGAACTAATCGATTAATCGTTGGAGCTCTGGAAAACATGCTCAATTGAAAAACCAGCTTTACACTATTTTGTGTAAGTCTGTATACTTGTGTCAGTGTCTGATAAGCTCAGACGTGACTATCAGAAGCACTCAATGACCTTCCCATCTGTTATCTCATCATCCGGTATGGCTCTCATTTCCTTTATGGATCAAACTAATAACTGATTATTTCATCATAAACACATCTGGACTGGATAGTGTTTATTTATATTCTTACTGTCTTTAGATGAACACATTCTAAATTTTCATGATCACACAAGTGCATATGGATTGATCATTTTACCACATCATCAGCATATTAGGTGTAGGTTTTATAGACAACTTGTGGGTAAATGATCATTCCAAAAGACACCAATTTCCGTGTGTAATTGCTTAGCTGGGCATCACGAGATCTTTTTGCTCTGCTAGCGTAACATTAACCTCAGGTAATAGCTCAACCTTTGCCCACTTTCAACCTTTGGTCCCATCCTACAGGGCTCACAGCCTCTCTGCACTGTTAGTGTAGCCAGTGTAGCCGCCGGTGCTGCTCCTAAAGGTACGTCTGTCCCACACACACACACAGAGAGCCGGGTTTGAGTTGGTTGTAGCAGAATGTCTGGCTGAACGCATACGATTGTTTCCACTTTGTTGTGATTGTTTGATTCATTGAGTGGTGATAAAGGAAGTTTTGAGGAGATGTAGGTGAATGTCAGCTGCTGTGGTGTCCGCTAGAACCCGCTGGGATGTTGTTTTTGCCTCATGTGACATTGCCTTGTGTTTGCAGAGGTGTAAGTTTGTTGG
Organism: Sebastes umbrosus; assembly: GCF_015220745.1. NCBI lineage: Eukaryota > Metazoa > Chordata > Actinopteri > Perciformes > Sebastidae > Sebastes > Sebastes umbrosus. The sequence goes on along the minus strand of NC_051287.1, from coordinate 4,668,041 downwards.
CAGGAAAAAATCGATGATGTTATGTTCACATAGCATGTTGCTTCTGAGCTACAGTTAGCACAGCAGGCTGATTTTTCATTGCATTTTATGGGTCTGACAAATCACATGATGCGGCAGTATGATGACAAAATGTGTCTTTCTTTGTCCATTTGTGTAGTTATAGTGGTATCTAGTTATTCGTCCTCAATAAACCTCCCTAAATAAATATCAAATTTCATCGAGACCGATATATTCGTGAAGAGATGACTGTGAGCAGGACTTTCTTTATCTTTAGGATAATTCACTCCTTTACAGGGCTGAACAACTGACACAGCATGTGTAAAGCGGCAGGGTTAAAGTGTGTGCTTTCTGTGTTCTCATGAGACTGTGATGTTTTATGGGTCATATGTCTTGCTATGCTTCTCTGTCTGAAGGCTGTTTCTGTGGCTGTAAATCTTTACTGTGGATTGTTAACATATTTGATCGTTTATGACGTGCAAAGCATCTTTTCTTCGTACAAAATAGCAGTAACAAAGTGGTGCAATTGTATCCCAATATTTAGTTTGCCGTTTCACCGAGAAAGAGTGGGTTTTAACCTTTTATCTCCTTCTCCTTTTGTGTCTCTCTCTCCACACGCACTTCACTTTTTCTGCTCCAGAGAAATAACAAGAAAAGCATGTGTGGGTGTTGAGACTCATCTGTTCGGTTGACCTTGCTGCCCCTGAACACGGAGCCGCCGCCTGCTTTACCCCCCCGACCGTCCACTTGTCCAGTGAGGCTCGCTCCACACCATGTCTGCAGAGGTGGAGAGCAACGCGACCGTCCCCGCCGACCCCAGCGCCGCGTCCCCGACCACACCCTCGACTAACACCCCTCCCACCTCCCCTGCCACCTCCAAGGTCCCGTTCAAGAAAGAGAAGAAGAAAGGTGAGTGATGGAAGACGCAATGACGCGATCATGATCATGCCATGATCAAGACATTGGATTGACTCATTCTTGTGGTCTGATCATGTAGAAATCATAGTTTTCTCGATTTCATTTTACAGCCCCAGAGAAGACAGATGATTACCTGCTGGGCAGGTTTCAAGGGGATGGCGTGAGGTACAAGGCCAAGCTGATTGGCGTCGATGATGTCCCCGAGGCCAGAGGAGACAAGATGTCGCAGGACTCCATGATGAAACTTAAGGTACCTTAGTACCTTGGACTATGCCCTGCTATCTTTATAATTCATTAAGGGGATGGCATTTTAAAGCTGGTATCTCTAATGTTTTTTCCATATCATGGACATACATTTGCATCATCTGCATCTCACTACAGAGGGCGACAATGTGCACACAACTTTATGGATATTATCTTTAAACTAGGGCTGTTAGTCAATTAAAATCTTTAATCAAGATTAATCGTATGATTTTTGCACATTTGTTTAATAATTTTTATCAAAATGTACCTTAAAGGGAGATTTGTCAAGTATTTAATGCTCTTCTCAACATGGGAGTGGACAAATATGCTGCTTTATGCAAATGTATGTATATCTAAAATATAAAGAAATATGCTCAAATCAATTTTCGTTAACGCATTATCACGTTAACTTTGACAGGCCTACTTTAAACACAAGTCATATTTTGTTTACAGAATAAAAATCAGATTAATATGTGTTCTTTATTTGACACCAGGGTATGGCAGTAGCTGCTCGGTCCCAAGGCAAACACAAACAGAGGATCTGGATCAACATTTCCATGTCGGGCATCAAGATCATTGACGAGAGATCGGGAGTAAGTTCTGCTTTCTGCTTCCCATTTACTGTTACATCACACTGTGGAGGTCATTAGATGTTGTTGCTAATGAAGCCTTTGTCCTTTTATAACTCAGGTGATCGAACACGAGCACATCGTGAATAAGATCTCCTTCATCGCCAGAGATGTAACGGATAACAGGGCGTTTGGATACGTGTGTGGAGCAGAAGGGCAGCATCAGTTCTTCGCCGTAAAGACCTCACAACAGGTAACACTCACACATTAACAGACACACAGACTCACACGTGTCTGACACTGTCGAAGGCGTACACCAGGCCTATTCAATTGGCGGCCCGTGGGCCAAATCCGGCCCTTTAACAACCTCAAACCGGCCCTTTGATCATTTATAAATATGAAAAAGTAAAAAAAAAAATTACATTGTTTGATTATTAGAAGATCATCTTTATATTAGAAGGCTAATTAGCCCATTCCTTAGCTTTGTCTTGTTAAGCACAGAAATTCTTATTTTGTTAAGTTTTAACGCAGGCTGTTTTAAGCAGAGGACATTTAGAAGAGTCAAACTGGATAAAAACAATGTTAAATGCAACATTGTCTTTATTAATACAATAAACTACTAAGATTAAAATTAAATTCCTAGCTTTACAGATCAGGAATCAGGAAAAGTATATATATCCAGGCCGAGCCCCCAGGAAGAGCGGCAGGCTTTGAAGCAAATTTTCGTAGTGGCCAAACGGCGGAATTACAACTTCCGTGTCCGTCATGTGATGCCATTGGGCCCAAAAATACTTTTTTTTCATAGACTTACATTGGGAAAGAGATGCTGTAAATCAGCATTTTTTGAGGTAAATCAACTTCCCAGTATGAACACTTGAATAGCCCTTATTTAAATCATTAGGTCCTAAAAGTTGTAAAACGCACTAATGGCCGAATGCAGAGTTATTTGCCTTCCTCCTGTTCATGTGAATGAGACCGAGACTGAGGGCTGGGAGGCGGAGTTAAAAGAAACACTACTGCGCCTGCTCTATGTGCCCAATGGATGCGTAAGATCACCAGATGATTCGGGTACTTTATCACTCGGCAGTCGAGCCATTGTGGCTTCATGCGCCACTGAGCAACTCTAATAGGAATGACTGGGAGCCCGCCTCCAACACTGTATGCAGTTCTCTTAACTGTTTTTCAAATCTGGCCCTTCTTAAAGAGTATTTGAATAGGTCTGTCATACAAAACAAAAACTGCATGAACAACCAATGAGACAAATGGGCAACACTGACCGTGTCTTTCTGTCCCCATACAGGCAGAGCCCCTGGTCATTGATCTGAAAGATCTCTTCCAGGTCATCTTCAACATGAGGAAGAAAGACGCAGAGGCCTCGCAGAAGGTAACTGGTTCAGAAGCAGTTTCAACTGGAAAAAAGTTTTCAAAAGTTGGACAGTGTGAACATTTTCTTTCTGAAAGAAAAGCACTTTGGTGTGGTCATCCGGGAGTGCTGACAGGGTCTACACTGTATGCACCTCCTGAACATCAACACTGCCTCTCTGTGTTCTTTCAATGAATCACATCTTCAGACATTCCATTGAAATGATGTGAAATGACACATGCCTCAGTGAATTAGGAAAATAAGTATAGTCATTAACAGTCTACCTCTGTTTACAGGGTGAAAATGGCAACGCTGTGGTTGAGGTAAGCACTTGGAAGCGTTTGTTTTCTTCACACGGCGTCTCCAACTCTCCGTCCCTAACTCTCCGTCCCTAACTCTCCCTTCTGGTCTTGTTTTCAGAATGGAAGTGATGCCTTGGTAGGTGGAGCAAAAACTGCTCAAGTAAGTATTTCTGCTCAGCTTAACATGAAACATGATTTATAGTAGCTGGATAAATACAGTATGTTTCTGTTTCTTCTTGACTTCCAGCCAGTGGAGCAACCTGACCTTTTTGGAGACATGTCGACCCCTCCAGACATCCAGGCTCCAAATGTAAGTGTGGTGCCATAAAATGTTCCCTTTATCTGGGGCAACATGATGGAATTATACTCAGTCGATGAAGTGTAGCCGGGTATTTACAGCATTATACTTACTTTTTATGCATCTTAATAATTACAGTAGGCTGTAGAAGACATAGTAAGATTTTTTTGAAAACCAGAAAATAGTAATGATGATGAATTCATAGCGATATAGTTTGCTCCGTGCTGCCTCTTGTCATAAATGTTTCTAAGATCTGATTTGAATAACCTCCCAATTCATTCCATGTGTGTGAACTCAATTCTAAAAAGACAATTTTTCTATTATTGGTTGTGAGTGAATCCGCTTTTTTAATATATATATAAATTATAGATTTTAGACTTCAAAAGGCTCTTTTAAGAATTGAGTTTATGCTTCTTGTATACCAATCTCATTGTTGTCCATCAAACCTTTTAAAGCTGCTGCAAGTAGAATCCATGAAAAATACATTTTTGTTTGCTTTGGTGACACCTGGAGTCTTCTACTGGTAGTGTTGCCGGGCCAGTTTACCAGCTGGGTTTCAGGTCAACGAGCTAGTGCTGACTTCAGCTGTTGTCAAGGGCAATTAAGAATTTAGTACCTTTTTTCATGTTGGAATTTGGACTCTAGACTTTGCTTTACCGTGGAATTTAATATGTGATATTTTGAGGTAAATATTCTACAGGTAGCAGCTTTAAATTGTCTTCTCACATCATGTGATCCATTTTGATAACACATGTTTTTCTCCTTCTGCAGAACTGATTCATAAATCTCTTTTGTTCTCTCTCATGTTAACCAGGAATCTAATGATATTCTCTTGCTGGACTTTTCCGCTGAAGTTGACAGCAATCAGAATTGCATAAAGGGAAACTCCTTTGTAACTTCCTGTGCCCCCGACCGTCGGACGTCTCCCCAGACAGAGAATCCCTTTTCCTCAACATTTGGCTACTTTCCAACCCCAGACAGTGACCCTTTCAGAGATGACCCCCTTTCTAAATCGCCCACTTGGTCGGAGCCCGATATTTCACAGATCCCCCCCGCCACCGCTAATCACCCACACAGCCCTGCTGGCAACACTTGTAAGACAATTATTAACGGTGGTTTGAACGGGGACTCCGAACACCTCAGTCAGCAGATAAATGGGTTATCCAGTAAGACCATGATCCTCGCCCTCAGTAACGGACAGTGGCCACTAGGTGGCAAAATAACTCAGGGCAACACAATTACCATGATGGACGGGAATGAATCTGGAACAGTTCTCTCAACCAAAAACCCATTTTTTGACTCACCTTCGAAAACTTCCCCCGTCTCTAACGGCGTAACTCATCACCCACAACCCCCAGTGACTCATAGCAAGGACTCAGTTGTCATAAGTCCGCCTCCGCAGAGCTCTAAGGCTGGACGAGGTCGAAGGAGCGCAAAGGTGAAATTCCATAGCTAGATGAATCATAGTAGAGTTGCATGTGTGATGCCTATAAATGGGTTTAATGCACATTTCCCGGAGCATAATTAGGTTGCTAACATCTCCCTTTCTGAGCGTTTGGTGTTATGCATTGGTGTCTGACAGGATATGCCGGTGGATGCATTTGGTTGCAAAGCCTGTAATTTAGAATTGCAGTTTGCAGGCTTGTTGGATCTCTTCTCTCTTCGTGCATGCACTGGTGGTCACATGCTTCTCTAACTGGCTTGAATAAACAACACTCTGACTGTGCTGCTGAACAATCGACTGCACCTTTTGTCATCTCTGCTCTAAATCTATTTTCTAACATTCATGCTTCGGTGATAAAAGTACTGGTAAGTGGCAAAGCATGCATAATTCTGTAGTATTTATTTCTGATTACTAGGGCTGTCAATCGATTCAAATATTTAATCGCGATAAATCTCATGATTGTCCATAGTTAATCGCGATTAATTGCAAATTGGTCGCACATTATTTATCTGTTCAAAATGTACCTTAAAGGGAGATTTGTCAAGTATTTAACACTAAATCAACATGGGGGTGGACAAATATGCTGCTTTATGCAAATGTATGGATATATTTATTATTAGAAATCAATTAACAACACAAAACAATGACAAATGTTGTCCAGAAACCCTCACAGGTACTACATTTAGCATAAAAAATATGCTGAAATCATAACATGGCAAACTCGAGCGCAACAGGCAACGTCAGTGTGTCAGTGTGCTCATTTGACTATGACTGGCCCCAAACTGCATGTGATTTTCATAAAGTGGGCATGTCTGTAAAGGGGAGACTCGTGGGTACCCATAGAACCCATTTACATTCACATATCTGGAGGTCAGAGGTCAAGGGACCCCTTTGAAAATGTCCATGCCAGTTTTTCCTCGCCAAAATTTTGCGTCAGTTTGGAGCGTTGTTTAACCTCCTTCACGACAAGCTAGTGTGACATGATTGGTACCGATGGATTCCTCAGGTTTTGAGCCCGCTACAACCTAAAAACCGCAAGTTGCATTAAAGAAATTTGTTAAAACAAATTTGCGATAACTTTGACAGCCCTTCTGATTACATAATTATAGTAAATCATTTCTAAGTACTGCCTAGTTTGATGTATAAAATGATGTCAATGAGGTGAAATGATACTAGTGTATATATTGTGTATATATAATATTTCTGTTTTATTTTCTGTGAATAGTCCACAGTAAGTGACCTGTTTGGAGCAGATCTATTTGCTGCTCCTGCTCCCTCTGAAGGGTCACCTGCTTCAGCGGACCTTTTCAACAGCACACCTGCCGGCTCCACTCCCTCCTCCATAGCAGCTCTGGGTAATACACAACAGGGGGACTTTGCGTCTTATCCAGATATTACGATGTTGTTTCGGCTTTACATTCCCTTCCCTTCTAAACTTCCATATTCCTTTTTCTTTATATTCAGGGAATCTTCAGTTAGGTCCTCCAGCTACCACATGCATCCCTGCTGCAGGCATGTGGGGAGCCTCCATGGCTGGACCGCCCATGTACCACATGCCAGGAATGACCACTCCAGCCCCCAGGCCCGCCTACCCACAGCCAACTGCCTTTGGTTGCCCACCCGTACCACCAACAACCTGGATCCCACCCTTATCCCCGCCCCACATCAACTGGGGCCAGCCTCCACCAGCTGGGCCACTCGGCGCTCCAGGTTGGGGTCAGCCCCCCATGACCAATCCTTTCCAGCCCGGCGCGTTCCCTGTAATGGTTGACCCGCAAGGTCCGTCCCGCCCCCCTCCTAGGCCACCTGTTAAGGAGGCCCCTCCGAGGGTAGAGAACAGTGCCTTCACAGCCTTGGACCCCCTTGGAGATAGAGAGAAGAAGAGTGGAAAGGACATGTTCAAGGACTTCCAGATTGCCAAACCGCCTGCCATCCCAGCGAGGAAAGGGGAGCTAGTGTCCAACTCGGCTCCCGGCGGCAACGAAGCCGGGGCGTTCGATCAGTACTTTTCCAGTAAAGTGGGCGTGGCTCAGGATAACGCAGATCATGATGACTTTGAAATCAAGCAAATGTCAGGAGTTGTCAACGGTAAACAAACCCAAATTTTGCAAGTTGACGTGTACATGAGTGTGAGATTTTATCACTGATTGTGTCCTCTGTTGTAATGTGGCAGCTCCTGCTCCAGCTGCAGCTCCAGGCCTCTTCGATGCCGCCTTCTCTTCTGCTCCCGTCGCAAACAATTCAGCACCGGCCCAGGGAGCCAATCAGGACATGTTTGATAACGCATTCGGGGCCCCAGATTCCAGTCCGTTTGGAGTGCCGCCTGTAGCCATGGTACAGAGACTCACATAGACACATATTTACACCATATATAGTGTCACAATAATCATAACAAATGTAATTTGTGACTTTCTTTTATCAATCTTACAGCAGACTGCTGGTCAGACTTCTGCTTCAACAGCTGCTTTTGGGGATCCTTTCGGAAACCCGTTTGCTTGACCAGAACTGTCCATAAGTAAGTATGTGTTCATTTCTGTTTATGCTTCATCTATACAGGATGAACACTATTTTCACTTTTTTCTCTCTGCCCCTCACAGTTGAAATGGAGCAAATTGAGATCTTCACATCAAATAACATCTTTGGGACAAGCTGCTACAACGTGCGCAAGACAATCCAGATGATGAACTTTTCTAACTCTTGTCCCTGAACCATCCTTCTTTTACACTTCCACCTGTAATGTTGTTGTTTTTTCTATCCAATCAGTAGTTCCCTTACAGTATTTCTAAAGACCACTGATCTGAGAAGTAAATGTTATGTCCTGATCTGCTGAAGAAAGAAATGTGGTGTGTGTGAGAGAGAAGGTGCGTCCAAAGAGTTTCACTGCTGATGCTGTCTGTGTTAAAGAAATAAAATAATTCAATCATAACGCTGTGAGGTGTTGACAAGTCTGTTGCCTTCTTCAGTTAGAGAATCCACAGTTTGCAGGAAGTTCCACAGTCAAACAGATATAGATGATAGATGTTTCTATAGGCTAGCTTTCATATCATTAAACAATATATATATAAAAAAATATTTTTAATAGAATATTATATATTATTTTTTGAATATATATTATATTTATTATTATTATTATTATTATTATATTGCATTAAATATTACTGATGAAAAAATTGCAGTAGCCTACTTTAATAGTAACCTAGCTACTTGATTAAAATGCAAAACATGCATGTGAGTATGTTTAAAAAAAGGGAAATGAAAGGACAACAGTCCTTGAATTTATGAGTCACTGAAGGGAAGGAAAAAAAGTGCAGGATTAAATAAACTAAAAAAGTAAATTAAATGTATTACCTGTGGTGGAAAGTAAGTAAAGTAAAATCCACTACTTTTCAGAGAGAAATATTGTAACTTTTACTCCACTACACTGCAATCTTAATATAGGCCTGCTGTACTGTATTTTACATACAAAACATATGATCATCTTATAAAATGTTATTTATTGTTAACAATAAAACTAACTATTAGTACTGTATATAAGATAAGAGATAAGATAAGATAGAACTTTATTAATCCTGAAGGAAATTCTTGTGCCAGAGATTGCTCAAAAATACGAAAAAAAATTACAACAAGTGTATAAAATAAAAAAGTACTATTTCTAGCACCAGTGCCTAAAATAATAACAATTAAGTAAGATACATTTAGTAACATGAGTAAATAAGATAAGTAAAATAAACAAAGGTAAAGTAAGCTAAAAACAGAAAAAGAAGTAATATTGCACATGTTGGACATTATATCAAACTTAGCTTCACCTTGACCAACTACAACACCAAAATGCTGCTTACATGTTGATTTATCAGTATTTATAATTTAATAATTCTATATTTTATGTACATTTTATTGCTAATACTTCTGAATGCTTTAACTTTGAATTGATGAAATAAATATTGATTAAATAAATTAAATAAATTAATTAATGCATTAAAAAAAGCATATATCAAACTTAGCTTCACCTTGACCAACTACAACATCAAAATGCTGCTTACATGTTGATTTATCAGTATATTTAATTGAATAATTTTATATTTTATGTACATTTTATTGCAAATACTTCTGAATGCTTTTACTTTTAATTGATTAAATGAATATTGATTAAATAAATGTAATTAATTAATTATTGCATTAAAAAAACATATCAAACTTAGCTTCACATTGACCAACTACAACATAAAAATGCTGCTTACATGTCGACTTATCAGTATCTTTAATTGAATAATTTTATATTTTATGTACATTTTATTGCTAATACTTCTGAATGCTTTTACTTTTAATTGATTAAATACATATTTATTAAATAAATAAAATAAATAAATGAATGCATTCAATAAAAAAACATGTAAATACTTCTTATTTCACTGAGTATTATAAACAATATTTTATTAATAATAATAATAATAATAATAATAATAATAATAATAATAATAATAATAATAAATTCACCTTATATAGCGCTTTTCGAGGACTCAAAGACGCTTAATATTATTTATTATTTATTTATTATTTATTTATTATTCATTTATTATTTATTTATTATTTATATATTTATTATTTATTATTTTGAAAGCCTGTTGCAATATAATGTTTACATTTCATGATAGAAACCCATGCCCATAGACAGCATGATCTTGCCTCATCCTTCTCTTTGCATCGACCTGACTACATTTCCCACAACCCCTTTCACTCACGCAAATACCACGTCATGAAAAACATGGCGGATTAGTGTGTGTGTGCATGGGGTCCGCTACTCGCCTCCCATCGTCGATAAACTAAAGCTTATTTCTCCCAGTAAACGACATATTCTTGAGCAGGTACGTTGTTAAAAGCTTAATAACACATATAGATGTGATAAAATGATGAATGTAGTTGTCTCAGCTTCATAATATCAACATAAAAGACGGTCTAAGTCGGGAAGAGTCGCATAGTAGAAGTGTTGTCAGGCGAGTTTCAGCTCAGCTTCCTGCACTTTTTCTGCTTGTTTAGTCCTTTATTGACTCATTTTTCAGTGTTTTGAATGAGTTTAATGTGTGTAAAGGTGTGTTAGCTTGTTAAACCTCTCTCTGGTGGTATATTATTATTCATTGTGGTTTTCTTTACTGCTTCTGCACCACTGTTCACCTCTCTAACGTTAGTCCTGTCAGTGGATATAGTATATAGTAATACCTTATTTCATGCAACTTATTCTGCAAACCTCAGCTAAGCTGCAAACCTGCAAACCTCATGCAATTTATTCTGCAAACCTCAGCTAAACTGCAAACCTCAGCTAAGCTGAGGTTTGCAGAATAAGTTGCATGAAATAAGGTATTCTTGCTTTGGTGCATTGCAAACATGAAGTATTATGTCTAAATGTTGCACTTAAAATGGTTATTATTGTGTTTTTTTTTCTTTTCTTGGGTTTGTTGTGGTTTTGAATGTTGAGGTTGTTTTCTTTAAGTGTACTTGATGGGTTTGTCTGTAAGCTCATCCACTTAAAAGTTGGTTTATAGACTGTTGTGATTACAAACAGTGGATTGCATATATGAAAACAGCCTTGAAAAAATAAAGTATAAAAAAATAAAATGGTTACTCTCATGAAAACAAGAGTCTGTGGATGCCATTTCCTCAAGATTATACAAATAACAACCAGAAAAAATGCACATTTAGGCAGAAATCAGTATTTTCAGATGATGAATGTAAATCTAGATGATGTACTACAGTAAATCCTACATGCATACAAAGCAAAATGATGATTGTGACTGTACTTCAGGACTTCAGTTAACTTTTTCTCTTCTATAGTGACTACAAAGTGTGATTTTACTCAAGATACCAAACCTTATACTGTGTATTTTACAGTAATCTCTTCAAAGTTAAGTAATCTAAAATACAGTAAAACTACACCTACATCCATCTGGTAGAAAGGTTGAAACCTGGCTCCACTGTGATGCTGGAAACCATAACATTAAACCACCATTTTCACAACTGTAGCAAACACATTTTTACAGTAATGAATAGAATACTAATTGCATTTCTTTTTCATTTCTTCCACTACTGCTATACATTTAAAATAGGGCTGCCCCCTCTTAGTCCACTAGTCATTTTTAATGCCTTTTTCATGCTGAATGACTTATTTTTCTGAGCACATCTCTGGTAAACACAAGATTTAAAGTGGTTCTTTTGTGTGATTCTTTGTGGAGAAACTCAGTTTTACAGATCTGTCAATTAAATCGACCAATCGATTAGTCGACAACATTGTGTGAGTGTTAGTTGACTAAGAATTTCTTTGGTCGAGGACAGCCCTAACTTGAAATGTATGGCAGTAGTGGTGAAGCAAACATCGGCCGATAAATCTGTGCATCCCTAATAAGCAATGATGTTGAACACATGTTGCATTAATTCAGTGATGTGAAAGGTTAGTAATGAGCAGTGATACTTGTGCTGATATGATATGAGGTGTCTGTATTCTGAGAACTGAGCATAATGATTGAATGTTTTGTGCTCTTTATGTAAAGGACATCATTTGTTGTTTAAAGGTAAGAATTTAGCAAGTCAGTTTGTCTCTTTGCACGGAGAGTTTTTCACATTGAACCTCTGTTGTGAAACTGATCCAACAAGTAATTCCTCTCAAACTGCATTCTGGGTGAACATTTGTGTGTTCTTGTTTTGCTTTCTATCCAGTATTTAATATTCTGCAAATATCTGAATTGAAGAAAAAATATTTTATTGATGCAGTCAAATCTGTCGATGTATGTCAGTTCTTCTATGTAAAGCACATAGCCTAGAGGTTATACCCTGCTGTTTTTTACAGCAGCTCAGGTTCAGTAATTTTCTTAAGTAATATTTCACTTTCAGCTGGTTGTCAGGTTTTGCTGTTAGAATTCTGATGCAGCTTTGACTTCCTTTGTGTTTTCAGGTCAAAATGTTTCGTCGGTCAAGATTTAGTATTCGACCCAATGTCGGTACGACAGGGAGAACGGCAGGAACACCTCAGGAAGCCTCTTCAGCAAGTCAGGAGGCCAGTAAGACCCCCAAAGACGTCAGTGAGAGCAGCACTGCTACTGCTGTGACAGACGACAAGTCTGTTGTGACCCCATCAGAAAAACCAACTGCCCCAGGGTGAGTGATAAGCATTAAATGGCATGACTGCTACTTGTGTTGTGTATAAGAAAAATAACTATTCTTCCTGCTGTTTAGGGATGGTAATGACCAAAATGTGGAAGGTACCAGCTCCTCAGCAGCTGTCCAGAGAAGGAAGCGGTTTTCCATCAAGCCCAAAGTGGCCCCAGGCCGCCCCTCCACGCTTGCTCGGACGCCAAAATCCCCTGTCAAGGCAGTCTCTCAAACTCCTATTGAAGTCCCTGTCTCAGACCTTGACAAGCCGAGTACAGCAACCCCTCCAAGACTCCAGTCCCCAAGGCGACGGAGGTCTTCAGAAGAGAGCAAGCAGCCCAAAATGCAACCTAAACCCACCCTCATCCCTTCCGACAGTTCAGAACCTTCAGCTGTTCCTACAGCCGAGGACTCTCCAGAACAATCCTGTGTTGGTTTCTCCAGCACAAATCTGCAAGCGGACAGTGGCAAAGAATTAGAAAGCGCGTCAGGCAGTCAAGTTGAAGAAGTTCCTTCCAGACCACCAGATAAAGTCCCCCTCTCTCTACCAGACAAAGAAGCTATCGCGCTATCAGAGAAAGCCAAGACTCTAGTGTCGTCCAAGAGTGGGGTTTCACTGTCACCACCAGCGTTCTCCCTGAGTAGACTCCTGAACGACCCATCGGACTTACAGAGGCTCGCAAAAGCCCGGAAGCTCAGAGAGTTGCTCAAACAGGAGATGCACAAAGAAAAGGTAAACTCAGATTATTTAGTAAGCATACTTCTTTTCTTTCTCTTCACTTTCTAAGTTTAGTAACATATTAATAAGATATATACTGTTCACTGTATACTGTATATCCATTACGTTAAAAGAGTGTTATCATTTGATGTTTCAGAAAATCAAGAAAGCAAACGCACGTGCAAAGGAATATACCTTAGATCCTGCCAAAATGACCATGAGGGACCTTATCCGTTATCTACCAGTGTCTAACCCCATGACGTAAGTGTCTCCTCTGAAACTTGTGTAACATTTAATCCTTATCTCCTATTGATTATCATGGATCTTATTTGACGTGGAGGTTTTTTTTGTGGTTCCTTCTTTGTCTTATGTGACTATAATTTGCATTTTTTTTTTTTTTTCAGATCTAGTTTAGAAGACTCAGCTCAAGAGAATGAGACTGTCGTCCCTCCTTCTCCAGTAAGAGAAGCGTAAGTTTATCCCATCATCTCTCTAAACTCTCTTTCCTTTTTAGCTTCATTGATATATGATCATACAAATGATACATCTATACATCTATCATCAGTCATAGTTTATGTGGACATCATAAGGCAGTAGTTTGCATGATGAGACATACAGGTTACTTGTTTACCAACCTCCTTCTTTCTTGCCTGATGTTTGTGATGTAATCCCTGCAGGTCACCAGAGAGAGCGCAGGAACCCGAGGTCCTCCCTAAAATAGCAAGCCCTAGAGAGGAGGACGAGGGGGAGGCAGAAGCAGAGGCAGAGGAAGAGCAGGATGACGATGACGTGATGGTTCCTCAGGTCAAAGTAGCAGAGGACGGCTCACTGATCATTGATGAGGAGAGGTCAGTGGACTTCTATAAGTTATGCAATGCATGCTTTCATGTTTATCTACTTCCCTTCGCTCGGTTATTTTAGATAAATGTGGTACCACTTGAGTTTTTTATTACTTTGCTTTTTCCTCTTATATATATAAACGTTATTGTGATGTTGGAGACGCTGTGGATTTAATCATATCGTCTCCACCTGTGTCTCAGCTTGACGGTGGAAGTCCTGCGAGCCAAAGGGCCAAATCCAGCACAGGGTCGAGACCCCATCTTTGAGCGTGGCTCCACTACAACTTACTCCAGCTTCAGGAAAGGGACCTATTCCAAACCCTGGTCCAATGAAGGTTGAACCGATATGTATAATAGATATAGATAATTATAACATCTTTAGAGCACATTTTACTCGGATGCCTTGTTCGTGTTGGTTTTTAACGTCATGATTGTTTGCTGTTTTCCATCAGAGACAGACATGTTCTTCCTGGCTATTAGCATGGTGGGGACAGACTTTTCCATGATTTGTCAACTGTTTCCTCACAGAGCTCGATCAGAGATAAAGGTTAGTGATGAATACAGATGTACATGTATTTATAGAACATGATATGAAGAAGCAACACACTGCTTCACTAAATACACAATAAAATGCATGTTTGTGTTAATTGCATTGATTTAAACTTTCAGAACAAATTTAAAAAGGAAGAGCGAGCGAACTCCTGGAGGATTGATAAAGCTTTCAGTGAGTATTCAGCAGCAGAGAATGTTTAGCTGGTTGAATATAATATTAAATGATAAATGTTCCCTGTGCAATTAATGCAACATTTACTGCCGATTGTATTGTAGAAGAGAGGCGCAAACTGGACATAGAGTATTTTTCTAAGCTGCTAGAGAAGATTCTGGAAGTTCAGAAAAACAGAAAGAAACTCAAGTCTCTCGCTGGGAAGAAATCCCCCAAGAAGCAAAAGAAAAAGCCAAAGGGTAACTATATCCTTTCATTCTTTTTATCTTGTTTATTAGTTGTGTATTATTGCTTCATAACTTAAATATTATTCTGGGGTACAGACTTAACATCTGTTTATTCCGAGTTTGTCTCAATTCAACAATCCTTATGTGTTTTAATTCCCTCTGCAGACAAAAAATCTGCAAGGAAGCTGAGTGTTGTGGAGGAGGAAGATGAGGAAGAGCAGAATGAGATGCCTGACTTGGAGGAGGAGGGAGAGAAAGAGAACGAGGACCTTTGTAATGAGGGAGGAACTACTGTCGCTAAGCCCAAGAAGAAACGCAAAAGAAAGGATGCCTCGACTGAGGAACCAAATGACAAGAAAAACAAAACGGGTGAAAAGAGCAGTGAACAAGGTACAGGAACATTCAGTTATTTTATCAAAACTTTCTTGATGAAACTTGGTAGTGCTTTGTGTGTGTGCTTAGCGCTTGTTGATTGTTGCTTTAATTTTGTTTTGCTTTTCTATGCTCAGATGAGGCCTACATTCCCGGAGACACTGAGGCAGCACTTCCCGAGGACCGTCCAACATCAGACATGTAATAAAACTTTAAAAATGTTGTTTTGAATAAAGTATTTCACATCTTCAGTTGGCATTCAAATTCCCTGTTTTGTCCTAATATACAGGTCTGAAAAGACTGATAGCGTGAATGAAGCCAAGGACGCCACAATCAAACCTGCTAAACTCTCACGAGGCAGAGCACCAAAACCTCTTCTGCCTTTGGGCAGGAAGTGGGGTAAAAAGGCCCCACCGCCGTCCACAAAGACCAGCGATGCTGCGTCAGATAACGGGGATGAGAGTATGATTGATGAAGCCTCTAAAGAGCAAGAGGTTATTATTTTTTGGTTTCAGTTTAAAGTCATCAGATATTTCTACACATTGTTGATTTGGCTTACTGAAAGTTATGCTAACCTTTTTAGGTAAATAAAGACGCATCACCCTTAAGCCAAGCCAATAAGAGGAAGTCAGCCAATGATGACTCTGAAGAAGAGGATGCCACCGTTCAACTTCCTCGACCTACTAGGTACAATATTTGTTTTCATGACTCCGATTTAAACATTGTATGCAGAAACATTCCTATTCCCAAAGAAAATACTTAATAATAAAAGAATAGGAGCGGTTCATCAGTGTGTGATTGTCTTTTATAGGTACGGGAGAGTGCCTAAACCCACCAAGCTCTTGAATTACCCTGCTAAAGAGGCCGCATCTGAAACCACTCCTGCCTCCCCAGAGGGGTCCACTGCTTCTGCTGCTCGGCCTAAACCCAAATGCACAGCCAAGAGGGGAAGATCATCAAAGCAACAATCAGCCCAGGAGTCCAAAAAGCCTAAACTAGTCACCCTCAGGGCTTCTCAGTCAGAAGACAGTGATGAGGGGGATGAACAGCAGCGGGAACAAGAAGAAGAAGAAGAGGTGGAGGAGGATCAGCACGCTGCATGGAGCTCCAGTAAGGACAGCGCTGCCCCTGTGTTTGTTCCTGCCAGCCTGCGATCTCCACGTCCTGTCATTTCAGAAGTGGAAGAGACAATGGAGGAGGTATGATGCACTGTTTCCTATCATGTCTTGCACAGATGCCCACCATCCATTTATTTTATTTTTTACATAATTATTTTAACAAGCATTTTTGTGTTGTTTGCATTAGTTTTTTTGTGCATGGTTTTCCATTCCATAATTCAATCCCTCCACTCTGACTCCCCCCCCATCCCACACATAGCTTGATATCTTGGCCAATATGCCTGATGTGTTGGGCATCTCCCAAGATGCACTGTGCCCTGATGCCTCTTTCGATCTGGTACACAATGAGACAGGCACAGCTGAAGCCTGTGAACATCAGCTGGATCTGCTTGTTGTAAGTGTCCTATGCCTAAAAATGTAGCACCAGTGAAATCATTATCCACAGTTACACTTATCATTTTAATATCATTTCTGAGATCTAATCTTAAATATCTGATGTGATCTATTCACATAGTTTTATCTATAAAAGGGACAACATTGATGAAATCCAACCTTATTTTCTGCCAATCTCTCCCTCTTTTCAGTTTTAGTGCATGTATTTGGATTGCGGTTGGATCACACTCTCATATTGTGACTTAGTTTTTGCACACTTTCAATGAAGAAAAACAAGATGTTCCTGTTTGAACAATGTCTTCATGCATGCGCTGGATGAACTCAAAGTGACCTTTTTGTGTCCAGATGTAATCAACTGACAAAGACGTAGACAGAAAATGACAAAGAAGTGTAACTGGGGCTACTGTAATGCATGTTTTCCACATATATCACAACCTTTTGCAACTAGTCTGGCTTATATGGGAAACTTTTATGTGACTTATTGGTTTCTCTTGCAGGATGTTATAGACTTCCTTTCATCAGACCACGCAGAAGGTATGTTGAAGAGAGATTCTGAGTAGATCCCAGTGGAAAACTTGTATATATTTGTCTCAAGGTCTCATTCTCTTTTTCGTTTTTATTTTAGTAACTGAGGACGAGAGCTACAATGAGGCTGCTCAAACCCTGCTGACCATCGGCAACCTGGCTCACCTCCCTCAGTCAGCACAGAATCAAATAGCCATACAAGATCACATATCAGGTTAGAGGCACAGAAACCAAAATATTCCTTGTATTGGAATTGGAGTGCATTCCTTTTAGATTAAATGACAGTAAATTTAAAATGTGGCATTATGTTTAATTGCAGGGACAACATCAGTCATTGTGAATGAAACCAGCCAACACCTGGAAGAAGAGATTGCATCAACTTCTGCTGCACAAGAGGAAAACAGTGCTACTCCTCTTATGTCTGCAACTTCTGTTTATGGAGTCACGGAAACATCAGAAACTGATACTGCTGTGGAGCTACAAAACAGCACAGCAGACAATGACGACATTCCCGTTATTGAATCCAGTGATCAGAGGACTGGTTCTGATATAGTCCCTACCCCTCAATTGCACTCAAGTCCAGAGAGCTCAAAGACAAATTCTCCACAGACCAAGAGAGGGCGCTTATCCAAGGTGAAACCAAAACCTAACTTAGGCCAAGCCTCAAGGACTGCTCAGTCAAAATCCCAACCAGCGACATCAACAGAAAGGACAGCTGAAGAGAGCCACACAGTTGCTCCTGACCTTTGTCAAGTAACTGAGACACTATCAGCTGCAGAGGAAACCCCAAAGATAGCAGCCTGTAGTAGAACATTATTAAAAGATGAAATGTCTTGTATTGAAGTCAAACCTGCAGAAGAGCCATCTGGCAGTCAAAAGAGGTCTGTTGGTCAACTAAAATCCGGTACAGCAACATCAAATCAGAGTGCCTCAGAAAACCAGAACCTCTCTGAAGCGGAACAGGCCGCCAGCGACTCAACGTCAGCATCTGAGTCCACAGACAAACTACTGATGTCTCACGTTGGGACAATTAAGAGTAGTTGTAATAGTCAGGTGACATCCGGCACAGCAGTCACAGAAGCGCAGATTGGACGAGGGTCAAACATAGATTCAGCCCCAGTCCAAGAAAGCAGTGACTATCCTGCTCCATGTGTTACACCTGTAGAAGAATTACCTGACAGTCAGGAAGACGAGAGTGAAGTCGGATCTGCTCGCCAGACCAGGACGAGTCGATTCCAGAAAGTCAAACCCAGAGTTATCATAGCAAAGACATCAAGGACTGCACGTTCTAAACCTCAAACCACAAAAGACACTGTTGAGAAAGACTCCAACCCAACTCCACACCCCAAATTTCATGAAAAAACAATAGTAGAAGTTGAGGCAGAGCCAACTTGCACTACCTCTCCTGAAAAACCAAGTCAATGTCCTGGTCCTGCTTCAGATTTGACCCCATTGTTAGATTTAGGCTCTAGTCCTACACCCACAGAGGAACTGTCTACAACTGGGGAGAAAAAGACAGATGTTGGAGTTGTTGTTCAGGTAGAATCAGGTGCTTCAACATCACATCAGAGTGCCTCAGAAACCCAGAACCTCTCTGAAGCCCAGTTTGAACCCAGTAGGGAACAGGCCACCAGAGACACACAGCCAACATTTGAATCTGCAGATGAAGTACTGATGTCTCCCACAACTGAGAGTAGCTGTAATAATCCGCTGACACCTGACTTACCAGTCACAGAATCACAAGTTGGACAAGGGTCAAACATAGACTCAGTCCCAGTCCAAAAGAGCAGCGACCATCCTGTTACTCCTGTAGAAGAGTTACCTGTCAGTCACAAAGAAGAGAGTGAAGTCGGCTCTACTTGCCAGACCAGGAAGAGTCGATTCCAGAAAGTCAAACCCAAGGTCAACCTACCACAGACATTAAGGACTGCACGTTCTAAACCTCAAACCACAAAAGACACCGTAGAGAAAGACTCCAACCCAACTCCAAACCCCAAATTCCATGAAAAGACAATAGCAGAGGTTGAAGCAGAACCACCTTGCACCACCTCTCTTGAAAAACCAAGCCAAAGTCTGGCTCCTGCTTCAGATTTGATACCATCGTTGGATTTAGGCTCTACTCTTACACCCACAGAGGAACTGTCTACAACTGAGGAGAAAAAGACAGATGTTGGAGTTGTTGGTCAGGCAGAATCAGGCGCAGCAACATCAGATCAGCGTGCCTCAGAAACCCAGAACGTCTCTGAAGCCCAGTTTGAACCCGATACGAAAGAGGCCACCAGAGACACAACGCCAACATTGGAGTCCACAGATGAAAAACTTGTTGGGACAACTGAGAGTAGGTGTAGTAATCCGCAGACATCCGACTCAGCAGTCACGGAATCACAAGTTGGACAAAGGTCAAACATAGACTCAGCCCCAGTCCAAGAGAGCAGCGACCATCCTGTTACTCCTGTAGAAGAGCTACCTGTCAGTCACAAAGAAGAGAGTGAAGTCGGATCTACTCCCCAGACCAGGACGAGTCGATTCCAGAGAGTCAAACCCAAAGTCAACCTTGTACAGTCATCAAGGACTGCACATTCTAAACCTCAAACTACAAGAGACACCGTAGCGAAAGACTCCAACCAAACTCCACACTCCGAATTCAATGACAAAAAAATAGTAGAGGTTGAAGCAGAGCCAACTTGCACCACCTCTCCTGAAAAACCAAGTCAAAGTCCTGGTGCTGCTTCAGATTTGATACCATCATTGGATTTAGGCTTAATTCTTACACCAATAGAGGAACTGTCTACAATTGAGGAGAAAAAGACAAATGTTGGATGTGTTGGTCAGGCAGAATCAGGTGCAGCAACATCACAACAGAGTGCCTCAGAAAACCAGAACCTCTCTGAAGCCCAGTTTGATCCCAGTAGGCAACAGTCCACCAGGGACACAACGCCAACATTGGAGTCCACAAATGAAGTACTGATGTTTCATGTCGGGACAACTGAGAGTAGCTGTAATAATCTGCTGACATCCGAATCAGCAGTCACAGAATCACAAGTTGGACAAGGGTCAAACATAGTCTCATCCCCAGTCTCAGAGAGCAACGATCATCCTGCTCAATGTGTTACACCTGTAGAAGAGTTACCTGTCAGTCAGAAAGAAGAGAGTGAAGTCGGATCTACTCGCCAGACCAGGACGAGTCGATTCCAGAGAGTCAAACCCAAAGTCAACCTTGTACAGTCATCAAGGACTGCACGTTCTAAACCTCAAACCACAAAAGACACCGTAGAGAAAGACTGCAACCCAACTCCAAACCCCAAGGTCCATGAAAAAACAATAGCGAAGGTTGAAGCAGAACCAGCTTGCACTACCTCTCCTGAAAAAACAAATCAAAGTCCTGGTCCTGCTTCAGATTTGATACCATCGTTGGATTTAGGCTCTACTCTTACACCAACAGAGGAACTGTCTACAACTGAGGAGAAAAAGACAGATGTTGGAGTTGGTCAGGCTGAATCAGGCGCAGCAACATCAGATCAGAGTGCCTCAGAAACCCAGAACCTTTCTGAAGCCCAATTTGAACCCAGTAGAGAACAGGCCACCAGAGACACAACGCCGTCATCTGTGTCTACACATGAAGTATTGATGTCTCATGTTGGGACAACTGAGAGTAGACAGGTGACATCCGATCCAGAAGTCACAGAATCACAAGTTGGACAAGGGTCACCCAAAGACTCAGCCCCAGTCCAAGAGAGCAGCGACCATTCTGCTCCACCAGAGTTACCTGTCAGTCTGAAAGAAGAGAGTGAAGTCAAACCTACTCGCCAGACTACGAGAGGTCGATTACTAATAGTCAAACCCAAACCCAACTTATCACAGACGTCAAGAACTGTGCGGTCTAAACCTCAAACCACAGAAGACCCTGTCACACCCATGCAGCTTGCGGACACACCCTCCAGCCCAACTTCAAGACTTGAGTCCACTGACAAGATGATAACAGAGGTAGAAGCACAGCCAACTTGCAGTAGCACCCCTCCTGAAACACCAAGCCAAATTACAAGTACTGGCACTGCTTCAGTGCCAGAGGACTTATCTTCAATGGAGGAGCAAAAGACAGATGTTGGATGTGGACAAGGCTCAAAATCAGAGGGCCCAGAACAAAATGTTTCTCAAAGAAGGCGGCGCTTTTCCAATGTAAAACCCAATTTAGGGTCATCTCCTAGAACTACACGTACAAAACTGCAGTCAAATGATATCAGTAAACCCTCAGAACAGAGCAATATGGACACCTCTTTAACCTCAGAACAACAGCCTGCGGACAATAACAATGCACAAACAGAACGGGTACTCGCAGACAGCAAGCACCTGACATCAACACGTTGTTCATTACATACAGAACTCCTCAGCTCAACAAAGTCACTCGACAGCACAAATGACAAGGGGACATCCTCTGCTGGCGTCGTCATAGCAACATCTTGGATTGCTGAGACACAGTCTGTGTTGACAGAGTCAGTTCTTGAAAATAAGAGCAGTGAAAAACCCACAGTTGAAGGGGAATCCAAAGAGGACAGAACGTCAAATACCGACACAGTGGAGTCTGGGCCTGCGTCACAATGGGACTGCAAACAGGACATGTCCATTGGAGTTACAGAGACAAAAACTGCAGTTTCAGATCTTCAGAAGTCTTCACAAGATGGTTCAGCAGAGTCAAAAAGTGAATCTACACTCCCTACTAATACACAGTCAGCACCAGATCCGAAAGAAAGCATTCATCAGCCACGTTCAGAGAATGATTCTGAGGCACAAAATCAAGAAGCACTCCAACAATGTTCTGAAACTAATCAAACTAATCAGTCAGAGCCAACCGACTCTCCCTCAAGAAAAGCTCCCCAGACTCGTAGAGGCCGGCTTATTAAACCCCAACCCAGACTGGGACTCAGCAGACGACCTCCACAACCCCAACAAGTCCAGAATGCAAAACAAGCAGATGCAGGTTTGAAAGCTTTTTTTTATTGTATGAAAGTTCCCTTACCTCAAATAATGCTGAGCAGATATTGAGGATTACTGCCGTTTATCTATCCATCTATTTATGTGCAGCACCTGGTTCTTCTTTTCCACAGATTGTGGTACTCACTCGGAAGGTCTGGATGCTTCAGTTTGCCACAAACTTGTGTCTGAACACCAACCTGACATCAAAGAACCAGTAGAGGGAGCTGTTGGACCATTGTTCAGTAACCAAAACTCCTCTCAAAATGTTGCTGGATCCTCTCTGGGTTGTGTGACACAAGTAGCTGACAATGATACGCAGGTAAGATATTAATCTATACGTGTAGGAGGAGGCGTATCTCTGGAGCATTACATGTATGATTGCAGTGTCTTTTTGTGTTAAGTTTGTTAATAGTTGGCGTTGGCAAGATATGTAACAATGTGCTAATAACATTGGGAAATATTTTTTTACCATGTGTCACCACCGGTTTATATGGTATGGCAGTGATTCCCAACCATGGGTACTTATACTCCAGGTGGTCCTTCTGCAGCTGATAGTGCAATAGTACATTTGAAACAATAAAATGCACTGATTAACACACCTTTGACTAAGGGTGGGATATAATATTGGTCAATAATCTCTAATTTAAGGATTAATACTCAAATATATCTCTCTGATTCTCTTCACAATTCCAGGATGCATCAACATCAAGTACAGGAGCGACCCAAAGTCTTCCAAGTTTCACAATAATTCAAGACAGTAAGTCCGTTTTTCAGTTGATTTAGTGCTGTGTATTATATACGGCATATGCACCGTGGTTTTGGCTAAACCTTCTTTCACTGTCACTCTCAGCGCTGTCGCAGCAGGAGCCTTCAGATCCAGAGGAACCATTCTTCATCCTGTCTCTGACTGAGATCCCAGTCGGCCCATCAGGGGAGGTGGCGGGCAGTGTGCCTGAACCCCTCCCTTATCTTCCTGTAACAGATGCTTCAATAGAGCAACAGAGGTAAATGCCTGCCCTTTTATCAGATCCCGTTCATGCGGGTGTGGATCTGGTTTTTGTTTGGTGTCTGACTACAACTTTCCTCACCCTCGTCAGCATTCCTGGAGATAGTTCTGCAGCAGCAGGAGACGGGCCTGTCTCTGATGTCGCCGTGCCTGTGTCCGTGGAGGAGAGTGATGTGACAGGCCTCATCAATGTAAAAGATATTGGGCCTGACCCAGCTGCATATGGAGTAAGTAAATTTAACCACTTGTAGCTGCAATGTGATAAAATGTCTGCATTTGTCACATTTTGTTTTTCTCATCCACACCAGGGTTGGAACAAGGAGAATCCAGTGGATCCACATGGTAGAGTACATTATCCTGTCATTTATTTAAGCTAATGATTAATGTCGTATTACTAATAGTAAATATGTATTGTTTGTGTTTATGGAACAGAGAGTACTGCAGTCCATCCATCTAAATTACCAGAGACTGTAGAGAAGAATGATGAGACTGAGATTCCCCCTACAAAGCAGAGGGGCACTAGAAGAAGAGGTATGCACTACATGAATACTTACTCATCACATGCACTCTCACTCGCAAATTGGACACATCTTTTTCATTATGTACCCGGTTTCTCTTAGAAGCACAGGTTAAGCCTAATATTACAAAGAGGAAACAAGCCAGCAAGACCCTCGCTGCCAAGGAAGCAGAGTCAATCACCATCCAGACAGACACCACCCAGCACCCAGAGCTTCCTGGGCCTTCTGTGCAGTCAAAAGCCTGTGATGACGTTGTCACTGAGCCACAGACAGGAAGTGGGGATCATGCAGATGTTGAAAAGGAGACTCGGGCAGTTCGGGAGGACCCTGAGGGTAGCAGCTCGGGAGCACAAACTACACGGACTAGGGCGACTAGTATTCAGCAGAGGTAAGGGAAAACGGTTAAAAATAACCTTGTTGAAATCTGAATAATTCCCCCAGTTGGTATCTATGTTGGTATCAGAAGTATCAGAAGTTAGAGCGGTGTACAGTTACAAGAGGGATTTAAATCAAATCATTTGCATTTGATTGGACTCTATTGGCATGAGTCCTAAAACACGGAAATGAGTTAGCATTTTAGCACCTACGGTTCCCTCGTCTGGAAGTCAACGGGCTTTTTGAATGGGTTTTTAGTTAGATGCCTGAAATAAGGTCTGCGGTTAACACAAGCTAAAGAGATTTTAGCGTTTGTCTTTAAAAAAAGCGATGGCTAAGTGAGACTACTGAACGTCATCACGCTGACTCGTCCGCCTTTACAGCCTCGTTGTGTATACATGCGACTGTGGTGTAGTTCGTTTATAGCCTAACGTTAGCTTTTGATTGCATTCACACTTCCAAAATCAGTATTATAAACGTTTGTTTGACTTATTTTCTGCAATAATCAAAAACCCAATAGAAAAATCCTATTGGTTTTTTGTCAAGGGAACCAGGGCGATGCTAGCTTCCTGGTTGGCCTACACAAATACGTCATCTCTGGAGCACTATACGGAGCTACAGAGACCAGACACGCACCTCCCTTGATGCTAAAAGATGCAGATTGATTGATGGATGGATGTCATGATATTATTGGTTGAAATTGGTCGGTACTAGTTTACATAAGCACACGTTAAATTTTATTTTGCAGGAAGAAAAGATGATTGGATTTTTTATATAAGAATGTTTTTGTTTGTATATATTATTAAATAGGTGTACAATATGACCGGGGATGTGATCTAAAAGGGTTAAAAAAGCATTTTTCACTTCGTCTCGACTTTAAATATTAATCCATTTTTATATTTTCCAATACCTGACAGAAGAGCCAAAGACTTCCTTCCCTTCATTTCTGAGACAAACAACGCTGCCCCTGCAAGCGATTCTCCACCTGGCAAAGCAGCTTCCAAGGGCCGAAAGGTCAGAGCTCCACGCGCAGCAGGAAAACGCTCCGCCCCGGCACCTGTAGCCTCAACATCACACGATGACGCTCCCACACGCAGTGCGACACAGCCGACAGAGGAAACCCACTCAGCGTCCTCTACCACATCACAAACAGAGCCGAGCCGACTACGCTCGGTCACAACTCCGTGTCCAGCAGAGGTAAGGAGGGTACAAGTGGAATATTTACTCACCCTCATAGAGTTGATTACAGCTGATCCGTTGTTCTTCTGTGTTGTAGGTTTCAGCTTCTCAGCCCTGTGTGGAGAGCAGCTCTATAGAGGAGGAGCCCACCAACGTGTCTCAGTACTTCTTAAGTGACATTTTTACAGAAGTAGATGAGGCATGAAAGCTGTAGACAGGTAGAACCTGCGGGTGACTTGCTTTTTTTTTTTTAAATAATTTTTAAGTTATGTCTGTAAAAGTTAATTTATGACTAAAAGACTGTTTTGTGTGTTTTTGCTGCAAGTTGTATTGAATTTAAGCTATATATACTATACTTTCACAAGCACTTTGAATATGTACAGTAGTTTCAATTTACTGAAATGCCTTTTTAGAAATAAATTATACATTAATAACGGGTAAATCCCTAGTTTGATTCAGAGATTTGGCGGCATTTCCCACATTTATTCATTATGTTTCAAGCCTCAGATTCACCATTTTGGTTATTAACTACCTGTGAAAATGTAAATATTGTACAATAGTATTTTTTTCCCACACCTGTTCAGTTTTAATACAGACCACAACATTGGTCTCAGGAAAACATAACCGGATTACTTGACATCATGTACAGTTGTACGTTTAAATATGTTAGCTTTTTTAATGCCTCTTCTGTGTATTTTTGTGCAAATTTGAATCATCCGTTCTATTCTGAAACAATTCTCTGTTTGTATTTGACAAAAACAACATCTTGAAATTGGCTTTTCATTTAGAAAACCGACAGAATTTAATTTAGTGAATTATATCCTACAAATTCACCCCTTACAGAGCAGAGGTAGTTTTGTTGAGACATTTTGTTGTACTGTATATAGTGTTCATCAGTTCAGTGTTCAAAGAGGTCCTGGTACAGATTCACAGCATTCATATTATTATGTTTGATACTTGAAACAAAAACACATCATGTGTTTATCTTCCTTAAACGTTTCATTAGTTCATTAAAAGAAAAACATGGAATTCTGTAAGATCTGAATAAAACGTATTCTTCCACCACCACTTGATTCAGTCTTTCATCGCTGGTTAAACGTACATTATTTGTAACAACTGTTAACAAAAACTTTGTTCTTTTTAGCCTAAATAAATGTCTGCTTTCAATGAATGTGTTTTAAGATACTGTAAATATTTATATTTAGGGAATTCATTGTTGCATGTGATGCAGCTGACGGTTCGAGGCTCCTCTAATCTCTCATGCTGCAACCTCTTGTAGTGAGGCTTAAGACTGTTTTGATCTCTCTGTTGAGTAACTAACTGCTCAGTCCGCAGGTCCACTCCAACACTTGGTCAGTCAGCTGTGAGATTAGTCGCTCCGCTCGCCGTACTGCCTGCTGACTGCACCGGAGACCCGGAGCAGACCTCCGAGATACCGCTGAGAAGGACCATGAGCAGCGATAACAACCAGGTTAGTGAAAGAGGATGAATTTGATGCATTTCTGAATAATTCATTACAGATGTTCATATCGTGGTTCAGTACAGGAATGTGTGTGTGATTATTTTTGTTTTTTTGTTTAAGGTTATATTACAAATTTTATTATTTTACAGACAATTTGTTATTTTACATGTTTGTATCTGCACATCCAAAAAAACTGAGAAAAACTAATAGTTGATCACAATGAAACTTCAGTTTCCAGTGTGCCCTTTATACTATTTGAAAGGTATTGTAATATGGCACAAATTAAAGGTTGTTGCAAGCTCAGTTGAGTGAACTCCTGGTTATGTTATAATTTAGGATCAGAACATAATCACAACTTATGAACATACTCAGGCTCAGAGAACGTGACTGAATTATGCAACAACCTTCTGATCCCTAAAGCTGTACTTCACCACAACACGTATGCATTGTTGTTAATGCATGTTAAACCTCAAAAGACTGCCCAGTTAACCACAATGCAGCACTGTGTAACATTATCCATCGTGAAACAAGTCGGGAAAGCTTATATAACGTTCATGTTGAGGCTGTGTTCATAAGGGAAAAATGTAATGTAACGTCATAGAAGAATCACCTGAATACCAACTCACTGAAGGCCACAGTATTCAAATGTATGTGTAATAATAAATCTAGCAAAATGACATGTTGTGTTGGAAAAATACAAACGTGCACATTCCTAAGGTCATGACAGGTGATACTCATTGCCCTTAAGGCCTATTTCTGTTCCGGTGTTGCATACCTAGTCAACGAACTGGTAGAAAATATTTGAGGACAAGTAACCCTAAAAAGGACAGAAGTGTCACTCAGATAGACAATGTGAGATATAGGACTGTGAGCCTGCACGCAAGGGTATAAATGTCATGAAACGGAGAGCTTCAGGGCTCTCAGCCCTGAACATTTATGTTGATGGTCGTTTGCCCACTTGCAAGTGTTTATTAAACCTTTAAAAGACTTTCTCTTGATTTTCGAGTCCTTTACAGAAATTGCCTCCACACATGTGTATGGCTATTACTACAGGCTCTTAACAGTTTACTCATGGTGTAAAAAGACAAAAAAAACACAACACATTATAATGTCCACATTATGAAATAATAAGAGAAACAGCCCTCTCAATAAGAGACTCTCCTATAAAATATCTCACCAGGAAACACTCTTCTTTGGAAGAGCATATATACGGTATTGTTTTTCCCCCTATCAAAACAGGAACAACATCTGTTGTTACAGAGACAAAGGTATCATTGTCTATTGTGAGGAAGTGAATTCCAACAACATGCGCTGTCATTGCTCAACTGGAATGACTTCAGTGTTGGGGCTCTGACAGCTGGACCACATCCAGGGATTAATGTGATGCACTAATTTAACACTGTCGCCCCATGGGGTCCGGGCTCTTCTGTAACAGGTCTGTGTGTTTGAAGCCTGTTGACAGAAGGATCAGCAGGGAGTTTGGAAGTTACAATGCCGATAATAGTGACTACCACCTGATACAATGTCATGTTTATGACTGTATCATCAACAACAGCTCTATATTGGAATTACTATTCACACTCCCTCACATTAAATAACATAACTAAGAGTCTACAGCCGGCTAGCGGCTCCAACATGAGGCTGCTTTTGGGCTAAACGGTAACATCAGCATGCTAAAATGTAAACATGTTCAGCAGGTAGAACGTTTACCATCTCAGTTTTGTGTATAGATGTCCACTTAACACAAAGTACAGCTGATGGGAATGTCATTAGTTTTGCAGATGTTTGGTCATAAACCAAAGTAGATATAGTATATAGATAAGTCAGGGGGTCGCCAAGGTGTTTACAATTCATCCTGGGGTGAACAGGAATGTTTGTACCAAATATCATGGCAATCCATCCAATAGTTGTCAAGACATTTCACTAAAAAAAGCAGCATGGTGATATAGAAATAAGTAATAAGACAAGTCAACTCCAGATGCACCAATCATTCGCCCAGCTTCGCTGAATGATGAATCCCACTTGATCATAAATTGGAGGCGTGTGGCTGATTGCTTATTATTAGCATAGATAACCCCCCTTAAACACTATATAAGAGCATGTATTTGCATCAGTAATGCCCCCGAAAAAACACTATATTAGGGCAAAAACATTAGCATAGGTAACACAACACTCCGTAAACACTACAGGGCAGGTGATGTGTCACGTGCAAATACTCGGGCACATGCCCAAGAATCGGGAGAGAAAAAAATTTCTGTTCCTCATATTTAAAACTTTTGTTTCCTTGCGTTGGACAATTTGTGGAATGTAAAAACAAAATGCTTATCTTGGTAAGAGTGCTCTTGACCACTTGTAAAATGTTCTCTTACCTAAGAGAAGAGCAAAAATAAGAAAAGTGAATCCCAGAAATAAATGGGGACTAACAAAATAAGAACAAATCGTGGATACGAACAAAAAATATGATACAATTTGTTTGTATATTCCTTCCTGCATGAGGTCACTAAAGTAGTTAGGCTTCATCCTCTGGGGACAATGAAGTCTGTACAAAGTTTAATGGCAATTGGTCCACTAGTTGATGATAGATTTCAATCTGGACCGGTGTGGATAATAATGCGGCGTAATAATGCTTTGACTGTTTGACTCGTTGGTTCATGGACGTCAGACGATTCTCAGTAGCAGCCTCCAAACACTCTAAGCTGTTTATCTTTCTTTCTTTCTAGTCAAAAGAATATTGCTAGTTTTGATTAAAAGAATATTATTGTTTTCCCACTGATCTCGGGCAGGATGAGGAGGTGCTGAAGCAGATTGAGAGGGAGGTGCGGATGCGGGAGGGAGCCAGTAAGCTCCTGGCAGCTTGTTCCCGGAGAGAGCAAGCCCTGGAGGCCTCCAAGAGCCTGCTGACCTGCAATGCCCGCATTCTGGCTTTGCTCAGCCAACTACAGAGCATGAGGAAAGCTCAGATCCTGCAGAGAGTGGGACGCAGGTCAGATGGAGTGCAAGGATGTATTGTATGTGTGGGTAAATAGACAGATAGGAGATTTATTATCAGTGGAGTGGGATACAAGGATGTGATACAGCTGTATTGCAGAGTGGGAGTGTTTGTGGACATTGCTATGCCTCCTACCAGCCACTAGAGGTCACACAAGTTAACTTTTTCAATCCAAGGCCTCTGTTTAAATGTGTGGGTTTACCTGATTTGTTGTGTTTATAATGCATATATGTGACATTACACATATGCATACTGTATTTACTTTTAACGATAATACAATACTTCAATTTAAACTTTATTACATTCATCACATGTGCAGGTACATACATGAAATTTGACCTCTGCATTCAACCCATCCTAAGCATTTAAGAGCAGTGGGCTGCCAGCCCGTTCTCATTCCCATACAGAGGCTCTGTGACGGCCGTCTCAGTACCACCGCACGCGGCACCCTTCAGCGCCGGTATGAGACGCACCGGGCGTTCAATGGTAAACGCTCCGAGAAGGTGCGCCGGGAGTGTGGGGACGTAGTTTAAAGAGCAGAAAGACACACACCTGGCGGCCAAGAGTTGAGGTGGACGGGTCCGACAAACACAAGGCTTTCATCCAGGAGGCCGCTGTGCGTGTCCCGTGCGTTAAGTTACAATCAGCTGTTCGTTCGTGTCCCGTGTTCACAACGTTCAGAGTCATTTTCACTGTACAAACGTAGTAGTTTTAAGCCCAACCATGTAGTTCTTTCCTAAACCTAACTATAGGGATTTTGTCGCCTAATCCTAAAGTGACGCCAAGGGTAACTAAAGTGGTTTTGATGAGATGACCCGCTCAACCCATTGAACTACAGCCGCCCTAATGCAATAGAACACATATATCATCTTTGTGAAACATGAAATATTCAGTTTTGTTGAGGTCATTGTCAAGTCAAACTGAAGTTTCGAAAAATTAAGATTTATAAATATTAATAAATAGAAATTAATAAATTAATAAATAGAAATTAAGAAAATAATATAAATAGAAAAATAGAAAAGAAATAAATCAGAAAGTAATTTGTAAATTAGTGCCGGTGGTTGACTTTGTTTGTTTTGAGTGTCCGGTGGATGATGCGGTGAGAGGCACGGTGAATTGTGGGGGCTTATGGGAAATGTAGTTTAGGATTGCTACGTGATTTGATATGAACTCAAAAGTAATTATGAAATATAAGATACTTTGTGCTTAATTAAATAATTAAAAATAGTAATTAAATAAAATAATATAATGCACATATGTATGTATATGTATATATGTATATGTGTGTGTGTGGATATATGTGTATATATATGTGTATATATATATATATATATATATATATATATATATATGTATGTATGTATGTATGTATATATATATATATTACCTTTATGTTAAGGCTTATTTGTATTTGATATGAGACATTTAATGGGAGTGTGTGTATTAACTTAAATAAGGAGTAATGAATTTTGCATAGTCTCTCTTTGTTCTTATTTATACTTATTTGGTAATAATGTGAATATTTTCTTTTCTGTATTTTTTTCTATTTGAAAGGTTTTTCACCTAACGCCTAATGGCTAATGGCTAATCACTAAAGTGAAATGAACCTGCAACTCAACCTAAAAAATAAAGGAGAGAAAAAGGAAAAGCTGTTTCATTGAGTGGATTCCAGTTATAATCTTACAGTGGATGTTTCAGTCTCTTTCAAGTTTGGACACCGCACATATTTAAACAAGAACTTGACAGTCATGTTACAGATGCGTTGCTTCTACTCTGTTATTTTCTTCTTGAGGCTGTTGTACTAGATAAGTTACATACTTTACTGTACAGCATGTATGTATGGTATGTATTATATTATTGTTTGATGTATTTCTTTCACTGCAGGCCATCTGAAGATGTTTTGCCATGTTTGGGGAAAGTTTCCCTTTCAGGTGAGTGATGACAAAATATCTTCATTAATTAAAAAAATACTTAAACCTGTCTTTTATATTTCTAACTTTTATAATTTACACTCTGCAGACCTGCGAATCCCACTGATGTGGAAAGACTCAGAGTACTTCAAAAACAAAGGAGGTAAGTCCGGATGTTGTGATCAAGGGGACTGATTGCACTAATGTGAATGAAATAGGGCTAACAATCGATTAAAATATGAATTGCAAATAATCACATTTTTTTTAATCTGTTCAAAATGTACCTTAAAGGGAGATTTGTCAAGTATTTAATACTCTTTTCAACATGGGAGTGGGCAAATATGCTGCTTTATGCAAATGTATGTATATATTTATTATTGTAAATCAATTAACAACACAAAACAATGACACATATTGTCCAGAAACCCTCACAGGTACTGCATTTAGCATAAAGAAATATGCTGAAATCATAACATGGCAAACTGCAGCCAAACAGGCAACAACAGCTGTCAGTGTGTCAGTGTGCTGACTTGACTATGACTTGCCCCAAACTGCATGTGATTATCATAAAGTGGGCATGTCTGTAAAGAGGAGACTCGTGGGTACCCATAAAACCCATTTTCATTCACATATCTTGAGGTCAGAGGTCAAGGGACCCCTTTGAAAATGGCCATGCCAGTTTTTCCTCGCCAAAATTTAGCGTGAGTTTGGAGCGTTATTTAACCTCCTTCACGACAAGCTAGTAGGTCATGGTTGGTACAAATGGATTTTCTAGTTTCCTATGATGCCAGTATCTTCTATCTAGCTTTAAAACTGAGCCCACTACAACCTAAAAAGTGCAAATTGCGTTAATGCGTTAAGGAAATGCGTTAACACGTTATTATCACATTAACTTTGACAGCCCTAGAATGAATGAAGCTTTGTAGACTTCACCGTGATGCCTAGTCCTTCTGCCAGATACAATTTTGGTAAAAGTTTATAAAAGTGCACTGGAATGATTCTGGTTTGTGACTTGCCTGAGTGTATGTCATTACAGGAAATAAATATGTATCAAGACCTTTTAGAGTCAATTGCAGTTTTTACTGTATTCTTTCCCTTTCAGAGCTACAGCGCTGTGCTGTTTTCTGCCTGCTTCAGTGTGGCACAGAGATCCATGAGACCAATCTGGTGATGGTAGACAGGACTTTAACTGACATCTGTTTTGAAGACACCATCATATTGTAAGTCACTTGTTTTGACTGTTATTTTTTCTCAGTTTTTGTCCAATCCCAGTTTAAAGTCATCTGTCCTTGTATGAATGTGTATAAGCAGCAAAGAGGTGGGTCCAGGGTTCCAGCTTCGTGTTGAGCTGTACAGCAGTTGTGTGGTCGAGGACTTCTCCCCGGGTGCTCTAGGACCCAGGAGAGTGAACCGTCTGGGGGGCACAGTGGGATGCTCCTCTGGGAAAAAGATCCGTGCTGTGTTTGAGTCTGCAGCTGTTTGTGGATCCAGTGGTGGAAATGTAGGACCTGGAAGTGTGCCTCCGCCTTTATCCCCTGACCTGTCTGCACTGTGAGGATGACAATTCTCCCTGAAACACACACTGAAGGGTAATATTTTATAACTGAGTGTCACCTTGATTTTTTCCCTCAATGTTTTCTGTCTGAAGGGGGCCAAAGTATAACCTGCTGGCTCACACAACGCTGAGAATCGAACACGTCCAGGATGGTTTCAAGACACATGATTTGTCATTAGCAGCAACAGGTGAGTTACAAATCCTCTCCTCTTTTTGTCTTCTGCTCTCCTCCTGAAATCCCTAATCTCTTTGTTCTTCCAGAGGATAATCCATTCTGGTTGCCTCTGTATGGCAACGTGTGTTGCCGCCTGGTTGCTCAGCCTCTGTGCATGATTCAGCCGAGCATAAGTGGCCAGCTCAAGGTTAAGGTGACTTGATTTTCATGCATTATCCTGCCTTGTGATTCTTTTAATATTAGATCCACATTATCATTCACTGTATCAACTTAAATCCCTGCTCTCATTCAGCTTGGAGAGGACCTTAATTGCTGGGAAAATGTGTACGGCGTCCTCAGGGGACAAAGCCTTCTCTGCTATCAGAATCAAGAAGACCTGGAGTCTGAGGGCAAGCCATCACTTGTAATCCAAGTCAAAAAGGTTGGTTCTAAATGAGCAAAGTCTTATGAATGAATAGATTCATTTACGGTTTTGTCTATATTGATTGTAATAAAATGCTTACAGAGTGCACTAGTGAATTAATGAAAACAAAATCGTCAGAGAGGAAACCAGCTGTAATGGTGAGGATTTTAAAGGGACTCTATGTAAGAACCAGAAATTATTTGTTAACAGTGACACCTGTAGCTGTTAAGTCAACGACAGTCAGCGTACTGTTGCTCGCGCTTGTGCTCGCACTACCGACACACACAAGACTGAACGTGATTGACAGGCATCATGTTGATTAACGTTAGCAGCATTAGCAGCTAAAACCACAATATCACTATATATTTCACCTGCTTGGCAGTAATGTTAGCTTACCAATTGTAGTTGATCCTACAGTGTGTTCCAATCCACGTACTTCCAGAAGTACACTTCATTGTAGTGCACTTTGTGCACTCTGTACTCACTTGAGTAGTGCGTAAATTTCAGCGGGGTAGGGTCGTCTCAAATCGAATACTCTGCGGCGCACTGACCGTAAATGACGATCGCAACATTTGACCGCGGCTCGCTACCCGCCAAAATATCTTCTGAAAAAAATGAAAGCAGAGTGGAAATTACGTTTCCAACGTCGTCGCCTACGCCTATGCCTACGATGTGTCCTCCTGTTGGCTGAAAATGCACCGGTATGTTTACGTATTGTATTGTTTTATTCTGTTATCTACGTATGTTTGAATAGTGATCGTTGCTCCGCCCCTTCCGCTACGTAGCCAAGATAGTGACCGTTGAGTGTGGAAAGTGTCCAGCGTTACACACTCAACAATCTGACTGTTTTGAGTACAACATCCGGGTACTTTGAGTGCACTGCATTTTGCCGTATTTCCCAGTGTGAACGCGCTTATGCACTCAAAATAGTAAGTGTAAGTACAGAAGTACGCGGATTGGAACACACTGCTGGTGTTAACTTTTCCTGCTTGAGCCTCCCGACCGTGGTCAGAAGACACAGGGGAGACATCGTAGTTTTGGTCTTTTTGGTCTAAAATTATGTGATATTTCAAAAAACAGTTAAAGTAGTAAAAAAATTAATAAACATTTGTGTTGTACCTTTTGGAGAGGGTCCGACCCCTAGAGAACCATTGGATTAACTAATGGTATATGAAAAATGCAAAATGAAGTAACAAAGTAAAATGGTCCGTAGCGTAGGGTCATGTCGACATCTGCTCCCACAGCTGATATATTTGTAAAAGGATGTTTTTGTCAGCAGCAGTTTTGCGATGAGCTTCTGTCTAACTGCAGTCAAAGTTGTTGGATTACTTTGTCAGTCGACATGTCAGCGATAAATATCTCAGTAGGTAAACATAGCATTGAAAAACATACCTCTGGGATTTGTATTCAAACACAGTTCCAATGAGATTATCTGAATAATTTGATATGGAAAGGATTAATGCATGTTTTTTTCTGTCAGGATACCCTTGTCTGTGTGTCAGAGAGAGACCCTGTCCATTGCCAGAGTATATATATCAACACACGGCATCAAGGAGAGGATGTAACCTGTACGCTCACCACGCGCACAACTGAAGACGCGCAGCGCTGGAGCGAGGCCATCCGCCAGCACGTCTATAACATGAGTAAGGCCTCTGTTAACAACCGAACCCTCAAGTCTTGTCTCTAACCCCAGCTACAAGACAAATGTGTGAAATTAGGCCAGGAGCCAACGAAGAAGCGATTGTGTCACTATTCAGGAGTGCTGTGGCACGCCCTGAGTTTGAGTTGTACTGCCAAGAACAGCGTGTGCACATAACAGAACCACCTCTTTTTTAATATTAGAGAGCACTCACAGTTCATACTTCTGCCAAAGTTTCATAATCCTCCAAATTTGTTTTTGTTGTTATTATAGGGAAGTTTCAAGTTTTTTGGTATTGTAACTCTGGATCTGCATCAAAATACACACCCAAGGTGCAGCACAGTAGTCATGGATAATATCCACCTTAAACCACTTGTTCTGTTCTTGAAACACAAATCTCTAAAAGATAATTAATAACAAACATACAGACAGAAGAAAATCAAAAAAAGGACTGAACACATAACCTCTCTTGTTTGTTTAATCCATAATGAAACTTGATTATAATTTCCCTCGGGATGAATACACTTTTATCTTTTATCTTAAAGTGTAAATACGACGGGTGGTGGTTACGTGTCGGGCTATTTCTTGGTTGGGAGCAGTGACTTCCTGGAGACTCTTTGTCACCGTGAGAGTACCAGGAAACCAGCAGATATACGGATTAAAAACAAATGAGATGTGTTGTGATTTGTCTGTTACCTTTGGACAGAGCCAGGCTACCTGTTTCCAGTCTAAGATAAGCTATTTGGCTGCTGGCTGCACCTTCATATTTAGCATATAGACATGAGAGTGGTATCTATCTTCTCATCTAACTGAATACGCACATTTCCGTCAAGCTGTTCCTTTCAGATGCACACTCTGATTGAATGAGTAGCCCTCTGCATGCCACACAATACCTTAAAGCTCTCTGTGATGACTCACATAGTAAAACACTAGCTATTAGATTTTACCGGTGATGCAGAGTCTTCAGAGTTGCCTATTCTGAATACTGCAGAAATGTCGATAACAATCTTGTTACCATTCCACATATGTTCCTCGATCCGTTGCGATCTGCAAGCACGAGGCAGAACGCTCTTGCCTAACGTCAGGAGAAACAAACTGCACTTGCTTACAGTCAATCTCAGCCAAGTTATACTCGGAAATGATTAGAGGGGATCTTTATCAGGCTGTGTGCGTGTATTCTAAGGACATAGAAATGCACCTGCTGATACCTGCAAGACGGGATTCTTTAATGACACGTTCGTGGCATCGGTGAAACTGGCATGCCATTTTATGAATAGTGTGTCACAGAAAACATATTTGTCTGATGCCTGAATGAGATCATGTGATGTTTACTGGTCTGTACTTTCCTCATCTATCTATATAGCTCTCTGACATACTTGTGTGGTGATAACGTTATGAAAACATGGAGTCAGTCTCCATTGTGTTGAACAATGAATATATAGTATCTATAAACCTGGCGCCAGGTATATGCTTCCAGACAATATATGATGTATGTTAGTATGACAGTTGAACATACTTAATAGTGCCATAGAAAGGTGCCCAAGCTCTGGGGGAGTGGTGTTTCCACCTTTGATTACGGTGACACCCAATCATACTAATTATGTTCCAACCAGAACTAATTTAGTTCAGCCCTGTGTTATGACATTGAGACATTACAAAGTGTTATGATTTTTAGTTACATAATGTACTTTCAATTACACTCATTACACGGGTTTGTTGAATACTCAATTCTGATTGGTCAATTACAGTATTCTATGATCTATTATTATTTATTTCTAACACACCGTTGCTATGGACGCAGTTCTGATGTCGGACTCTGGAGGACCATTTTTGTGTCAAATTACTGAATTCTTAAGTAAGTAGCCGTGCTGTGCATTATCCCTTACACATAGAGCTGTCAACTTTAACCCGATAATAACGAGTTAACGCAATTTTTTTTTGACGCTGCTAATTTCTTTAAGGCATTAATGCAACTTGCGATTTTTAGGTTGGTACTGGTATCATGTGAAACTAGAAACCCCAAGGAATTAATTGGTACCAACCATGTCATACTAGCTTGTTGCGAAGGAAGCTAAATAACGCTCCAAATTTACGCAAAATTTTGGCGAGGAAAAACTGGCATCGCCATTTTCAAAGGGGTCCCTTGACCTCTGACCTCAAGATATTTGAATGAAAATGGGTTCTATGGGTACCCACGAGTCTCCCCTTTACAGACATGCCCACTTTATGATAATCACATGTAGTTTGGGGCAAGTCATAGTCAAGTCAGCACACTGATACACTGACAGCTGTTGTTGCCTGTTGGGCTGCAGTTTGCCATGTTATGATTTGAGCATATTTTTTTATACTAAATGCAGTACCTGTGAGGGTTTCTGGACAATATTTGTGTTGTTAATTGATTTCCAGTAATAAATATTTACATAGATTTGCATAAAAATCCCATGTTGATAAGAGTATGAAATACCTTAATTCTCCCTTTAAGGTACATTTTGAATAGATAACAAATGTGCGATTAATTTGCGATTTATCACGATTAACTATGGATAATAATGTGGTTAATTGTGATTAAATATTTGAATTGATTGACAGCCCTAATATGTACCATTTTGGTGTTCTGCATGTAGCTGATATAATGCCTACCTGGCATCCCACTCATGAACCCTGTGACTCTACAGCCTGTATGGTTCAATGGGTTTATTAGGGATCGGCAGGCACATTAAAGAGCAGTCTTAAACCACACAAGCTGTAAACAAAGCATTGACATATTATCACCTTCTAAGTTAATACTGTGTGGCGAACTTGTTCGCATACAGAGCGACTTTACCATTCCACTGATTGTATTTCTGGGCACCGGTTGAATGTAAGTAGTGAAGGTTGTCCAATATTCACTCAGCTCTGTTTGTGGTCTCCGCTAGCCAACTCCTGAGGGAAATATATCTGTTTTTTCAGCAGCTAAATTAACTATATAGACCAGTTAGTCACTAACTACCTCGGCAGGTTGTGTTCGGTGGGTTTCACAACTTGTTTGCTTCAAAAAGCTGCCTGCTGGCGCTGCCTTTGTGGTAGCTCCAGATCCAGTAGGTATCTCCAGGACCACATTTCGCCATGATGACACATACTCGCAAGTTGAAATAATACCAGCGTCACTGTTGCAGCTGGTAAATATGCTCTACATTAGTTTTAGATGTTTCAGTGTTGTTAAACAAGCTAATATAATTGAGTAAGCCGACTGTGTGATTGCAAAAGACTGGTAGGTAATTAGTCGTCATTGCATACACACCTAAAACACTAATAAATCATGGCTGTGAAACTTCTAATAGGTCTTTGTCTCATCGAGGAAGTAGGAACAGGAAGTAGGTCTAATGTAATGTAGTGTGTGGTCTGTGTCTTTAGTCTGTGTGTGTGTGTGTGCCATCATGGCAAAATGTGGTCTGGCGTCGACAAAAGTACAAGATGCAGTCATAAAACGTTGCAGGTGTGTAGTTGAGATCAAAATGAAGGCCAACTTCGAGGATGGTTGTGGACCGGGCAAAGGTGCTGGATGTAGCGGGGTAGGAAGTGGGGATTGGGCCACTGGTCCCGCGTTGCGTCCGGTGTGAAGCTGGTCTCTAGTGACTGCATATTTTCAGTTGAGCAGTTAACTCTTCTTATTGTTTCTGTATCCATATTGGACACTTGGGGGCAAATTCACAAAAAGATTGCACGGCTTTTGCGACCACTAAACCTGCACAAAATAAGACAAAAAGAAAAGTTGAATCAAGTTTGTGGGAAAAAGTAAAACGTAAGTTGAATGAAACCACAGTCACATTGTCTAATGATGGGGCTCGGGGACAACTTACTGTTGCATTATGTTGTAGAATTTGCATGAATGAACATGACAAAACTACTAATCAAACTCTGCATGACACAAAAAGTGTAATTCTCAAAGCACCGGGAAAGGGTGAAATGCACACCTAACTGCTGTCTCAGTGCTCCTGTGCTATTTGCACGTATTTAAATGAAATAATATGCACACATTTGGCGCGAAATTGTCCTTAACCAGCCAGTAGACTTCAAGTCTCTAAAAGTACCTGAACCAAGGGTGTGTCCTTGTTCCTCCGGGCTATTATCGTAACTTCTTTATGCCTCCGTGCACATCAGAGAATTAAGAAATGTAATAGTTCTTGTTTAATAAGGCAGTGCATTTTGTGGTAAACTCTTCTTTATTTGCTCTTGCTGTACAAACAGAACAGGCTTGTGAATGTGTCTGTGGAGGTGTCATCAAAACAATATTGTGTGAATAATAAGTGAATGTGTGGTGTGGGCCACTCCTTGGTGCGAACAAGGGTGTGTTTGTTTGTCAGCAATCACTTGCTTACCATTTAACTGTTTTCACTCTTATCATTTTATTTTGGAAAGAAAGGAACTGTATGTCCTTAAGGCAAACTGTTTCAGTACAGCCACCTTCCTCTGGCCTTTACCTTAAAAGTCATACATGTTATTCCTATGGTCTAAGACAGTCCAAAAACTATTAGTAAACATGAACAACTCTCTCCCAAATCCAAAAACTAGAGAGCTAAAACTCAAACTTGTGATGTCATGGGGTATAAAGTGTGGAGCTGCTCCATAGACAATGAATAGGGAGAGATGTTCTAGATGAAACTGAGAGCACCCAGGAGAAGGATCGGAGTATATGGGGACATTTTCTGTTTCACAACTGAGGACTTTTGGAGCTGGTGCTGCCAGCTACTTTCATTGGAAAAGAGTTGGCAACACTGGGCTCAGTTTGTCACTTGGATAATTAAAAAAATCCACTGCACTCTTGCTAGTTTCTCAACATTAGCGACCCTAGCTTTAAAGATTTGTTGCTGAGGTGCATGGGAGCTTTGGTTTGTCCTCATCATTCTTGACTGGAGACGACTAGTTGATATTCTGTCTTCTAGTCTGTTTGCAGCAAACTGCTCACAGGTTTTATTGTGAAGTCAAGGAAATTGTTCAATGCTCATTTACAGTAGGTTTAAGGCTGCAGGGGCACACATTTGATTTGAAGACACCAGCACAGCACAAACACAAATAATGATTCGGAATCAGGTCGTTAATATTTATATTGGTACACATTGAACGTTACATGACATTTAGAGCCGCCTGGCATGTGGTACGACGTGTGGTGTCTATACTTTATGCATTAGTATGAGTTGTGAGATAACGCCAGCTTGTTAAAATGATCTGACAGATTAATTGCAGAGAGACAGACGCTGATTGTCAAATTAACTGTCAGAAGCTCTGCCGCTATCATGCTTTGAACATCACTGCATATGATATTTGTTGCAGGCCAGTGGAAGCAGTGTTGTGATCACCTCATGAAGATCGAAATGCAGATCTCCAGGAAAGCCATTCCAGTGAAGCAGGGATCGCTATACCATGAAATAGGTAGTGTACCACAAGAGTGACACCTGCACCATGTAGTCCCACTGCTACCTCCCTCTGATGTCAATCAACAGAAGCCTTTAGGCACCTTACCAGTCACCTACATCACAACTCATCTGCTTTTAATTTCACTGTATTTTTTTTTCAGCAATTCCGGCCCTTCATTTGTTTTCATTCATTTCTGCATGTGTTAAAATCTGTTAGCAGACTCTTCCTGGAGTTGTGTAGCGAAAACGAGCTGTATGCATTGTCTAGTTACACATCCAACAGATACTGCCCTACAATAGCATTCATGTTTTTGTCCACCTGATGAATGTAAGTCCAATATTTCCATTACTTTTAGCTCTGTTTTGCTCACCACTAACCACTAGTCACTAACTTTATCTGTTGGGCAGGTAGTGTACCTGGATTTTTATATTATTATTGTTGTTTGCTCAAAACAAATGCCTGCTGCTGCCAAAAACTATATAGGTCAAAGCAGTGAGAGTGAACCAAAACAGCAAAGTTGTAGGCCATAAAACCAAAACAATGAGGTGAAATATGCTAGCTCCCATACCACCATACTATATCCAGAAAAAGATTTAATATATCCCAATACATAGTATGTCAAATGCAGTATGCCAAAAATACCAGGATGTCCTACCTATTTTGCAGTATGCAAACCTTACTTACTTACTTACTTTACTTACTTTGACTTTATTGACCACCTTTGTGGAAATTTGTCCCAACACAGTGTCACGGCAGTTCATGAAATAGTCACGAAATTTAATCTATTTGATTCGTGTACGTACTGTAGACACAAATTTCCCTTTTCTTTTGACGCTCAGCGGGACTTTCAACAAGGTGTTTTTCGTGCTTTTTCCTACAAATGTCCAGAAACACGCGTCAATTTCCGCTCCAGTCTTTTAAAAATAAAACCACTTAGTTAGGTTTAGGAAGAGATCGACTTGGTTAGAGTTAGGCAACAAAACTACTTAGTTAGGTTTAGTAAAAGGTCGCGGTCTGGGTTAAAATAACTCTGGAAGTGCCGTGATTTGACAAATAAATCAACTTTGACCTGTGGTTTCACACGGGACATGAACACCGGTCTCCTGGGCAAAGGTCCTGTGCTTTTTGATCCACTCATCCATCCCCAACCTCCGTGGGGTTCGCCACTCTTTATACTTCCCGGTTCACAATTACGTGGATTACATACGAATTGATTTCGTGCTGAGCATCACGGAAAAAAAATGTGAAGTTTGTGTCTATGTAGACTAATTAATACATTACATTTCGTGACTATTTCACAAACTGCTGTGCGACTGGGCTGGCAAGCCGGCATGCTTTTCTGTGCAGCAGATATATGAGCAAGGTTGTCAAAGTTCAAGGCCCAATGTTATGATGAAGTAGTATGTATGTACTAAAAGTAAAAAGTGTGAGATTTGAAACGTAGCCAAAAAATTGACTGATAGTGATCTGTGGATTTTTGTCGCAATGAGCGACGCCTTTCGCAAACAGGTAGTCATGCGATCCATTGTTATTACAAATAGGATGACTATTTGCTGCTTTAGTGCAGACTTAATCTTCACTGTGACTGACTGAACAGTTCAAGCAAGTTTCAGGAGTCTACCAATTTGATTTCCACATCATGTGGGAATGAAATAGAAGCTAATGGCTGCAAAAATGTGACACGACTTGTAATAAAGGAGCTAAAACTTGCAAACATACCTATCCGTGGATGGATCAGATTGTCATGGCCTACTTAGACATGCACATCTGTCTCTCCATGTAGACAATTTAATGAGCCGTGAAATGCACCGCCTCATTTAAACACGCTGTGTCTTCATCTGCAGAGAGCTGGAATGACGCCAGGCCTAAAACTAGACAAACGGGTTTGAGCAAATAGCGAGATCTAAAAGAGATAAATATTGCTGCCCAACAATGACATGGGACAATGAGCCAGGCTGTGTCAGCTTGAATAGACGCATTATCTCCAACACCTGCTGACAAACACATCAGAACATAAACATCTATACTCGATAATAGCAACCAAGCGGAACATCAGGAAATGTTTTTTAAAGAGCATTCCGATCATTAAGACGGGTTGCGAGAAACAAAAAGTCTGATAAGGAATTCCCCGTAATCAAGCAGAAAGAATGTTTCCAACCACAAAGGGTTATGTTCAAAAATATTTGATCTAGAGTTTGATATCTTTAAAATGGAAGTGACATCTCGTCTTTTTTCTTCCTCTTCTTTTTCAGTAACACCCTCCTCTCCCGGAGATGGTCTTGTGGTTCCGGATTTATCTGTTGAGATCCGTACTTTGCTCTCTTCCTACCACAAGGAAAGGTAGGCTCTGTTGCCACAGCAGACACTCCCTCCGCCATTCTCATTTTTATCTCAGCATAAATTTGCCAATATGATTTACTTTCTCCTGGCTGTATTAAATGCATAATTCCCTAATGCTCACCATGACACACATGTTTGTTGTGACACCAAAGAGGGTTACGTTGTGCCTGGAAAAAACACTGAATAGAACACGCTACTGACTCCGAGGCATGGAAATGAACAGACAACAACGGGCAAACAAAAATGCCTGCCTGAATTTGACCCGGAGAGACAAAAAGTGTTGAGTGAAAAAGCAAATTCCTGCCTGCATACTTTTACCACGTCTATTTGTCAATGCCTATTTTTCTGTCAACATTTCATTAGACAAAATATGTCAACATGTTAAATATGTGAGAGGTGAATTCTTAGTAATACCTGACAGTTTGTTGAGATATCAGATCTTGTGAGTCTTTAAAATTGTCCAAGACAGACAAGGGTGGAAACCTTTCACCAATGGCCTTTGTTCCACAAAGAAAACAAAGGCTTAAGTAAGTAAGTCTTTAAGCCTGGGTTGCACCAACAAGGAACCTGATCACAACTAAATCATGCTTTAACTTTAAATCATGTTGCACTAAACTTTAAAAGTAGCTTAAAATTAAGAAAAATAAATTTAAACCTCTCTTTAAGTTAGTTTTGACTCTAAACCTATATTCAATTTAATTCTGTTGCAACAAAACTTTAAACTCCAATTTAAAATGTGATCCAGTATTAACTTTAAACTTACACTTTAAAGAGGTTTAACTTTTGAAATGGCTGCTTTTTTGGGATAGATTGAGCAAAATAATCAAGTTCCTCCAAGAAAGTTAAAGGAACATTGTGAAGCATTTAGGGGGATCTTTTGGCAGAAATGGAATATAATATTAAATAAGAATTGTTGTGTTTTCGTCACCTTAGAATGAGCCGTATATCAACATATCTGTCTACATAGGAATCGGGTCATCTTAAAGGTGCCGGCCGCTATGTTTCTACAGTAGCCCAGAATGGACAAACCAAAAACTGGCTCTAGAGA
This sequence comes from Sebastes umbrosus, assembly GCF_015220745.1. Lineage (NCBI taxonomy): Eukaryota > Metazoa > Chordata > Actinopteri > Perciformes > Sebastidae > Sebastes > Sebastes umbrosus. The sequence continues at coordinate 4,623,890 of NC_051287.1, read as the reverse complement.
CGACCAATCACATTTTTGTGTCGGCCACCATAGATTTCCTACATGCTTGGCACACGGGAGAAGTTTCAATTGGTTGCAATCTGCAACCTCACCGCTCGATGCTGCCAAATATGACACACTGCACCTTTAAAAAAAAAAAAACAGATTTAACCCAGTCTGTGCTGTTGTCTGATTTTTTATCTTGTATTATTTGGCCATATTGCTCCATTAATTCAGCCAACGAGTTTTTCCTCAAAGGAGGAGAAATTAGAGCTTCTCTGCTGCACCATCAGGAGTAATGTTAACTATCTGACTCTTTAGTTAGCTAGCAAACAATTTATGTTTTGTTATTATTTTACATTTGGGTAAGCAAGCATCTCCATATTGATTAAACTCTATTTAATTTGGGTTTACATCAATCAACTGTGATTTATTAATCCATTTGTGCCTGCAACTGATATTTTTAATTTCATTTTTTTTTTTTTTTTTTTTTAATATTTGGTGGACATGTTCTTTGGGCTTGCCTAAGCATACATAGTGAAGACATTTAAAAAATGACTAGTCTTTGGGCTCATGAGACTACTGCAAGTTGAATATGAAAGATATGCACACATATGCAGGGTAAAAAATATTTCATATGGAAATCATTTAATAAACATAATGTTAGCATTTTTCCTATTTCTTTAAAAAAAATCCTGACTGTAACAATGAATAAAAGTGTTATTTTTCATGTGATCTAAAAATGTCAAAGTTGTACTGTTAGATACTTGCCCAAAGTATGTCTGTACCAATTTTCAAGTCTTTTGACCAATCAGAACAAATGTTGTGGCATTTTTCCTTATCATACTAAATCTAGTCTTTGGGCACAAATGGGTGAAACTGAAATTGGTTTATAATTGTGCAACAGAACTCTGCTTAATTTTAAATATAGATTTACTAATTTTAAACCTAGTTTTGCTAAACTCTGATCTTAGATTAAATTAATCCTTACTGATGCAACCCAGCCTTTGTATTGCATATTTCCTGCAATTTCAACCTGTTTTATAGTAGTGGTAGTATGAAACAGTGAGTAACCGTGAAATCACGCCAATTAGTGTTGAATTACTGTGGGAGGTTTATTTTTTATATTAAAGAGCTCTGAGTAATTTAGGCTTGGTTTTAATTACATATTATTATTTCTTGGTTGGTCATTATGTTCACCATCATGGACAAAACAACAAACAATGAACTAGGGCACAAACTGTTCTACAGTGCACTTATTGAGGTCAGCTGTGACGTTAACACTAAGCAAGATAAATACCTCTTAGTTCCTTTTACAGTGTGGGCTACTGTATGTCAACAAACAGTGACTGCTTTGCAGACTATTTGACTTCTTAGAATAGCAAACAGTCAAAGTTACAAGTTTAAGTCTGCACATAATGCACCTGGGTGTCAAATGCTGCAGATATTATTGTTCGGGACTGTGATTTGTGTTTGTGTACAGAGAAAGGCCAGAGATTGGTCAAAAGATGTCCTGGAGAACAGGTTGTACTGGAGATTGTGATAGTTGATATATGTGAAGTAACGAGCTGAGACGATGACAAAGATTTTACAATGCTGGCTTTGTGTAACTATGAATGTTTTGTGTGTTTGTGTTGCCATTCGTCTGGAATGTTTTTTTTTCCAGTATTCTAGTAATGAGTGAGACCTCTGTCTGTATTGTATGCACAGCTATGCAGCAGTAGGTTAAACACCAGTTAGTTACAAATAACAGCCCAGGAAACAATGTTGGCTTGTACGTTTCTGCAAACCATGGATACATTGAATGTGGACGTCTTTGCATTCGGTCAGAGCAACGAGCGACTCGCAGAGAACGGGACGTAATATATGGTGCGACCGTTATTGAAAGTTACGTGGTATAATAACCACAAAATAATAACAATAATAATAATCCACAAAAGGCGGCAGGAGAGCGCCAGGAGTCCGCTGCTTGTGTCCTGTGTGAAACCAAAAGTAAACATTGAGTTTACACTTGCTCTGTAAAAATGTCTGCAAAGGGTGGTTGTTATTTATTTACGCTATCTTACGTAGTTACGTTACGTATTTACGTTACGTTATGTTACATTATCATGTTACATTGTCATGTTACGCTATTACATTACGTTGCTACGTTACGTTGTTACGTTATGTTATGTTGTTACGTTACGTTGTTACGTTATGTTGTAACATTACATTGTTATGTTACGTTGTTACATTACGTTGTGTTGTTACATTGTGTTGTTACGTTGTGTTGTTACGTTGTGTTGTTACGTTATGTTGTTACGTTATGTTACGTTGTTACATTACGTTGTGTTGTTATGTTGTGTTGTTACGTTGTGTTGTTACGTTGTGTTGTCACGTTATGTTGTTACGTTATGTTATGTTGTTACATTACATTGTTATATTATGTCGTTACATTACGTTATTACATTACATTGTTATGTTACATTACATTGTTACATTACGTTGTTATGTTACGTTGTTATATTACATTGATATTTTACGTTGATACATTATGTTGTTATGTTATGTTGTTATGTTACGTTGTTACGTTACGTTGTTACATTACATTGTTACATTACGTTAGATTATTAGGTTATTATTTTACCACAAACCATGACCTTTTTTCTAACCACAACCAAGTACTTTTGTAGCCTTAACTAACGTTAATCACGTGGCATCTCTGTATGTGTGATACGAGGCTGATATGAAACATATTTTTGGTTCAGAAACGTCAACATCCAACGTATCCCGTGGTTCGCAGAAACGTGCAGTGCCAACATGTTTTCTGGCGACTGGTTAGTAAAGAATAGCAGATGAGAGAGTCACTGCTGATTTTCTAACTGTCACTGACTTGCATAGACAGTTTGACCTAAATTAGATCTCATTTCTTTGAATCTAAGAAAAATTATTTGCAACTAGTGATGCCTTGAAATGTACGCTGCAGAAATAATACAATTGTTGAAGACGTTTTTTTAATTGATAATTAAGTTGTTTAAGACCATTTTTGAGAGTACAAGTAGCCTAATCATGCCACATGACATCAGTTTGAATAATGGGCAAACACTAAAAATACACTTTATCCTGCCTGGAAGGTGACGTTATGATGTCCTTGTTACGGTGACCTGGCCTGTTTTGTGCCTATTCCGGTAAGTAGAGGACCACATCCTCATACCAACCAATGCCCTGATGAAAAGTTGGCAACCTCACACATCTGCGGTTTTAACAGATATGTTCACAAATAACTGTGTGTGTGTGTGTGTGTGTGTGTGTGTGTGTGTGTGTGTGTGTTCCCATTTTGATATACCTGCCTTGCAGTAAATTTTACATACACAGTTAGATATCAAAATGGAAACAGATTGGAACTGATAAAGGATTATTTCATGCTATTTAAGAACTAAACTTCTTTTTAAACATTGCACAACAGTTTTCTTTGTTTCTCTTTTTTACAGTTATTGATGACCCTGCCACGGTCGCGCTGGAGGAGTGAGAAACTGTTCTTATTTTATTCATTTGTGGTAACCACGCCTGGTCAAGGAAACGGACATGGACATGATAAATGGTGCTATTTCAAAATCTGCAGAGGACAAACTTACTGTTAATATCAGCTATTTTTCATTCTTCTACCTCTCCTCTCTGAATCGTAACTGTTTACCCAACCAGCAATATTAGTAAAGAAAAAAACAAAGCTGTGAAAAGTGTGTCTGAAATACCAACCCAAAACTGACTGCATGGCCACTTTAAATGTACCATTGTCTCGAAATACTGTACATTTTGAGCATGTAAAGAGAGACCAGTGCACATACCAAGTTGCCTCTAACAATTAGTCTGTCGACCTTTAATCAGTTCCAGTATGTTGATGTGAACTTGCCCAATGTTTGTGATGTCTGCTTTGAGAAATTGGAGACTAGTCTGCCACTAATGTGTTGCTAAGGTGAGTCTCAAGTGTATGAGACACAAACATCAACCTGCTTTCTCTCTGAAATTGATTGGCAGACCATTTAATATAGCGAGACAAACAATAAACAACAAATAAATACAAGTATTTAATGTTTTCCGATGCTGTTTGTGTGTGTCATCATGATCCGCGAGACACCTACTGTAGCAGGAACAACCACAGATGAGGTTTGGAGTACTTTGCCAAGTATGTAGTTGTGATCCAAACTATTTGGCATCACAAAACTTTACAGGTGTGTAGACAGTTGAGATAAAAATGAAAGCAGAGTTCAACGATGGGTGTGGACCGAGCGAGGGCGGCGGATGTAGAGGGGTAGGAAGTGGCCCACTTTACGCCCCTGACCCGATTTGGCATCGCAGCTCGTGTGATCTCATATGGTATGATCAATTCATTCGTCTTTAGTCGGCTTTCGTACTGAAACCACAGAAGCAGTTTGGCCTGATTTGACCTCTCTGCTGAGTCATGAGGCAAATAGTCCCGGAGGAAAACTTTATTTTTTTGTTGACAGCACCCCTTCGTATAATGGACATTAACCACCTAATGGCCACACCTCCTAGAAGCCATTCCAACTTGATACAGTATGTTTATATATTTACCTGACACACACAGATACCTCCTTGCATATCTAACACAAGATGAAGCAATTAAACGTCAATCATTGGCTTCAGCCATCAACCGAGGTGTTTAGGTTTCTATGAATCGTCTGAATCTTCAGTCCACAACTAGGAAACACCAGCACGTTGCTTCAGGTTCAGATTCAGCCCAATAACAACACACTGCTTGAGTTCAGTAATCCGTGGTATTCCGTATCGACTGATAGCAAAAAGAAAATCAATGAAATCTATTTCAAAATACTACAATTTGAGTTTTTTAATACCAAAAATGCAGAAAAGTTGAACACAAATTACTAGTAAATCCATAAAGCTATACTACTATGTTGAACTTGAGCCAGTAATTCAGGTCTTGTTGTATCTAAGGATGTTAAAAAATGTTCTCATACTGCAACCTCAATCTTTTACGAGCATAAATTCCAAAAGAATACGATGCCTATGGCTATTCCCCCTTCGCTAGATAATATTTGCATTTTGCGAGCACCATATTGTGCGAGGCCTGAGGTCTTAGGCATTAATAAAGGACTGATGGCTGCACTGACACTGAGCTCAGTAAATTCTTCTCAGGGACTTGTGGAACTAAAATGCTTTTGGCATAGTGTAACTCAAAAAAAACAAGTGTTTCCTGTTCTTGATAACCTAATAGCACCGGATATTTGAAAAATTGACTCCCCACACAAAGAGGCCTCAGAGTTAAGCAATAACCTGCTGTGACAGACAGTAAACAGTAAAACACTTGCCTAAACATGTTCACACCGGATTTCTCTCACAGTCACTATCTGTAAGCCCGGGAACAAAGTGGAATTAGTTTGTGAACTGGTGGCTATTTCAACATGGCTCCCTTTGTTAATAGTTTAATAGGCCATTCAATTGGAAAACATTTGCAGGACAATGAAGCATAATAGTAATCACAGGACTCTTGTGATGTCATTAAGCAATTTGCACGCAGTAATCGGTGTCTAAGGTTACAATGAAGGGAGTGTCTGTTCTATGTCCATGTTGTTGTCTCAACTGAAGATTCCACACACGGTGCATTGAATCTGAGAATAATAATTATAGCAATAACAATAACATAATAGACTGCAGATGAAGCATGTAGGTGTGACAAACATACTAAATCTAAATAAAACTTTGAGGTATCTTCTTTTGACGTCACTGTTTCCAGTGGTTCTTCATACTTTATATTAGTATGTCCATGAAATGATTTGAAAATAAAAGATCAGAAGCAAAGTGTCTCCCTGCGTCAGTGGCGGCACCAACAGATAAAAAGGGCACCAACTGTTTGCGGTGGGGCACAGTGATGACACAAGTATTCCTGCACGTAGAGGCCACTTTATCACCTTTTCTCTACTGGAAGGGCACCCTAGAGGGTACTTTACATGTTTTATCCACTGGAAAGGGCACCCTAGAGGGCACTTCATCATGTTTTCTCTACTGGAAGGGCACCCTAGAGGGCACTTCATCATGTTTTCTCTACTGGAAGGGCACTCTCGAGGGCACTTCATCATGTTTTCTCCACTGGAATGGCACCCTAGAGGGCACTTTATTACGTTTTCTCCACTGGAAGGGCACCCTAGAGAGCACTTAATCACGTTTTCTCTACTAGAAGGGCACCCTAGAGGGCACTTAATCACTTTTTCTCTATTGGAAGGGCACCCTAGAGGGCACTTAATCACGTTTTCTCTACTAGAAGGGCGCCCTAGAGGGCCCTTTATCATGTTTTCTCTACTGGAAGGGCACTCTCGAGGGCACTTCATCATGTTTTCTCCACTAGAAGGGCACCCTAGAGGGCACTTTATTACGTTTTCTCCACTGGAAGGGCACCCTAGAGGGCACTTCATCATGTTTTCTCTACTGGAAGGGCACCCTAGAGGGCACTTCATCATGTTTTCTCTACTGGAAGGGCACTCTCGAGGGCACTTCATCATGTTTTCTCCACTGGAATGGCACCCTAGAGGGCACTTTATTACGTTTTCTCCACTGGTAGGGCACCCTAGAGAGCACTTAATCACGTTTTCTCTACTAGAAGGGCACCCTAGAGGGCACTTAATCACGTTTTCTCTATTGGAAGGGCACCCTAGAGGGCACTTAATCACGTTTTCTCTACTAGAAGGGCGCCCTAGAGGGCCCTTTATCATGTTTTCTCTACTAGAAGGGCACTCTCGAGGGCACTTCATCATGTTTTCTCCACTAGAAGGGCACCCTAGAGGGCACTTTATTACGTTTTCTCCACTGGAAGGGCACCCTAGAGGGCCCTTTATCACGTGTTATCTACCATAAGGGAAATCCAAGAAAGGCACTATGCTTTATACGCCTCTTCCAAACACTTTAGATAACTCTCCAAAGGGAAAGATTAATAAGATTGATACAAAGTAATTGATTGATTGGATTCATGTAAAAACACCTAGTAGTGTGAAGTGAAGATAACAGGATAAACAAATGAGTCATGAAACTTCAATTTTATGTATTTGAATTTATTTAGATTTACATTATAATTAAAGTATTAAATGTATAAAGTATTAAATGTATTATACAAGGAATATTTCTGTACAAACAAAACAAAAAAAAAGGTCAACAGTCCTCCTTTAACCAAGCTCTGCTCCTGATGTGAACAAATTATTATTCATTACATTATATTTTTTGCTAATTTGACAATTGAATATTGGGTGACAAATAAATGCAATTATATACCAAATGAAAGAGCAATATATAACGTGGGTAAGCTTTAATGTGGTGTTGGAGTGTCCGTGTAATTATCTGAACCGATCTTCACAATGAGCTCGAGATGATTTTCTTCAGCTTCATCACTTCTTCGGTGGTGAGGTGCAGCAGAGAAGTGGAGTTGGAATTCAACATTAGCAGAGCTGAGGGAACCGTGTCTGACTTCTCCTTCCCTCCCTGCACTGTGTCGACACTATAGGATGTCGAAGCTGCAAAGTCTTGCTGAGCTGAGCGTGGACTAGAGTCAATGATCAGTGGGATGGGGGAAGTCTGGGCCTCTTTGTTGATGTTGTAGGCATCCCAGTAATTTGGGGGTTTAGCGATGTATGACTTATTGATATCAAACGGATAGACATCCCGGCTGGCTGCATTTTTCAGAATACCACCTGAAGGCAAAGGCTTGTAGGTGGTGAAATGGTTTTGGCTTGTGTTGATTGACTGATGATTACCGGTACTCTGAGCGGTCGGTATGGGGCTCGGATAATTCTTGCGTATCAGCCTTAGATCCTCAGCAGATGCGCTCCGGTGTTGGGGATTCGTGTGAAATGTCAGGTTGGTGGGGTGGACGTCTGTGTCGGAACAATGTCTTTGTTCCGAGTGTTCCTCCTGAGGAGGAAAAGTAGGTTGCCGCTTAGCTCCATGCATCATGGCTGAGGACCCACACAACCTGAGCCAGTTATGAAACACAGACAGCGGGACCTCAATTTCCATCTTGCCTCCGTTGTCTCGAGGGAGGCTGGGCAGTATGTGACTGAGATTGAGCTCCCTCACTTCTGGACTCCCCTCTCTCTCTTCCTTTTGCCGGATGGTTAAGTCTGTTTTTGGAAAGCTGGGTTTTTGTGTCATTGCGACGGCGCCTTCGTCTGTTCCCGGCGTCGGAGCAGAGTCATATGTGGGGCTGTTTGGGACCGTTATAGGTTTGACATCGACGACGTATGCCTCCCTAGCTTTCTCATGATATGAATACGGCGTGTCTGCCGAACCTACTTCAACATCTTGTGTCTCGCATCCGTCATTTCTCACCACCTGCGGGCGGTGAGCGGTGTACAGAGGGGAGGGTTTGTTCAGAAACTTTGGGTTCTTGCTGGATGAGGGAGTGGTGAACGACGAGGCGGGGTTGCTGTCAGTTTCACGCCTCGGTGCTTTAACGCTGAGGTTCAAAGGCTCCGCCAACCTAGATGTGGTCTTGTACTGTTCTGCCAGGAAGCGCAACTGCTCCAGTGGCTCCTTAACCCTGTCTGTCGGGTTTAGACATGGAGAGAAAGGGAACCAGGGCTTGGGGGGAGAGGGGCTGTGTGGTGTCAGCACCGAGGGAGGGAGAGGGACATGGGGGGCCAGGACTGTGTGGTAGTACGGAGGGTAGTGGGGCGGCAGAGGGAAGACGCTGTCATGGAGGTCCGGCTGGAGGCTACGGGGGTTCTGTTGGAAAGAGAAGTGATCCGTCAGAGGTTGAAGTAATAGATGAACATCTTGGGGAATATCCTTTTTCACTTTCTTTGCCAAGAGTTAGTTGAGAAGATTGATACCACTCTCCAAAGGAGGTAACACAATGGTGATTGAGCCTATGGCCCACTGATGAAAGTCTTTGCATTTGCACAACACATTCTCACTCCTAACTCGTCAAATATCGCCATTTGGTCAGTACGCCTTGGCATCGGAGACAGATGCAGGGTGCCCTACTGTCATGCTCTTAATACTACGTCACTGGTTCTAACCGTCGAGTGACGCGGCGGGTGGGTTTACATTGGCGTTAGTTGAAAGCCCAGTTCATTGCTCACAGTCGCTTAAGGGCGCCTCAGTGCATCGGTAACCAATGCCGAGAGGCACTGACCAAACAGTGGTATTTGAGGAGTTGGGAGTGAGAAAAGGGTTGATTTGCAATATCACAAACTATTACGAAAAATCATAAGTAGTGCTCTCTGGGAAGTGAGATCCAAAAACTTTAAATATGTTTTTTGTTGCAACAGAGCCAGATAATTCAAGAATAAACTGCTTATTATCATCAGTGCATCACATAATACCAGTTAATGTGCACTTAGAACCCAAGTAGACACTTCAAGATGTAATTATTTACCATTTATTCTAATGAAGAATATTTACTTATTCATAATCACATCAGTCTAAGTTTGTGTTGAGTGTGAAATATTACCAACCTGGAGCATAGGCATGGATATCAGTTTGCGTTTGGCCGGCCTCTGGCCATCATCGTGCTCTTTGCTGTAGTTGGCATAGTGGAAGTGCTTTGACTGATTACGAGGCAACACGTTCACCAATATGCCCGTAATGTGGCATTCGTACGGCAGAAGCAGCCTGCACAAAGAACACATGGATCAGATGAAGCCTTTTAGGAAAACATCCCAGCCACTCTCAGCCTGATAAATGCACACACACACATTGTTTCACTCACTTCTCGTAGTGTCTGCGGGTGCAGGTGGCTGCACTGGTGCTTCGAGGGTTTCCTCCGAGCGTGTTGTACACTTGTTTCCACAGCTGCTGAGCAGTCACCTGGAAGAGTGCAGGGTATTTTTAACTTATGTGACTTCATAATTAACAAGAATATTAATTAGTATTAGCGTTAGATTAGTTTGAGGAAAAACAACGACTAAACAAATAATAATAATTGTCTTGTTATCAAAATTGAATATACAGTATTTATACTGTTGGTAATATTGGCAATATAATAATCTATGGTAAAACGGAAATATCTGATTACCTGGTGGTAGCCACCCAAGTCTCTGACAACCTTGAACATCACAAATAGATCAACTGAAAAATAGGGAAAAATATACACAATTAAATACACATCATTATTAGAATGTAGGGCTATTAGAATTTTAATAGATTATTATGCAGATAATTTTCTCAATTAATTGATTGTTTGTTCTATAAAATGTCAGAAAATGATGAGTGATTGAGTCCAAAGGTGACGTCTTCAAATTGTGTTTGTCACTTCACCCGAAGATATTCAACATTCAAGTAGCTAAAAGAAATGTATGGCATTGTTGCTTAAAAAAACAATACTATAAATGGTTGATAGATTATTAGACAGTTGCAGATTATTATTATTTTGTATTATTATTTTAGAAATTGAATATGATTATTTTACTTTGAATCAGAATTACTATAATTTGGATTATAATTACTAATTCATGTCCATATAATTAGTACATAGATGCATTATACATATATAATTATTATTTTTATATATATAATTATATTATTATTATATATATAATTATTATGTTATTATATATACATAATTATATTATTATATATAATAATTACATTATTATATATACATAATTATATATACATATAATAATTACATAATTATATATACATAATTATATATATAATACCATACAATTGTACTAAATGAAATGTTGAAACAATGGAGGACTTTTTTGTTGCATAAAACAAGTGAAATGCATTAAAAACTAACTTGTGTCTTAAACTATGATCAAATGAATAATATTTATAAGTACTTTGTTTGAAGCCCAGATTTGGGATTCTCTCAATGGGTGAATCTCTCTTCTTCATGAACAGGTAGAGCTCTTTAAGGAATCGTTCCTCTGTCATCTCCTCCACCGGCTGTTTGGTTCTCTCCGACTGGATCTCTCTGTGTGCCATTTTCATGTGTACCTGAGAACACACGAAAATATGATTATCAGGACTAATGTTTAATATTTAGGTATTTTTTTCAAAGGATCATATCACAGTTGTGTTTTTGACTAAATCTAAAATATGATGTACAGCGCTGCTTCACCAAAAACACCTGAAGACCTGAGATTCTCTGGTGACAATGCTCTACTGTTTCCAGTCATCTTGACTGATGATCGTCATATATCAAAGTTCATCATATGTTTGTGTAATGTCTCAGTTGCGTCAACCCTGTCCCTTGAGACAACCTACCATTGATATGAGACTCAAATAGGCATCAATGCCCTCTTTCATTCCCTATAGTTTCCATTGTGTTTGTATCATGTCACCATGCTCACACACAACATCTATTTTTAGTTCTTCCAGGTGTAGTTCAGAATATTTCTTACTTTCATTTATGTATTTTATCATTTGCTGCTATTGTTAATTTACTTTAATTATGTTACGATCGCCATGCTTTTCAAACACATGGATATAATTATGGTAATATACCGTAACAAAATAAACACTTCACTCTCCTGATTTATTTTCAGAATAAGAGAAGAGAACTACTACAGGTCAAATTAACCGACAATGACAACATATCACAGCTCATTCATTCACAACGAAAGTGACCAGAAAATGCAGGACAGTTAATCTTTGCACCACATTTTTTTATTCTAATACATGAAAAGTATTAAATAAAATCAAACTCTGTTCTAGATTATGTCTGAAATCTTGTTCCTCACCTGTGTTTCCATTGTGAGAATAAGGATGGATCATATTATCTCATTGCCCTGATGATCAGACAACCAGCGGTTTGCAGTGTACAGACTGATATTCCCTCCGGTGTATTAAAAGAGACAAGAAATCACAGCAGCCAGTTATTAATGTCGTGCCACGTCAGTCACACACCTGTCCCTAGTATCTGTGTGACAATGTGGGTAACTGACAGAGGGGGAGTTTACTCCAACGTCTTCCTGTTGAGATTGCTATCGTCGGACCGGTCGAACCGGTTCTGGAGCACGTTCCCAAAAACGGTGCACTGAAATTTTCCACACGAATTGGCAGAATTGTGTGGAAACCGGTGGAAATTTGTTTCCAAGTAACAAGGAGTGTTGTTTAGAAAAGTCTAATTTGAATATATATGGGTTTACTATCACTAGAGGACAAATCAGAGCTCATCAAATCAGCTGCTATTTCTCATTTCATCATTGGGAGATGTGTATATGAATGCATTTTTATACTAAAAACACTACAGCAGTGTTACTCTGGGTCTTAAATTCAGCCCAGTTAAAGTTGCTTGCATTATAATATTGCATTACAATCTTAACATATACATTTTTGGTATGTTTATTGACACTGGCAACATATTGAGTCCGGTAATTATCAATGTAGAAACAGGAAATGTGAGATTTTGTAGGCTGACTAATTGTACAAAGTGGTTGGGACACATTGCATGAAGGTGATGTGTCTGTTTTTACAGTTTGAATGTAGAACACTTTTTCAATTATTATAATTAGCTCTGTTTGTTTAGGCTATTTCCAGTTATGATGGAGTTTTTTTTTGGACGTCCAGTAATTTCTTTGACCTCCATTGTTCTGTGTTTTTATTGGTGTAATTAGGCAAACCCAAAATCACGTCTCCACCAAGTCTTTGTTCGTCAAGTTGTTGTCGTCATAAATTAGAAATAAGCAGTAATTAATTCATTATTAGTAATTAATTAATTATTTAAAATGAATTGTAAAAGTGTATGAGGGTTGAGAACATTGTGATAGAAGTATTTGATGGCCATTCCCATGCTCTATTATGTGTCATAAGTTGTTGCAGCAATTTTAGGGTTGATACCATTTGTTACACAGATTTGGTGCTAAATTTAACCATTTTTTACCACTCGAGAACTGATAAAAATTATCAATAATCCCTCCAAAATACCACATTAAGACACCAAGACCTTGAGGAACACCGTAAAAAAACCCAGGCTGTGATTTGGTATCAAAAACGTTTTGACACTTTGAGATTTCTGCAAGAATTTCATTTTTCGGCGATTGGATGACGAGCGCTTCTGTTGTGTAAACTGCTCAGAAACCCCCTTATTGTCAATCTACCTAGGAAAGCTGTCCATCCTCTGAATGCTCTAGGTCTCTAGTTTGTGGCCGTAAAGTTTCATGAGGCTGTGATTATCCTAGAGGTCACCACAGGTCATTTTACACAATGAGGTCAAGTTTTGTAATTTCATATGATATCTGTAGCTTCACTTTAACTGTAAAACTGAACCTACTAGAGCCTCTGGAGATCCCGTATTAGCTAAGGCACTTGCAAACATGATACTGCATATCATACTGTCAAAATGCTTTAGAATAACTTACAGAAATATAGTTAGCCCCAAACTGACATTTGGGTTAAATGCTTGCTGCACACGTAACGTTACTGAGTGCCGACGCCCCTCGTCTCATTGCCTGTATCCTCAGTTTTTCGGTTCGGTTGTTTTCCCATCCATTGTGGGTGGGACTTAATTGTCTCTAGCAGTGTCCTGTCAATGGAAAAATACTTCGGAATATTGCCAAACTTCTCATTTAGGAAACCGCCCAAAAGGTCGCCCACACTATCAAATTCTTTACTTCGCCAATTAAATAAAAAGCAGGCTAGTCTATCTGGGTGGTAAACTGCCATCTGTCAACACCGTCAATAAACATTCTAATTAAAGTAAATTCAAAGAAAAAAATGAGGGTGTTGCCTCAGAGAATGAGGACATGAAAACAAGAACTATAATTATTGGTGAATGATAATTGTGCTTTCTCTTCTACTGTTACTTCTACTGGATTCAGTAGCGCATTGTTGAACGGACTACGGCATCTGTCTACGATGTTGTTCAGGGAGTTGTCTGGGTGTGGCACTGGCCTTATCAAAACACAGTGCATGAGGTAACTGTGTGGTCATTGCATCGGATTTCCTAGGAATACAAATGTAGAAACCCGACATTCATATTTGAAGAAGGATGAATGGGTGAAAGTTCTGTTAATCCTCCTCAGCTCCGGATGACTGGGAATACTATATTGTGGTTTCAGCTAGTCAGACATTGCTGAAACAGCTGAGCAACACATTGACTTCTCTATATCTGAACCAATATCTAGTAGATGTTAGAGCGATGCATGTAGTTTATTGGGTCATTGGTTAAGTCATGGAAATCTGTTGACAAGGATTCACACTGTATGAACTGTACAGGGAGGGGTGGCTTTAACAGGGCCCATCCCTATATATATTAAAGCTGCATTAAGTTTGTTTATATTGCGGCGACTCAAATAAATTCCAGTAGCATGACAAGAGTGTCCTTCTTTCACCTTACTGCCAATTCCCACTTACTTCATCACTCTGCAGCTTTTTTCAGGTTTTAGCCCGATGGGCGGTGCTAGGGTGGGGTTAGGGTGGGGTTAGATGTGGCCGTGGCCCCACCAAGAAAGTAGCCTACCAAAATGTTTGACATACAAGCTTCAGTCTGATTTCCTTTTCCAATAGTGTCCACAGCAAGCTTCTATGCACTGGATTCTATGGGTCAAGCTGATGTTGATCAGGTCAAGAGAGACACAGTTACTTAAGTAACCTGTTATTTAGGTTGCTTCTGTCAAAGTAACCAGAAACTAGTGAAAATAAGAAGGTGGAGGGAGGCATCGACAGAGAGGAAGAAGAGACAGGAAGACCACCTGTGGTCAGTAGCTCCTCAGAAACACACCTCAGAAAAACCCCGGTGGTCAGCCTGGAATAGGCAAAAAGTCCACAGTCAGCAAAGGAGCCTGATTCAGAGCTGGTATGAGCAGGAATCCTAACTCAAATATTCTGTCACTTATATAAACTTTTTTTTGTCAGCATTTCCTCTCTGTGTTGTATGATTATTGAGATGTGAGCTGTGTAGATTCTCTGTTATTCTGCCTATAATTTGTCAGTTTTCTGAGTTTTCCAATGATGCCCATGGTTCATATCTAGTCCTATAGTCCTATAATCCAGTGGTGGAAGTACTCTGATCCTCTACTTAAGTAAATGTAGAAATACCACAGCCTAAAAACATTACAAGTCCTGCATTGAAAATGTTACTATAATCAGCAAAATGTACTTAAAGTATCAAAAGTACTCATCATGCAGAATGGCTCCTTTCACAATGTTATATTAATATAGAATATTACAGTATATTATTCTGTTTTTATCACTAACAACTTCATGTAAGAGCATTTTAATGTTGTAGTTCATCAATGTGGAGCCAATTCTAGATACTTTGTATACTACTGGGTAGATTAGTATTGTATATAGTACTGCATTATATAATTTTTTATGATGTAAAAAGTTACTAAAAACTTTAAGTGTCAAATAAATTTAGTGCAGTAAAAAGTACAATATTTCCCTCTGAGATGTTGCTGGTGTTACTTAAGTACTAAACTTCCAGTGTAAAACATATACCTGCCAGAAATTCCAAACGCAAGCCCATTTTGTTCTACTATTTCTACTGGATATTTAAATAGAACATTTTTGCTCGACAAAGACTCATTGCTATGTGTTTGTTTTGGGATTATTCTGCCCACTAGTAGTCAGAAATGAAAAGTTTCTGTGCCAATAAAATGCAAAAGTAAAAGAATGGAAGAGGACTGTATGATGTATCATGTTTCAGGATCACCATACACACCTTTTACTGGAGACAAAGCACAAAAAAAAATGTTGACATTTCCTTAATAAATCATCTTATGACAAAATCTCTTTGACAAGTTTAAGCAAACATTTCCTGGAGTTGGCTTCTTCAGTTTACCGACTGACCTTATTTGTACTCCGTGGTATTGTTGCTACATTGCTGTGTTGAAACTCATGAGATTTGTTCATGTCAGCGGAAAGTTGTTTCTGCAAATACGTCTTCACTGAGTCTATAATCCCATTACATCATCACTCCGGTGAGACAATGCGTATTGGTATTCGAGAGCCGATTTCAGGTTTACTTTCTTTGTTCTGCGCAAGAATGATCAACAAGCTTTAGTAACACATCCTGTTCATATAATTTTTTTTAAATCAAAGTCTGCTTTAGAGGAAGTATTCACAGCATATTTATGTCAGTGTCACAAAATATGAGGATTGAATATGATTTGTGCAACCATGTCACCTTCATCTATCAAAGCCAAGCAGTAGATGTTAGCCTAATTGATGCAGGTTCAGCTGCAGGAGTGACTAATTACATGAATAATGGCCTCCCCTGACCTGGCACATCAATGTTAACTAATTGCACCTGTGCTTCCCTGCTATGACAGGTCAACAGGTCTGCAGGGAAAATAGGCCAGTTGCAGTTTTCCAGACATGCTCACGTATGTCTGCTGGCGAAGAAGACAAAATTAGAAGAATGCAATCCATTTATAGTAGTAATTCATCAATATGAAAAGGGGTCAAATGTAAATGTGGAGCTTCGGAAACAATCCGAGAGCTGATGATCACAAACTTGTATGATCATGTTTGATGTTCCCACAAAAAAGACGTGTGGTACGAAACAAAAAAGAAAAGGCAGCTGTGTAACCCTGTAAGGCTGCATGATATACAAGAGATCTAACACTCTAAATCAGATGGATTCAGAGATTTATGTAATTGTGCATGAATCCCTAACATAAATATTTAAGCAGTAGATAAATATTTTATCAAGATTCAGCTTCACTGGTGCACAGTGTGGCTGTATTCTTCTTCATTGACAAGCTTTGAACATATTTGTATCTTTATTTGCACAGTGATAACAAATAAAAACACAGTGATTGGCTGTGATAGAATATAATAATAATAATTACATCCTAAAATGGATCAATCAAACAAGCCAGAAAATTGACAGTTGCTTTTACAAAGAACATTTTCTCCTGGGGTTTCTCACCACACAGTTCTATATGCATTGTACTTGGGTGTATTGTTCTTATTCCAGGAACACAATAGCTGTCTAACTCTGCCGCCCAGATGGAAGGTTTTTAAAAGGAGTGACTGTAACACAGCCCAGGTAACAAGCGAGTCGCTAATTGTTTGGACCAACCTTAAATCAAGCAATGACAGGTCGTGTAAGCCATTGCTGAACGGTTGCTACATGCACACTTGGCTTCATACCAGAGCTAAATTGCGATCTCCTCGGAAAGTGCTATTGTTATTACCTCGAGCTCTGCAAATAAAATCTGCCACTAAAACACAACTAAAGGTTTTCATGATCATCCAACCAGAAGATTTTTACTAAAAAAGTAAATTATCATATCATGGACAATAAAACATGAAATAGTCTTCAATCTCACCTAAATCACAAACCATTAAACCGGGTTGTTTCTGTAGCTAATGGCAGTGTACCTGCATGTAACTGTACACAGAGAGATCTTTGACTTAAAGTTAAAGGACAGGTTCACAATTTGTCAAGTCTGACTGAAAACAATAGCCCATACAAACATTGAAACAGGTTTTACTCTTCCTTAATCATTCCTCCTGTTCCTACTGGCCTTTAAAAGATCCTTTCCTGAGGCAGGTTTCAGAGGAAATGAACTGTGAACGTTGTATAGAGACAATGTAATGTGATATATTGCAACCCTGTCTCCTAGAAAATTCCATTCCTATACAACTAAACTGCATTCTCAATGACGTTTTGAGGAAAACATATTTCCTCCGGGATTACTGTCGCAGTTTTAAACAGTTTTAAACAGTTTTAAACACATGGTTAACGTTGTAAATTGAAAGAAAACAAAAGTACAACAAAACTCCTTGGTTAGAAACCATCATTCTTTGGCTTAAAATGACTTAGAAATTGAATCAAAACAAAACAAAAACGTAACAAAACTACTTGGGATGGTTTAGTAAAAAACGTAATTTTGCTAAAATATGTTTGTTACGGTATTTAAGCTACTTATGTCAATTCAAATAAGTAAACCTGTACTTTTGGTTTGACACGCGACATAAATAGCGGTATCCTGAGTGTTTGTTTGACCCTTCCACCACCCTCCTCATCCCTACGCGGACTGCCGTGGACTATGATTATTTGTGATACGTCAAAAACAAATGTAATCCGTGACAAAATATGTTTCCTTCGAAACGTAATTCACAATGCAGTTTCGTTGCATGGGAATGTAATTTTTAGGAGACAGGGCTGCATATCGGAACACATCACAACAGATATCTTTCGTTCTTTTTCTTTTTCTTTAAAATATCATCCAATTACTTTCTTACACTCTCCCTCTCTGCCCCTCAATGTCTCTCTCTAATTCTCAGTACTCATGAAGGAACTACTGTGGTTAGGGTTAGTGAAACACTGTCCTTTTTCCTCCATTCATCCACCTGTCAAACAAAGAAAGCAGTGTTCAGTGTCTGGTAATGATGCTAAATTCTACAGACATTTGCAGACGATGCAGTTATTTCCTGATGAAAATTTTTTTTTTATGCATTTTAAAACTTCAGAAAAAATAGACATTTGTTATTTCTTTAGTAGAAACATTATGAACAACATGTGCAAATAAAGGGCTATGAAAAAATACTTTATGCAGTCAAAAATATTTTACATCAATTCAGTATTTGAAGGAATTTGTTTACATTCTTAGTGTCGTAAATAAAAGGGTTTTAATGTATTTTCTGAAGTCGATTTTTTTAACTGTCTGTCTTCATTATTTGAGATAAGATTTCAAATTAGTGAAGTTATTCCAAACTAAATTTGAATAAGCCTATTTGAATATTTTCTCTCTCCATTTGTGCTGATTTATGCCTTGTCCTGCAACCAGTAATTATTCCACTATTTAATGCACTGTATTAAATCACTTTGCATTATGTATTATGTATTGAAATGGGCTTAAATTGCCTTGTTTATCAGCTCAAACGTATATGCTATCTTTCATGCATCGGATTGCTGATCACGTATTCAGATGTCTATCATATTCATCTACGAAACTACACATACCAATGATGGGAGATTCTAGCTGCGTGCAAAGGGTTGAATCTTCATCTATTGTATCACACAATGGACCTCTGTGACAAGCTGCAGTGAAAAGACAACAACAAAAAAAAACACCCCAGTTTCCTCTTTCACATGAAATGTGTAACTGTCCCTCAGCAGATGTGGGGCTGTTCGTTTGACAAATTCTGTTTTGTACTGTGACTGGGGAGCATGGTTTTTCAGAACAGTAATTCTGGGATTTGTCGCATGAAGAGAAAGAGAAATGAGATAATTATGCATCTGGACAGCTTTAGTGATGTTCACATGCAGGCGTCTTAAAATCCTGTGCTTTTGTTCTATAAAGGCAGAGAGCAGCAACTAGAGGGTTTGAAGTAGGCTGACTGAAAAACTGTGTATCAGATGCAGAGGTTGGCTTTCATTCTTTGCCCTTTTGGCTGAATATTTAAAAAGAGAAAAACATTGTTTTTGACGACCCCTGCCCTTCCCTGCCAATCTGTCATTTGTTTTCCAGGTACCTGTTGGCAGGGGATCGTTAGGGCCAACTGGGAACAGCTGGGCCCAGTGTTCTCAGTCTATTAAGCCCTGGCTGCTACTCGCACATTGCCATAGAACTGCCATAGTAAAATGTTGATACTGCACTCTGCTTTTCGTATAGCAGAATCTACATCAAAATGTGCTCTTTTAGCTTTCTTGTCCGTTTCTCTAGTTGACAAATAAACTTTATTTTGATTATTTACAGTTCATAGATTAAACTTATCTCTCTAGTCACATGGATTCACTGGAATCAAAAGCTGAAACCTTACTGAGCTTAACTGGGGTTTTTTCTCCATCAAAAGTGGATTTAGCTTCCGCCTTTTTTAGTTATGTGGAATAACAAAAGAAAACACCAGGATGTCAGCTCATCAAAATGGAGATTGGGTGGGTCAAACAAACACAGGACTTTCACCCAGGGGACAACTATTTGTGTCCCGTGTGAAACCGGAAGTCAACGTTGATTTATTTTAATTTACATCCCTTACTTAAGTAACGTAACAAACATACTTATTTCAAGCCAAAGCATCGTATTTTACTGAACTTAACCAAATAGTTTTGTTGCTTAAACATAACCAAATTTCAATTTACAACATTAACCACGTGTTTAAAACTGCAACCGTAATCAGGGAGGAAATACGCTTCCCTCGAAACATAATTGAGAATGCAGTTAAGTTGTATGGGAACGTCATTTTGCAATTACACATAACAGCTAGCGGAAATGCAATAGGTACATTTATTTTTTAGCTTTTAGCAATACAAGCATTACACATGTTTGCTGAAATTATACATTTAGATGGCATTATATATGTTTTTGGTAGAACGAACAGAAATTAAAAAAAGGTTTTAAAGGACCTGTGTGTAACAATTAGGGGGATCTATTGGCAGAAATGGAATATAATATTAATAAGTAATTTTCTTTAATGTAAAATCACCTGAAAATAAGAATTGTTGTGTTTTCGTTACCTTAGAACGAGCCGTTTATATCTACATAGGGAGCGAGTCCTCTTCACGGAGTCCGCCATGTTGCACCGCCATGTTTCTACAGTAGCCCAGAACGGACAAACAAAACACGGTTAACTTTTCCTGCTTGGGCCGGAGTCGATAACGCTACTTTCACCCATTGCCACCC
The DNA here is from genome assembly GCF_015220745.1 of Sebastes umbrosus. Taxonomy (NCBI): domain Eukaryota; kingdom Metazoa; phylum Chordata; class Actinopteri; order Perciformes; family Sebastidae; genus Sebastes; species Sebastes umbrosus. The sequence goes on along the minus strand of NC_051287.1, from coordinate 4,603,377 downwards.
TCTCTCTCTTTTGCTTCACCACTCACTTCCCACGTACACACACACTTTAAGCACTCTACTCTACTCTTACAGCAACTTGCATTTTACCGTCAGCCACCGTAGCAATCCTACATGCTTGGCACACAGGAGAAATTGTAATCTGCAATCTCACAGCTAGATACCACCAGATCCTACACACTGTTCCTTTAACTCCGTTTTGATCAGTGTTTTGGCTTAATGTATTGATTTTACACTAGAAAGAATATCAGTATCATCAGCTGTAACAGCCGACTCTCACATTATCAAGTTAGAAATAGGAATAGAATTTCATTTGTTTGAGAAAGAAAGTTTCAACATAAGGTTTACCTTACTTATGCTCCTTTGCTGTCATGGATACCTGTTAATATTATAACATGAGAAATAGCCTTATGCATTTTACCATAACAAATAAATAATCTCCGTGACAACTGTGCAACTCTATCAGCTAAGATGTGTTTGAAACAAGTAAGTTCTTTTTTTTTTTTTTAGCTTCAAGTTCAACTGCATTTCATTTGTTGTTTCATAGGGAGGTAATGTGAGTTGTCTTATTATCTCCTATCCAACATAGCTGTCTGAGGTGTTGCCCCGGTGTGTTTTCTTAAGAAGTACTAATCGGGTTTCTATTCTGTCTTCTTCTCTTTGCTAATTATTGAAGATGACATCTATCACAATGCATAGCTGCAATTTTGAAATGCAGACATGCATGATCGGGTGGGGCGTAGAAAAGGCCGTGAAGCAGTCACTCTCACCAGGGGCATGTCTAAAGGGGTTGGTAATACCACCGGTATCAGGGCACAAGAGCCTGAAAACCGTGCCCAATGTTTCCTATCGGCCAATTCTCATTTCTGATAGAATTTTCTGATTTCCCATGTGCCCCTCCCTGACTGGTTCTTGGCCCCTCCCTGTGCCACCTCATTTAAAACATCCTTGAATCACCCCTGACACTCTGGCTGTTATCAGATGAAAAACCAGTGTACCATAAAATGTACAGGAATAACACAATAGGGCTCGGTATGTTCTGTTGAAATTGGCATTCATCTGCAGACACAGATGTATGTGAACCAGTGGTGCTGTGCAGAGGATATAATCTGTTCCAATGGTTTATGAAAATAAAGATTGAGCGTCTGATGTTAACAAAAGGTGTTGTGATAGTGTGTTGGCACTGGTGTTCTCCTATAACAGCCGAGACTTAGAATTAATTTCAATAGCTTCTGGTGACGAATGATTCATGATCCACAAACAAAAACAAAAAGAAAATTCACAAATGTGTATGACATTGATGATGACAAACAAATACCAACCAACTTGAACAAACAAATAGAAATATAAATCAACCCACAAGTGCATTAAATTAATAATTAGGGCTGTCAATGGACTAAAATATTTAATTGTGATTAATTGCATGCTTGTCCATAGTTAATTGCGATTAATCGCAAATGAATCGCACAGTTTGTATCTGTTCAAAAAGTACCTTAAAGGGAGATTTGTCAAGCATTTAATACTCTTATCAACATGGGAGTGGGCAAATATGCTGCTTTATGCAAATGTATGTATATATTTATTATTGGAAATCAATTAACAACACAAAACAATGACACATATTGTCCAGAAACCCTCACAGGTACTGCATTTAGCATAAAATAACATGCTCAAATCATAACAAACTGCAGCCCAACAGGCAACAACAGCTGTCAGTGTGTCAGTGTGCTGACTTGACTATGACTCGCCCCAAACTGCATGTGATTATCATAAAGTGGGCATGTCTGTAAAGGGGAGAGTCATGGGTACCCATAGAACCCATTTACATTCACACATCTGGAGGTCAGAGGTCGAGGGACTACTTTGAAAATGGCCATGCCAGTTTTTCCTCGCCAAAATTTAGCATAAGTTTGGATTTAGCGTCCTTCGTGACAAGCCAGTATGACATGGTTGGTATCAATGGCATACCAATTTCTTAGGTTGTCTAGTTTCATATTTTGCCAATATCTTCACTGGGTTAATGCATTAAAGAAATTAGTGGCGTAAAAACGAATTTGCGTTAATGCATTAACTTTCAGCCCTACTGATAATATTTGTTTTTGAGCTTCCTGGTCCTAAAAAACATGAAAATTATTCATGTTTTTAAATGAACTTATATGATATAAAATACTGACATTTATTCAGGTTGGGTTGTGTTTATTTGTTCAAATTGATGATATTTGTTCGTGGAGTCGAAAATACGTCAGAAATTACTCACAAATTGTCACACACTTGTAATTCTTGCTTTTTATTTGTGGATCATGAGACACACATTTGTCACCAGTACTGAGACTAATTTCCCTCCATACATGTAGATGTCTTTTCGAAACAAACACATCATTTGTGATCAAATTTAAAGGTGTCCTATGGAGTTTTTCACCAAAATGATGTTGTCTAACTATTTCTTTCCCCAAGAAACACTTGCACAACCCATTTTTCTAAAGACTTTGAAACCATTGCTAACATCTTCCCTACATTTGTTGGTGCATTGCTGCGTTTCTTGGCACATTAGCGCCCCCTGTAGATCAGTGAACTAGTGTGAAACCACTGCAGGAATGTGGATCACATACTTCAGTCCTGTTATGTGTCTGGCTGGGGTTAATGTGTTATTAAGACTATTTCTAGAACAGTGTGTGACCTGAACTGCATTTACTGTCACTCTGAGCTGAAAAAAAAGGGTGTAACAAATTATACTCTTAAAATCTTAATCAACCATTAATCATCTTATTAGTGAGAGGAGCACAAACAGGAAACCACACAGCCGGTGATAATCAGGGTAATTTACCTACAGTACATGCAACACAGGGTTTCATGGTGCATGCAATGTGTTTAGCGCGGTAGTATCCCATCACAGGACCTTATTGTAGCACAATGGAAATATGCATGATAGCCCTGTTGCACAGAGAGACAGAGGAGAGGGTATTGCATCAGGAAACAGAAAGTCATGTGAAAAAATGAGGATATGAAGACAATGTGCCTTTCTTTTTAGTTCATTACAATACTGTCATTTAGTCTGTATATGCATCCACAAGGGAAGTCAGCTGCTGGAATAATCTGTTTACCAAGATTGTAATATGTTTTATCCTAAAGTAAATAGCAGGGCTGTCAAAGTTAACGCAATTATAGCGCGTTAGCACAAATTCTGTTTAACGCCACTAATTTCTTTAACGCATTTGTAGGTTGTAGTGGGCTCAGTTTTTTAAAGCTAGAGTGAAGATGCTGGCATCAAATGAAACTAGGAAACCTAAAGAATCCATTGGTACCAACCATGTCATACTAGCTTGTCATGTAGGAGGCTACATAACTAATAATAACTAAATAATTTTGACGAGGAAAAACTGGCATGGCCATTTTCAAAGGGGTCCCTTGACCTCTGACCTCCAGATATATGAATGTAAATGGTTTCTATGGGTACCCACGAGTCTCCCCTTTACAGACATGCACACTTTATGATAATCACATGCAGTTTTTTAGGCGAGTCATAGTCAAGTCAGCACACTGACACACTGACAGCTGTTGTTGCCTGTTGGGCTGCAGTTTACCATGTTATGATTTGAGCATATATTTTATGCTAAATGCAGTACCTGTGAGGGTTTCTGGACAATATTTGTCATTGTTTTGTGTTGTTAATTGATTTTTAATAATAAATATATACATACATTTTCATAAAGCAGCATATTTGCCCACTCCCCTGTTGATAAGAGTATTAAATACTTGACTAATCTCCTTTTAAGGTACATTTTGAACAGATAAAAAAAAGGCGATTAAATATTTTATTCGATTGACAGCCCTAAAAAACACCATTTGAAGTTATTACTCACGTCAGTCATGAAAATTGACTTGAACACTGAAAACCATGCCTAAAAATCGGTTTAGTTTTATTGAACATTTGCACTGAACTGGTTGAAACAAGTACAGTAAATTTTGTTCTTTATGGTCCTTCAGCTCTTTTCATCTACCAGAGGTTTTCATGTGTGACGTCTTTATAACACTACTCAGTGGTTAAAGTGTTGAAGCTCCATAACTTCACCACACAGTGGAGCTGTGGCTCAAGCTTTCATGCTGATTTGCCTGCATTGAAATGCCATGTGTTCTGTGCCATAACACAAAGCCCCGGCTGAATATATTCTGCATGTTTACTGTTATATGAAAACCTGCTACCCATGTGTGTGTGTACATGTTTTGATATTTAATACTGTGCCCTGTATATATGCTGCCAATGATCTGAGATAGGCATCAAACAAATGTGTCAACCATGTATGGAGAGGGTTCTTATTACTCTTGCAGTTCATGTTGCTGATATTATTTTCTGGTCATAGATAACATTTTTCATTTCTGCCATGTTTCTAACCCCAGCATCCATAAGACTGTCTCCAATGCATAGGAAATGAAGAGCAAATTTGGATTTTCTCTGTAGTTATGCTTTTTCTTTTTAAATCAACAGACCTTGTCATATTTGTAATGGAACTTTTTTTCTCTGCAAAGATGGTTGAACCTCACTTTTGTTCCATCAGTTCTATAAAAGCAAAAGCAAGACCCTGCTGCTTCTCGTTCTGCAAGGCAACAGGAAGGTGAATTATAATTTTAGAGGCAAATGCTGAGATTGACAATAGATATGTCTGGTGAACTGCTGCAAAGGTCACGCCAAAGAGGGACTCCAAAATGTCAAACAACCATCTCTGAAGTTTAAGCCTTTGTAAGATCTGACGTATTGATATTCTTTTCCAGACTCCACAAATGTCATTACTGATATTTTGATGCAGAATATGCGTTTGCTTCTCCGATGGTAATTGAGCATTGATGGATGCCTGTGGAAGATATGAGCTTTCTGATGTGCATGTGTGACCGTGTGTGTGTGTGTGTGTGCTATGTTGTGTAATGGTTGTGGGAGCGTTATTCTGAGCAAATACCCCTGACCTTTCTTGCCCTTGGTGCCCTTTCAAACCAAGATCGAATTTCTAACAGTGATAACCACCTGAGGCACTATAAACCAAAAGGGGCATATTAACAGTTTGGAGGGCGTTTATAATGTAGCAAATGTCACTATTTGCATGCCAGTGAGTCTCCAAGGCAAGCGTCTGCTCGCCAACCGCACCAATAAAAGTTTCTCACTTGAAAATGTGCCAGTCTTTTTCTGTATTTTTTGGAAATATTATCACTAATGGTACCATCATCCATACGATACAAATAACTAAACTCAGATAAATAAGTGCTGACAATCTTATATCAATGTTAAACCATCTGTTATGATGACTCATCCTGAGCCAGGAAACCAGCTGAAACAAATCTTACATTAGGCCCATAAATAGCCAGCTGTGTGTGGTCGCAGGAGACGGAACGCAACCTGAAGCATGCTGGGAAACAAGAGAAGCAATCAGGTTTGGAAGAGGTGTGTGCTGTTGTGTGGCGCCAAAGTTGGAAGTTTTCAAATTTATGGTACAGCGCGCCTGGCGTGCGCTCCTCTCTTGCGCCACGCGTTGCGTATTTGTAGAGATTTTAGCCGCACATAAAAGTTTAAATTTAACAACAACAGCAAATACAGACGAAAGGTTAATATTAGTGGTTTATAATTACGACAAACTATATAATTCAAGGTAACTGTAATTATATCATTTGTCTGCTTGAATCCATTTTTTTCCCCCGTTAATAACATTTGATCGCCTGGTTGCGTACGCATTCCCGCTCCACAGGCGCACCACGCTGTTTTGCCCAACACGCTTTGCCAAGGCGTGTTTGTAGCTACGCGTCTCTGTCTGATCGGGGCGGCAGCAGAGCACAGTTCTCTGCAGCCTTCAGTTGTCCATGCAGTTCTGGACAAACAGGAATGGTTTAAGCTACTCTTGGCAATCCAAAATCTAAGCAACTGTTGTCAACAAAATATGTAGTTTCAAATTTTATAATCATATAATTTATATTTTCAATCAAAATATATGAATTAATATTTTTTTGTTTTTGTTAAAGGCAATCCAATTTTACATAAATCAGCCATATATAAAATAAACTTGTAATTATCTCCAGTGCTGTTAAAGGAATAGTTTATTTCCCAAAATGTGGAACCGTTCCTTTAAAGTCTAGGAGTACCTGAAAATGTCATGGAAAATGTTTCAACTTAAGAATGGGATCCTTCAAAGTATATCAGTTTATTACTCACTTTCTGATTAAAGAATTGCAGTTTAAAATGCTAATGTATGGGTTTTAAGCTTCTTCACTGCACTTGTTGCACTTCTTCAGTTTGTTTCATGACATATCAAAGAATACATATGAAGTTGTATAGCCTGCAGTGAATCATTATACTATATGTTCCTCACAATAAGTGTGTTTTTCTGCCACATATAGTACCTTTTAGTGATGAATCTATGTATATTTTATACAGCAGTGGTCCTATAAAAAAAGTTACTTACTGTTTATGTAAATATAGAAAGAAATGCACAAGTGAATACTGCTAAAGCTCATTGTAAGTCAGAGTAATAGACAGGATCTCACTGTTGCATGTATATTTTTTAATTAGGCAAACACTTGCAACAAGGTGTTCAAGTGGAGGTGAAGACGAGTTATAACAGTTTAAAAAATCTGACACAAAATGATTGATTAACGAGATGTGTCTGGTGTCCCTGTATAGCTCTGGAGCCCTGCAGTGGTTTCATTCTACACAGTTCTTACAAATGAAGTAAATTGTAGCAGAAAAGTGTGATTGCTTTTGATTTGATGGTGATTTGAAGGTTTCTTCCACCACAGAAATTAACAAAACACCTTTCAAATACCTCTTTCACTCAAAATGTCTTTTGTTTGGCTTTTTGTCTGTGAGTTTATGTATTTGTTTTGTCAGACACGCAGCATGAAGGACGTAGTTATGTACTCCGAGCAGAAATAAAAGAGCTGACTGGAGTTAAGTGGAAATGAATTCAGAAAGAATGTGCCATAATTTCCTGAGAAACCGTTCCCGTATATGATGAGATGTCATAAGAGTATCTGTATTCATGATTATTAATTGATGGCTATCCAAAAGCTGATGTTAGTTAAAGAGATATGTGAAAACAAAAAGAGTTTTCCGTTACAGCAAACTATATAATTGTTAGGCAAGAATGTCACCTACTGCGACATAATAAGAAATTCAGCGGTGCTCATGCATCTTCGTTGGTTGTCATATTGGAAAGTTTGAACCTTTCCTCCTCCTCCTCCTTCTTCTGCTTCTCTTGCACTTCTCCTTCTAAATGATATCCAATCATTAGCTGGTATATCAGCACACCCACCACTGCACCCAAGAAGGGTGCACAGATGGGCACAAAGAACCAGTAGGTGTTCGCTCTGTAAGACAATAAATAGGAAAAAACTGAATATATGTTGTTTATTTTAAATATTTTATTCAATTCAGTAGCAAGCGTAAATAAAATATGAGTACATAGCAGAAGTGTTTGGTGGAAATTGTGATAAAATGTTCATAAGGAGGAATATGTTTATGTTTGATTGATTGATAGGTGTCTCAACCTATCAGGGTCGACCCTGGTGGTTGCTGCTCGCCTCCGTTCTACCCACACTTTCTCTACTTAGAGCAAATATTAAGTTACTGGCTCCAGTGGCAAGTGATAAGCTTGCATCGATCTTCATTACATCTCCTAAACCACCTATGGGTGATGTGCACCAATTTTGACTGTTATCAACCAACTGAATGGCCGTTATCAGTAGTTATCACTACCATTCTAATGCTCCAGACCGGCCAAACTGTACCTCCCGTGTTGTGAAAACAACTTTGCATTTTTAGGCAACAAAACTACTTGGTTTGGTTTAGGAAAAGATTGTGGTTTGGGTTAAAATAACTACATTTGTTACATAATTGACATGCATGCCGTCAGTTAAACCTGCAGTAGGCTGATGGTAAAAATTCCAAAATAACCTTTCAGCATATTGTAATTCAAGTGTTCTGAAAGATAACTAGACTTCTGTACTAGAGCCACTAGAGTTTGGCGTACTTTTCTTGTATTTGTATCAATGATCAACTATGTGATAACGGCTTTCTGAACCTACTAGTAGGTGCAGCAGGCCACTTTGTAACCCATATCTATGAGGCTCATAACTGTTGATAACGCCCATTCACTCAGCTGATAACATTCAAAGTTCAATACAGCAAAATATTGCCATACTCACGTGAAAACCTCTGTACCCCAGCCTGCCATAGCCGTGAAGATGCGCGGCCCCAGGTCCCTGGCTGGGTTGACGGCATAGCCAGCGTTGAAGCCCATCGACAGGCCGATGACCAACACCACAAAGCCCACGGTGAAGGGTGCTAGACCACTAGGGACAGGATTGTTGTGTGGATCAACTATGGCCAGGATGCACATGATCAACGCAGCCGTTCCAATAACCTGAGGAACAGCACAGAGAGAATGATCTATTAATGCTTTTATGTTTACATTAATTCAATTTCCTGTTAATCAATTTGCCTCGTGATTCATGTGCGGTATGTTTAAAGAGGTTGTGATATTCACAGTGGATTTGTTCTGAAGGAGTTGACAAGCTATCAAACTGAAAACTTCTCTTGAGAAATGAACATGAAATCTGGCAATCGTGTCGACTTTTTCGTCAAAAACAGCACATCAACCGCCGTCCACTGATGGATTCTGACATCAGTGGATGGTACAAGCACCACAAGGACAGCTTAGTGAACATAGGCTGTGCATGGTTGCATCAGTACAAGTCTACAGTTTCACGGTATATGCGTACAGTAGATATACTATAGATGACTCCACATGCTGTGACATGTCAGGATCTACATGAGTGCAGCAGCAGCAGCAGCAGCAGAGCTGGCTGGTGGCCACCTGGCCAGCAGGTGCCATGTGTACTGCAGTTCTTGTGAGATTGCATTGCTGGCACCAGCACAGAGGAAGTGCTGTTCCAGTGTCAACGGGGGTTTTGAAAAGGTAAACTGAAAAAAAAACAGTCAACAAAAGCAAACTGTTTTAGTAAGTGAGTTTTTATGAAAGTGTAATATTGCCAGAAATGTAATATTATATAATTTGCTGATGATTGTTAGGCATGGCCAGCATACAGCTGTTAATGGTCTCTTCAGCTGTTTGGTAGAGCACACATAATACGAGCAAATTGTGGAGGAAAAAAGCTCCTTGTGTGTCCTCAATAGATCGTTTACTTGTGTTTCTGTCTGCTCAGAAAACCTAGCAAGACCTCTCCAAAAAAAAGAAAATCACTCACTCCTGCTGTAGGAATAAAAGCTCTTTTTGAGATAAGTGCATGTAGCCATCAGCAGCAGGATTACGTGCGTTGCATCGACAGTGTCCAGACTTTTAATGCACGGCGTGTAATTTTTACGCACACGGTACCTTCATTAATTAATTATTTGAAACTTCCGACAGAGCGGGATCTAATTGACCTTCCCTTTTTTCCGCACACTTACAATCTGTTCCACACAGATTCCAAGTTTAGACAATCAGATCAAATGAATAGTGACACTGTCCTGCTCATTACACCGTCTGCTGCTCTTAAAAGGTTAAAGAGGATGAGATGAGCTGATGTGATGTGATTGGCTATTAGGCTATTACTGGAGTGCCACATTTTTCATGCAATACTTCTTGAGCAATAAGAATTTGGGGCTCCAGCAGCTCTGCTATGTCTACAGCACACGTTGTCTTCAATGGACGGGACTCAGCCATGTTTTTCAATCATCCGTCTCTTGGATACTTCAATGCTGCGGTCCATTCTGCTCCACCACACATGTGTCACAGTGACCTCAAGTATCTATTTAAATCTGTGATTGTGTTCTTTTTTTACTTAAATATAGTGAAATTGAGGCCGTTACCTAACACCACGGACAATAGACACTGATGGAAAATGTCGTATGTGCTCCAGTACTTCTACTACTACTACTACTTCAAAAATCAAGTTACCTGATCAAAGAACCCATTAACCAGGGTGAGATGTTTGGATGGATATGTGGCAAAAATTCCAGCTGTGGCATTCTCTCCCACCACGATCAGCTCCCCGGGGCTAAAGTCCCATAATGCATCTGGTGGAAGAACGTACAAAACACTTTACATTTATTTTCTTTTATAACATTTTTTTTTTTTCAATTATTTATGTATTTCAATAGCACAAAAAAAGCTTTGTCAATGTTTTCACTCATCCAGTGAAATATCTCAACATCTACTTAAAGGGACTGTTTGTAACTTTTTAAGCGTATAAACGTACCGGGTCGGGACACATGCGCTCGCGTATGCGCGCTCGCGTGTGGCCGCTCTACTCTCCTCCTCTGCCTGCTTGCTTTCACTCAGACAGCGCGCGCATTCTCGCGTACTCGCTCCACCTCTAGACGTGAACGCGCGCTCACTCCACACTGCAGAAGAGTTAGTTTAGCTCTGAGAATATCTAGTGAATGTACAGGGGACGTTTGTGCAGAAATAAATGCTGCAGCTCCTCCAGACCAACAGAGGTTTTCCGTGTCTTGGGAAGTAACGGGGCTCCGCAGAGAGAAACGTTACCGTCTCGTTACCGACCGGTTGCCGGTGTCTTCCTGCTCTCTCCGGCTGCGGGCGGAGGGAGACGAGTTTCTCGCTGCAGAGCCCCGCTGCTGAAGCCTGCGCTGAGGCAGGAGAAGCAAACACAGTATCAGCATTGATTCATGGAGAGACCTTAGTCTGGTCAGCTAACATTACTGCCAAGCAGCTGAAATATAGAGTGATATTATGGTTTTAGCTGACGTGTGTCGCCTCACTGTTTTGAGCGATGCTTGTTCATGTCTATTTAGAGCGAGCAAGCGCGAGCTCGATGCTGACTTTCGTTGATTTCACGGCCACAGGTGTCGCTGTTAACAAGCAATTCTGAAAGTTACAAATAGTCCCTTTAATATTATATTTCATTTTTGCTAATAGATCCCCTGAAATGTTACACACTGGCACTTTAACAAAAGGTATAATCGCACTTGTTTTTTTTAGCATTCAATACAACTAAGTAGAAGTGTGTTAATGGATCCCTTGTGTAAGAGATTCAGTAGAATTACATTATAATATCATTTTTTTAATGTTTTCTTAAAGTCTTATGTTATATATTTAATACATTTTATGCCCCTGTAAAGTCCTTTATGTGTGTGAACGGTGCTCCATAAATAAAATTGCCCTGCCTTGCCGAGGAGAAAGCCACCAAACGGGTTGCTTGTTTGTCAAAAGCTGCTAAGTAGGTGCAAGTGTAGAAGCTCATTTATTCACTGACGTGTTTCTTCAGAGCAACAATTTACTTGACAATTTGGCTTTGTTCCAGCTGTCAGACAGGTAGCTAGTACAACAGCTAGTACATTTTTAATTGTCACCACCAAACCGCTGCATGCCGGAGGAAATCGAAGGTTGAAAATGGTTCTGGTCCTCGGGGTCCATCCATCTTGTGTCCCCTCCTATGACCTGTATAAACTACTAAGTGTACCAACGAGCAGTAGGCGGTGTGTGGCCTGTTCAACTTCAACATTTTTATTAATCTGATTTATTCCTCCTCAGTTTTCGTCACGTACCAAAATACATGCCGAATACAATCGCTGCACCCAGAAAGGCTCCGAGGGTCTGGAAGAAAAAGAACAGCGGGAACTTCCTCCAGGGCTCTCTCCCGAGTAAACACAGAGAGAAGGTCACCGCTGGGTTCAGATGACCACCTGAAGATGAGAAAAATAAAGAAACTTTGGGTATTTTACAGGTCTGCAAATTTCATGGTAATTAGGTGATAATTATCAAAGTAACCTATCTGAAATGTATTTGGAATTACTGCCTAATTACCCCTAATATTTACCTCAAAACGTATCGAAAATGACTTTGTTCGGCTGTCTTAACTTGGCACTTGACTCTGGACTTTTGTTATTATTATTTTTATATCTATTATAAACATTATTTAATAATTATATTCCACTATTTCCCAATAAGCAGTAATAAATAGCTGGCAATTTATTTAATACATTTCCAGGAAAAGAATACAAAGTTAAGTGATATGCTTTATTTCCATGTCTGCTGGTATATAGATAATAATAAATAAAATTTCTTTAAAAAAACCTCTATGAATCATGACATTAGCTACCAGGTTACATTTGTGTAGACAATAAGTCACACAATGGTGAGATTTGTGCCTGATCAGAAGTCTCTTCTATTACTTTTCCACCTCCGATGAAGAGTAGCGCACAGCCGTTCTCAAGCCTAAGGGCCCTATTTTAACCATTATGTGCTATTTTAGCATATAATTATTAAAGGGACTGTTTGTAACTTTTTAAGCGTATAAATGTAGCGGGTCGGCACAGATGGCGTTCGCATATGCGTCCTCGCTGTCTCGCTCCACCTCTAGACGTGAACGCGCGCTCACTCCACACTGCAGTAGAGTTAGTTTAGCTCTGAGAATATCTAGTGAATGTACAGTGGATGTTTGTGCAGAAATAAATGCTGCAGCTCCTCCAGACCAACAGAGGTTTCCCGTGTCTTGTGAAGTGACGGGGCTCCGCAGCGAGTTACGTTATCGTCTCGTTACCGACCGGGTGCCAGTGTCTTTGGCTGCCGGCTGCGGTCGGGAGGCGATCACGTAACTCGTTGAGGAGCCCCGCTGCTGAAGCCTGCGCTGAGCAGGAAAAGCCAACACTAGGATCAGCATTGATTCATGGAGAGACCTTTGTCTGGTCAGCTAACATTACTGCCAAGCAGCTGAAATATAGAGTGATATTGTGCTTTTGGCTGACGTGTGACGCCTCACTGTTTTGAGCGATGCTCGTTCATGTCTATGTAGAGCAAGCAAGCGCGAGCTCGACGCTGACTTTCGTTGATTTCAAGGCCACAGGTGTCGCTGTTAAGCAGCATTTCTGAAAGTTACAAATAGTCCTTTTAAATAATGTTTATAATAAAGTAATTTTCTATCTATTTTGAGGTAAATATTGGGGTAATTTGGCAGCAAATCCAAAGAAATTTCAAATAGGTTACTTGCTAATTATCACCTAATTACCATGAAATGTGCGGACCTGTAAAATAAAGTGTTACTGAACTTTGGTGTGTTTTCATACAACAAACAAACAACTGTTTTTATCTCATACAGCACACAGTGAGACAGCAGAGAGCCGTAAGCCTACTGCAGGCCTATATTCAGTAATTGCGGTCTCTTGTTGGGATAGAAGGTCTCTGTGACACAAATTAAATTGGAGGGATGAAAAGATTCAGAAAAAGTATCCCTTTTCCTAACCTTGAAGGGGAAATAACTGCTCTGATGGCACACTCATGTGGGCGCCTCGCTTCTATTCACACCTTAATCGTGTCAGGGTAGGAGCTATCTAATTATAAGAGCTTATTTTCTCAGCTGCGATGTGTGTTAGAGGGGGACAGCCTCATTATAAAGGCATTGAAGGAGTGAGTATGAGTGAACCGCGGAACCCTTTGTAGTGTTGCTGCTTTTGACAGAGGATAGCGGGATTGAGGATTGACTCTCTCGCTTTCCTTTCAATTACAGACCACGTTAGTTTTCAAGTTCGGGGTTTAAGTGCCCCGCTCCTTCTGTGTGTGTGTGCGTCTCTTTTAAACTTTGCATTCCTCCGTCCACTAGCTTCCCGTTCTGCTCCCCCTGCTGCATATAGCTGTCAGTCGCCTGGCAAACACATCAGTGTGGTAAATTCTGCACTTCAGATAACTGCCAGTTTACCCTTTTGCTGATATGTCTGTCAAGCCATCAATAATAATGACTCACCGTTATGCTGATGGAAGGAAAAAGCTGAGTCTTGTGGAAACACTCGGTGAATGACAGTGATGCTAATGACTGCAGCTCAATCAAGTGTGATTTTCTTGATGATAATAAAGTTTTCCTATACCTTTTACTAAATCAGGCCTTTGTTGACATTGGTTTTACTGCCTCATTGTTGTTGCTGATGTATAATAATAATGATAGTTGCAACCGTTTTCCCTTTAACTATGTTTTCTCCTTTTCTAACCTCATTAAAAATATATAGAAAGGCATTGAAGTCCTTTGCTACAAACTGGGCATGCACATTAAAATGAACGGAACAAAATAGAGAATTGACCACAAAGCATTGTTATTACACCAAACGAGTAAATATTTCATGTTTTATATGTTATTATGGGCTATGTGAGAACAAATATATAGATTTAGTTTGTGTGCCACTGACAGTCTCCAATAAAACTCCAATAACAGAAATCCAAATAGACGTATTTACAGACATTATTGATGGGAGGAGTAACGCTGCATAAACAGTAGTGTCAACAATCACAGATGTGGATATATTGTACCATGTTTTACAGTCCCCAAACTAAAGTAATGTGTCATTTTGTTTGTAGCAGACCTCTGAAACATGTCTTCCCTTCAAAACCAAACTGGCGCCACTTTACGGTCTCAGTAAACACATGGATAACATTGTGAATTCAGACAAACTCTTGCTTTTAGGCAACAAAACCACCACAAAAATGTATTACATTTGCAAATTGAAGGTGAAACGTATCACACACAGACGTGACAATTGAGTCCGGTCTGATTATAATGAAATCAGCGAAAGTCATGAAGTATCAAGATGATAAAACAATGTTAAGTGTGTTTTATTAGATGCTAAAGAGGTCGCTAAGATGCCAAATAGAATATTAGTGTTAAGAAGATTTCCAAGGAAACGCTGAAACACTGTACCCCTTTTTAAATACACCAAAGTACATCCTCACCTGAGATCTGTCCGCTCACAAGGATGCCCAACGTTACAGCAAAACCAAAAGCAAAGTTGACGCTGAGGAACGTGCCATGGGAGCCTCCGCTTAGCACCAGCTGTGCTACTGCGCCACAACCAAACATCTGGATAGAGGAGACAAACAATCTGGAATTATTTACTGAACACATCTACTTAAACCTTTTAAACTAAGGTTGTCAAAGAGAAAGAATTTAAATAACGCTCCAAACTTACGCTTAATTTCAGCAAGGAAAAACTGTCATGGCCATTTTCAAAGTGGTCCCTTGACCTCTGACCTCCAGATGTGTGAATGAAAATGGGTTCTCTGGGTACCCACGAGTCTCCCCTTTACAGACATGCCCACTTTATGATAATCACATGCAGTTTGGGGCAAGTCATAGTCAAGTCAGCACACTGACACACTGACAGCTGTTGTTGCCTGTTGGGCTGCAGTTTGTTATGATTTGAGCATATGTTTTATGCTAAATGCAGTACCTGTGACAATATTTGTCATTGTTTTGTGTTGTTAATTGATTTCCAATAATAAATATATACATACATTTGCATAAAGCAGCATATTGGCCCACTCCTATGTTGATAAGAGTATTAAATACTTGACAAATCTCCCTTTAAGGTACATTTTGAACAGATAAAAAATATGCGATTAATTTGCGATTAAATATTTTAATAGATTGACAGCCCTACTTCTTAACATTTCCTAACCACATACTTTTTTTTCCTAGATCCATCCAACCAGAAATATGCAGTGAAGTTGAAAAACCCTGAGATTAAGTTCTTTTTTGTAGACAGACAGTAGTAGCAAACCTTCAAAGAGAGTACTAAAGCCCCACAGTGGCCTGACCTCGAGTCAGGTGTCTAGCTGAGTCTTGCTTTTCGTCGTATCCAGGGTGTGTCTCTCTGACCTCAGAGGTCATGTGCATGTTATGGACGGGCTTTGTGCGGGACTATTGATGCCAACAACAATCTGACTCCACCCGCGGAGCCTCCCTCCACGCAGGGCCGGCTCTGACCACCAAGGGGACCCGACTGCCAGCAGAGCGAAAGGTCTCCTGGAATTAACAGATCAGTCACAGCCGAGGAGCAGAATAACAAAGGGCCCGGCGCTTCGCCGTCGGTGCCCTCTCCTGATATTTGTGTTGTCTGTGGGTAACCATGAGAAACAGAGGGATTCCAGGTTGTTTTGCAGCGACTAAAAAACATTTTGCTTTAGTGTGAAAGAATCTTCCCCAGTGTGCTGGAACAGGTTTCAGTGGGGATGCTGTATGAAGTCATATCACTAACAAAGAATATATAAAACAATGTGGTTTTTGTAATTTAAGCACAAAGAAGGAACAGGAGATAATTAATGCAGGAGTCTCAGGTGCTAAAGTTCTTATGAATATGGTTGAGATTATTCAGAGTTTCTTCACTTCATCAACATCTAAAGGAAGCAGCAATTTAATGAGAGGAAAGCAGCAGTTAAACTTTCTTTACCTTTTAGCACTACAGTAAAAGTTGCCTTTGAGCATCAAATTAGTCTCAGTCTCCTGGAGAACCCAACTTAAAAAACAATTATGAACTTTTTTGTCATCAAACAACTAAACTCTTGCCAGACAGAGAGCACCCTCACCTCCTTCTCTACGATAACATGCTGGACGAGAAGGAGACAGAATCCCTCGGGGCATTTTCAAAAGATCTTTTTTTCTCTTTCCTCACGTTGAACTGAAGATCTGGTGGAAGCCTTCAGGGTGTGTTCTTAGTGATGTGCTTCTCTCACCACCTCGCATCTTTACTTGTTGGTTTTCATTGGTTGAATCACACAAATGGTTTGTTAGTTGTTATGCACTTATTCCACTTTTTAGATTTCTGACATGATCTCAGACATATTCAGAAGTAATGCTTTAACTTTCATTTTATTACATCTCTCAATGTATTCTCATATGACATCTTACGAAAAGTTATTCCTCATTTTTCGTGCGCTTTCCTACGAAAGTTCAGCGTCAATTTCCGTTCCAGTCTTTTCAAAATAAACCTCCGTCTTCACAGGAAACAGCTTGGTTAGGTTTACGCAACAAAACTGCTGAGTTCGACTTGGTTAGGTTTAGGCAATAAAACTACTTTGTTAGATTTAGGAAAAGATTGTGGTTTGGGTAAAAACAACAGCAGACATGGCGTAGCTTAAATACGGAAGTTACGTGTCAAATAAATCAACGTTGACTTCTGGTTTCACATGGGACATGAACACCAGTCTCCTGGGCAAAAGTCCAGTGTTTTGTGACGCACTCACCCACACTGACTTCCTCCATATGCCGCTTTTGTCGCTCGTTATACTTCCTGGTTCACAATGTATACATATTGATTTTGTGGGATATACATGAATTACAGTGCATTTACTTTTTGTAGGTTATGAACGGTGTATGAGAACAACCTGCATCTCTACATGCTATACACTGTACTATATATTAGGGGTGTAAGAAAATATCGATACACTTGAGTATCATGATATCGTGTTTTGTGATACTGTATCGATTCTCAAAAAACGGTATTGTGCTATGATCGATGTTACAGGGACTGTGATAAATGCAAATGCAGATCCGGTTGCAACACATTCCAAATCCCAACACAAATACCGCTGCTTGGTCAGTGCCCCCTCGGCATCAGAGACCGACATATGAGGTACCCCTCTTGCGTTACTTCTGGACGGACCAGGGACGGCGTGTCAATATGTGCTCGTTACATGCATAGTGTCATATCAAAATAAACTTCCGTTTTCACAGGAAGTTAGCGCTATTAATACTACATCACTTAACCCGACGGTCGAATAACGGCGCGAGTGGGTTTACAATGGAGTTAGTTGAAAGCCTGGTTCATCACATACTGTTGCAAAGGTAAACAAATGTTCTACTCAGATTTTATGCATGTGGCGACGTGTTTTTTATACTATGACAGTTTTCCTAAAATTAGATTTAAAAAAAAAAAAAATGCAATATATGGCCTTGCTTACAGCCTCTGAGATTGTTTTGTGTTGGTGTTTTTCATTCAATGGCATAGTTTAACAAAAACAAGCCAAACTAGCTCAAACTGAAAAAGGTATGTTTACAGTTATTGCACTTTTTAAGTGACAAATAGCCAAAATAAATAGCAAAAGGATCAAAATATAAGGCATGCAAATTGTTGATAACCATGTAGATATTACAGATTCTTATTTAAGTGTTGCCAATGGTATACTTAATTTCACCCATTTCCTAAATAGTACAATAGCACAGTTTTCGTTCCCATTCAATTTCATTTAATTGAATGGCAGCAGACAATAATCTGAAAAACATACATTCAATTTTGAATTGAGGTAATAACTAGCATATACAGAGTACAGTACACATCTAGCAATTTAGTTTATTATTCTTGTTTACTTGAGCACAATGATCCGCTGAGCGCGCTGCAGGAGGGATGCAAAATACTGTTTACTCACCACCAGAATAAAGGTTCCCAGGCACTCAGCCAGGGCCTGGCGGAAGAGCACATGTCGGATCTGAAAGGTCCCTGCCAGTTTCTCCAAAACGTCTCTCTGTTTTCCCATGATGCAGTTATTCTAGGAGTATCTTGAGGTAGGGTCTGTGGTCTAACAGCGAATGTGAGTCAGTGGCTGTGCATCAGCTTTTAGGGGTCTCCATAGGATCCCTCCCTTTGGACTGCCTGCCACTCCTAAACACATCTCCACCCATGGCTGCTGAGCTCCCACTCTGACTTCCTTTCAGCATTTCTCTCTCTCTGCAGCGCAGCCAAAATATGAAAAAATAAAGCTATAAAGTTGCACGTTTACTCTTGGAGCTAACTGATGGTTCTTTTTCACGGCTCTTTGCCCTACTTTAAAATTAAACCAAATTAAAATACAAATCTGTCTGTACATAATTGTGTGCATACATCAAGCAAACGACTTCATCCTGAGGGACGCGAGATGACGAAGGCCCTTTCCCACCAAACCGTTCCCTCTTCACTTGCTCTTCACAAGTCACACTCACAGCTGCAGAAGACACTCCACATTACAGAGGAATGTATAAACAAACAGGTAAACTGTGGGATGCACACAGCACTCTCCACCATAAGTAGGTAACATCCGTCACCATGGATACTGATAGATGCCGTGCTCAAGCAGCTGTTAGAGCTATATTGTGTGATGTTTCACTGTAAATGAACTAATTCCTCTCTACCTAACAACATTTAGAGCTATATTGGCTCTTAACTGAAGGATTGAGTGTCAATGTGGGCTTGAAACATTGTTGTTCCTAATATGATTACAAAAACAGAGTGTGTTTGCACCCAGGTGAGAATAGTCACACGGCTATTTACACCCGGCCAAGTTGAATGTGTTACTTAATTTAACAATAGTTAGCTGAAGGGTTTGTTCAGGGCTTTCTGGCAGAAAGATTTAGTAGGAGTAATAGTAGTAGTAATATGAAAAACAACAGAATGAATCCTGGGAGTAGTTTGTGGCGGGTGACACTAAGGTCACACTAAGAACTGTGACCCAGAGGGTTAAGGTTCAAGTCCCATGAGGGGCCTATTTTACACTTAGTTGACTTGTTATTGTCTGTTTATTTTTTTTATTATTTTCAGTTTTCAGTCACAGTTTGGTTAAGGCACCAAATCTACTTGGTTAGGTAGATTAAAACAAATAGACATACTATATATATACAGTATCTGGTATCTTGTTGGCTACGGACACCTGGGTGCTTGTCTCTGCCGTGCTACATACACCCGGGTGTAAATAACCACATTGGCTATTCTACTCCGGGTGCAAATAGTGTTGTTGGCTTCTGACACCTGGGTGCTAATAGCATTTGACTTAAAAGAAGTTAAAAGGAGTGAATTGTTTCACAGTGTTGTGTGTCCTTGTGAGGCGGACACCATTTTTTTGGACCAGACAACAAAGATGTGCAGGTGTTTTGCACACATTAGGCCTCATGCAGCAACATTCTCTTAAATTTCTCTTATATTTTCTCTTCATTTTTTGTTAAGAAAAAAAATAAGAAGTCAACTCCAGATGCACCAAACGTTCTTAACCATCCAATCTGCTCTACCCAGCTGTGCTGAATGATAAATCCCACTTGATCATAAATTGGAGGCTTGTGGCTGATTGTTTTCTTAGTATAGGTAACGCCCCCAAACACTATATAAGGTCATATACCGGCATAGGTAACACCCTCAACACTATATAAGGGCAGGTTTTAGCATAGGTAACGCCCCCAACACTATATTAAGTCATGTATTGGCATAGGTAACGCCCTCAACACTATATAAGGTCATATACCGGCATAGGTAACGCCCCCAAACACTATATAAGGTCATATACCGGCATAGGTAACACCCTCAACACTATATAAGGGCAGGTTTTAGCATAGGTAACGCCCCCAACACTATATTAAGTCATGTATTGGCATAGGTAACGCCCTCAACACTATATAAGGTCATATACCGGCATAGGTAACGCCCCCAACACTATATAAGGTCATGTATCGCCATAGGTAACGCCCCCAACACTATATAAGGTCAGGTATCAGAATAGGTAACGCCCCCAACACTATATAAGAGCAGGTATTGGCCTAAGTAACACCCCCAAACACTATATAAGAGCAGGTATTGGCATGGGTAACGCCCCCAACACTATTTAAGAGCCAGTATTGGCATAGGTAACGCCCCCAACACTATATAATAGCAGGTATTGGCATAGGTAACACCCCCAACACTATATAAGAGCCGGTATTGGCATAGGTAACGCCCCTAAACACTATATAAGAGCAGGTAGTGGCACAGGTAACGCCCCCCAACACTATATAAGAGCAGTAATTGGCATAGGTAACGCCCCCAAACACTATATAAAGTCATGTATTGGCATAGGTAATGCCCCCAAACACTATATAAGGTCATATACCGGCATAGGTAACACCCTCAACACTATATAAGGTCAGGTATTGGCATAGGTAACACCCCCAACACTATGAAATCAGGTATTAGCATATGTAACGCCCCTTAACACTATATAAGGGTATGTATAAGCATAAGGCCCCTGAACACTAAAGGGCAGGTGTTGTGCCGTGTGCAAATACATGTCCAAGAAAGACATGGAGAGAAAAAAGCGACAAGTAGATGATAGATCTCGACCACTCGTAAAATATCGTCTTGGAAGAGCAAAATTAAGAAAACATTGGCGAATCCCACAAATCAATGGGTTCTAACAAAATAAAACAAATCGTTGCTACGAACAAAAATAAGAGAAAATGTGTTTCTCTATTGCTTCCTGCATGAGGCCAAATGTTTCACTATAAATGCAAAACATCAAAACAAAGACAATGTGTAGCAGTCTGTTGCCGTCATTTCCCTTTTCCCCAATTCATGTTTACTGAATGTCACAGTTCCCCCGAGTTGATTGGAGGGTTATTCAGATCACCTGTTGTTCAGGGTGCTGGCTCCTAATGAAGAACTGAGAGCAGCTTTGTGCATTTACCTTCTCGGCCAATCAGGGTGGGACGACGCCCTTTCTTTAGGGCTTAAGAGAGGTAGGGAACCGAACGCTCAGGGCATTCAGATCCTTCTCTGATGTGATGCAGACCTCATTTCACCAGATATTGTTAGAAGCTCTAGTCTTTAGGCTCTTTTGAGACGTCTTTGCAGTCTTAGCTTTTCTGATTGCTATGACGCCATCAGTCTGAGCAAATGACTCTAAACACAGTCAACAGCTTTTTTTCCATACCCTGCTGTCTATTTCCTTAGTTGTACTGCTACATGCACAGCCTTGTTGGCATATTTCCACTTTTCCATCCTCAGTTAAATCAGCTTCAGTTGGGGCTGAGGCTACGAGTTTGACAATGCGAGAAAACAAAATATCCGAGGGTGTTGAGTTAGAGGCTAGCAGCCTGAGGCTACATTAGCTGCTACTGGCAAAACACATTTCTCTTGACAAAACTGTTGGTGGTTGTGCAGCATTGTGGGAAATGTAGGCGCCAGGTTTTGACAAGGAAGAATAATCATGGATGTATAAAGAGAACTGGATACAGCGTTGGAGGCGGGGCCCCATTAATTCCTATGAAAGTTGCGCATGAAGCAAAAAAGCTTGACTCCGGAACATCTGAAGAGCTTCAGCATCCATTGGGCCCATATTGCAGGCACAGAAGCATTTCCTTTAACCCCGCCTCCCAGCCTTTGGTGCAGCCTCGCTCTGGGGCTCATTCACATGAACAGAGGAAGGGAAATAACTCATTTTAGGACCATGCATTTTACAACTTTTAGGATCTAATGATTTAAATAAGGACTATTCAAGTTTTGGGCCCAATGTACATGGAACCACCTATGTATATTCTGCTGTGTTCACTTGACGGGAGTTTGGAGGGCACAACAGGGTGCATACATACAGAGGGCTGGAGGTGGGGGGTCAATAAAGGCCCAACGGCAAATAATCCTCCCATGTACACATCAGGTTATCTGAGGAGAAAGTCAGGGCTGGTGGTGATGAAGGTTGAGCTCGACCTTGCTACTAATTTGTTTTATTTAACACAACTGAAGTGTTGAACCTCCAGTTATCAAATTACCTTGTCAGTGTTAATCCGAGGAAAGCAGGAAAAAAGCACAAAGAGGTGTTTACTCAGAGATGTTTTCACCTTGCTGTAACATTCAAACCCTCACTAGTGTGTGTGTGTGTGTGTGTGTGTGTGTGTGTTTGTGTGTGGGTGTGCTTGCATTTGTTCAAGCAGGCTAATGCAAGCGTTATCATTATCTCAGAGAGCACCACAATTAAGACGCTCACATCTCGTGCTTGGTTCAGCGTATTAGTGCGATGGGAATGGCCAGAGGAGAGAATGTGTTGATGGTTTATCTTTTGAGGTTAGTTAAAATCAGACTGACAATGCAGAAAACAACCTCCACGATAACCCCAATTAACATATTTATTCAAACACTGATTTATTTACAGATCGAGCTATTTATCCCATTTTTCCTGACCACTGTTTTCACAATAAGTTCTCTCGTGAGGCTGCAGCCTTCGTGTGTAATTTGTGTTCTAGACTTCACCTTGCTGAGGAAGGAAGGGGCATATGAATATTTCCCTAAAATAATTAACTGAGATTTTCAACAACCAAAGCAAAATGATATCCCCCCGGTAGAACTTCAGAGAACTGAAACACTAAATACCTGCAGTACACACTTTTTTTAAAATCCATAAGCTGATTAAAATGTGGTTATTTGCATCAAATAACAGACAATCTTGCAATATGATAACAGCAGCTGTGATGGCAAATCGGGCCAGGGACGTAAGTGTGGGGGGGAGGGCAATGGCCTCTTCCCCACTTCCTACCCCCTACTTCATCTAGATCTCAACTACACAAAGTATTGTGATGCCAAATCAGTCCAGGGGCATAAAGTAGGTGGGGGGTCAACGGCTCCTTCGCCTGCTTTGCTCGGACCACGCCCATCTTCAAACTCGGCCTTCATTTTGATCTCAACTACACGCCTGTAAAGTTTCATGGCTGCATCTTGCACAGTTGCGACGCCGGTCACAAAATCTGTCCACAGACATGCAGCAGCCTGGTTGCACAAAAAGGCGTGTGAATGACGCGATAATGCGCGAGGCAAAACCGTGCTATAAGAACGCCGTTCTTGCTTTTGGCGTGTCATTTGTGCGCCATTTAGTCCTTACTGATGTAAATATGCAACACTCAGAGTTAGCAATGTAGAAAAAAAAAGAGAGAAAGACGTCTTATGGTGAGCAGGTGGGGAGGTGGATGAGTCCAACAAACACTGGACTTTGAGACCGGTGTTAGATGAGTTACATTAGTGACATTTGTGACATGTTTGTTAGGGACATTTGTGGTGTGTTTTCTGTACCTGTTACCTTGTTTCCGTTCATATTCTACTTAGTTTACATACTTGTTTACGTACTTATTTTAAGCCAAACCATGATGTTTTTCCTGAACCTAACTAAGTGTTTTTGTTGCCCCCTGCTGGTACTGAACCTACATACATGATTGTAATATTCCTGCCTCTGCGAGGAAAAACGTGACACTGACACGGGTGGGTCTGTTACATGCTTTGGCGTGATACCAGGTTGCATATACAGTAAACATCTGGCAAAGTACTCAAAACCATTCCTGTGGTAGTTCTCGCAACAGTAAGTGTTTCCAGGACAACATTTAGCCATGATGTTACACAAACAAAATCACTTGGTGAAAACAATACCAGTCTAAATTCAAAGTGCAAGTTATTATTTTTTTTTTGCAGGCTCACTCATAACAATATACAGCCAAACACACACACACTAACACACACACCATCCTCCATCAGGACATATAAGACACAGCATGTCCCAACCAGCAGGCTGTCACTTCAACTAAAATGCTGGGTTTGTTTAGCTGGAGCCTCATGCGTGCAAGATAAATTGATTTTTAAAACAAAAATCACAGTGATGCTCACTCTGGTTACCTCAGTGAGGCTCCTGTCATACTGATTACAATTGTTTGTCTCTCCGATATTGACCTTCCACTACCAACCACAGCGAGGGCAGGGTTAATCTCGTCTTTGCTCTTTAAAAATTAAACACACACACACACACATGCTGATTTATATTTGATATCCCTGAGCTGGATTCATAATGCATTATGTTGCGTTCTGTGTACCAAATCAAAGATCATACATTGTTGTTTGTAAAACAAGGTGTAATGTGTTTCAGGGGGACCGCTACATGTTCATGTGGTTGAGGTAGAAAAGACAAACGGTATAAGAGACAAAGATGAATAGGTAGAAGCTTACTATTTACATTGACATGATTATGCATGGTGTCCTCCGCCGCTACCTCTGAATAAAATTAGTTTCCATTATCGGTGGATTGTATGAAAATTCACGGCTAATGCTAGAATGTGCGCAGAGTGTGTGGACACAGTCAGGAGAGTGGCACCGCATTAGCATAACATCAATGTCAGGCTTACACCCCTGAATCGAACTAATCAGTATTCCTACTGTCATATTAGTGTGGCACTCAGAATCTAAAATATACAGGTATCTGGTAATATCACCAATCAGCCATGTCTATATGTGCTGCAGTGCACGCTCTAATGGAATTTTAGAGAATATGAGAATGCACCTCTGCTGTCCACAAGAGTAAATTATAAACGAGCAAAGGCTGGAAGAGGTGGTGTAGGCCTACTGTGACGAGAGTTCACATTATCTCTGTTGTTGTGAGTAGGCAGCGCGGCCATACTAAATGGTATATGAATGACACAGTAATTCGCAAGAATTTTTGCGTGCAATGAGAACACCATTCTTGCTTTGGGCGTGTCATTAATACACCATGTAGTCTGTATGGACTGCAATGTAAACTCATCCACATGAATATGCTACGCTCAGAGCTAGTGACGTAATAAAAAGTGACAGAGACTCAACCAGGAGACCGGTGTTCGTGTCCAAAAGTGTTGAGTTAATCTGAAGTGACGTGTATTTTACTTAGTTTAGGTACGTATTTTACTTAGTTTACGCACATATTTGATGTTTTTAGTGACGTTTGTGTCGTGTTTTCCCTACTTCTGTTACGTTGTTTTCGTACGTATTTTACTTAGTTTACGTACTTATTTTAAGATCAACCATGATGTTTTTCCTAAACCTCAGGGGTTTTGTTGCCTAAACCGAATGGTGACCGTTACTGTAGTTTTGTTGCCTGGCGTAAAAATGACACCCGAAAAGAGGCGTCCAAATGATACGCAAAAAGGCTAAGGTGCGTCCTCATGATACGCAGAATGTCTTTGTAATGTCGTGCTATTTATACGCCTTCCGATGAGATCGGGTTGCAGCACGACAATGGTTATGTTCCAGCAACATGTTCTGCATGTAGGTACTGTATGATGTAGGTACAGTTACTGGGGGTTGTATTTACAGGCTTTTTTTACCCTCTAAAGAGATCTGAGGGGCCTTTAGTTTGTCGTCTTCTTTCATATGTTTCATATGGAAAAGGGGTTGAGTATAAATGTTAATAAAAGACTTAAACTGCTAACCTGACAGCTGTGAGCACTAACAAAAACCAGGTTCGTTGTTCACGTTCATGATGATAATTTTGGGGGAGTGGCTTTGGAGGTAGGCCAGCGTTGCTGACTTGGTGACTTTCTTGCTAGATTTTGGAGCTAGTGCTGCTAGCTACTTTCATTGGAAAACAGATGGCAACACTGGACTGGGTTTCTCAGTTGGATAATTTTTAAAATCTAACGTAGTCTTGCTAATTTTTCAACATTACCAACCCTAGTTTTAAATCAACAGTAAAGAACACAATTAAAAATGAAATAGCATGATGATCCTTGATGCAGACACGGACTCTATCCAGATTTGGTGATTTTGAATTTTTCAGATAAACTGAAGAGTTCCTTTTATGAGTTGAGAAGTTTTACTTATCAAATACAACTGTTTTTTTTCTTAGCTAATGTAAAGTTTTTCAACAAGACGGTAATGAAAAATTGTGAAGCAAAAAGCAAATGAAAGAGGGGAGAAAAAAAAGTAAAACCACCTCCAGCTCATTCTGTATGCAGAAACACGCATGCTGAGATCCATCCCATGCATATACAGAACAGTAATGTCTCTCTGAGCTTTCAGCATTGACTAATAAAAGAGTGTCATGCTATGCTCTCTGTGGAGAAAAGGTATATTTCACTCAGCATAGCTTCGGAGTGTCGTTTGTGATTAACGCTTTCTCCGCCTCTCCTGACTCTTCATTATAACGCTCTAAATGGACTAACAATGCTATTTTCATTATGTAAAGGTAGAATAAGGGAGCAGCACATTCACATATTCCCTGATCATCATGGCTGATTATCGGACACCATGAATATGCATTATCTTATCTAACTAATGGGAGCAATGGCAGAGAGTTTAAAGAAGTGATAATGTGAAGAATATGAGGGTCTACAGTATGTTGGTGGTGAATCACAGTTCATGGATAACACCACTCCCCAGAAGCATTTTGCTATACAGTATGTGGTGAAGTAAGTGACCAACTAATTCCCATTACGTTCCCATAGGCTGCATATTACAGTATGCATGTATAATGCAGGCAATGCAGTCATTCTTGTGCAGAATGCAATCAGAGAATATCCTAAGACATGCACATGCTGTACCCATATAAAGCATGTTTGGCATCTTAGAATCATATGGGAGGTAATTTATTATGGTCAGTGCAGAATAGCATTTTTAAACATGTTGCAACAGTGCATTTTTTACTACATAGCAACTTACAGAAATGCAAAGCAGCATATACTCATGAGAAGAGAGCATACTGACCTTTTATATGATATGCTGATATCAGTCAATTACCATTCTGAAAAAAGAGAAATATCCAGAATGGGGTAAAGCCCTTGTGTTTCCAGCATTTTTTAATAGGAGGAAGGCAAACTTTGTATCATTTACTGTATCGTGGCAGTTACTTCTGTTACTCCATTGCAATATTTACGTGATTCTTTAAAGTGGCTATAATCTATATTTTTATAATATCAATGTACAATATGAAATGACAGTTTTAAAGGGGTCACTCGTAGTGATGAACCTACAGAGACTTATTGGCTGAATCTGCAGCTCCCCTCATTGTCTTTGTTTGTGCGGGCCGCAACTTTGCTGTTTTGATTCACTCTCACGGCTCTCATAGCTTCGTTTTCGGTCACAGCAGGCAGCTGTTTTCAGCAAAAAACTCTACAAACCCACAGTTCACTACGTGCTCAGCAGCAAACAACAGACAAAGTCAGAGACTAATGGCGCATTTAGCAGCTAAAGAGACAGATATTTCCTTCAGGAGTTGGTGGAGACTAAAAACGGAGCTAAAAGATTTCGCCATATCAACTTAAAAGGTGATGATATACAGTATATGTCAGTGTGAAATAGTTAATGCAGGTTTAACAAATGATGTCCATAAACACACACTTTTTAATGTCATTTAAGTGGTGTCTTCTCTCATGTTGATGTTGTGCCATTGAGTCACTTGAAGTTACGTCCGTAGCTTACATTATGTTACAAACATACCGTACGCATTTTGAGTCAAACCATGATGTTTTTTTTCTGTCCCTAAATAAGTGGTTTTGTTGCATAAACCTAACCGCCACAACGTTAACCACGTGTTACAACGTTAACCATGCACGAACCTTTAGCGTCAAGATACTACGCAAAAGGCGGGGCATATTTGTTTTAATAATACAGATACCAAAAGTCTCTCACCATTTGACAATTTTTTAAAATTGACTACTAAAATCAATCTGGGACATACCCCCCTTTTTTAAAAAACACATTTTACAATGTTTTGGTTTTGCAAAATAGAAAGTATATAAAATGATTGTATATTCCCCTTATGAATAACTTCATTCTCAAGTAATGTATAATACTTCATATCGTTCACATTCCTAGAAACCCTGTGTGTCTGAAAGTCGCTCTCGCAGTCATACAGAGACCTGTGCAACAGCAGACAGCCTCTGCACATTGTAAAGAATACCAGATAATGGTCACGACATTCCAGGCTGCAAAGCATTCTGGGGCAGTGCACTGGGCAGCAAAATGACACGTCAAGCCACTTTGCTGCCTAAAAGGATCAACAGCTACTTGTCTGCCTGCCACTTGCACAGCAGCTTTGCCTCCTGGCAGACAATGCTTATTGCTTAGCATTCTTTAAGCTGTCTAGAAGCTACTGTATATAACAATGTTTGGCTGTTTGCAAGGCTCAGTGTCATTTTGGTGCTTAGCGTGAAGAGTGTCCCGCCATATTGTTTTGCCGCTTGGCAGGCATCGCAAATATCCGCAGAAGCCTTGAAGCTACGTGTTATTATTTTCTCTGTGGGAGATTGTGGTTTTGATGTCTCGTAGGCCGGCCAGTTATACATCACCGCGGACATTGTCAAGTATTCTCTAGGTTGACTGGAAATTGCCTCAAAAGATAAGAACATTCATAAAACCTTGAGAGAAACAAACAAAATATAGCATTATATAGCTACACTGGTCAATGACTGTGTTCTGAATGATATCAAAACTTATTTCCAACTCTTTATCGATCTCCTGAACTAACTCTCAAATCAAAATCAATGTATTTCCCCAAAATGTTGTACTGTTCCTTTAAGACACACTCACAAGATGATAAAAGTGAGCTTAAAAACATTTGTTTTAAAGTACTGGGCCATCTTGAGAATTACGTCTACCTTTTTATTTCTCTCGCTCTTCTCATTCTTAAGCCAAAAAGAGGGAACTTCAAAATAAAAGTCCAAAAATATGACATTCTCTTAAAGGTGCAGTGTGTAGGATCTGGCGGCATCTAGCGGTGAGGTTGCAGATTGCAACCAACTAAAACATCTCCCGTGTGCCGAGCATGTAGGAGGACTACGGTGGAAGGCAGAAAAACGTGAATGTCCAGTATTTAAGAAGAGGACCCGCTCTATATTTAGATATAAACGGCTCATTTTAAGGTAACAAAAACAAAACAATTCTTATTTTCAGATGATCATACACTAAAGAAAACAAACGTATTATTATTATATTCCATTTCGACCCATAAATCCCCCTAAATGTTACACGCTGTTCCTTTTCATTGCAAATATTTCCCAAATACTGTGTCTGCACATAGGGTAGCATAGTATTTTCCCAAAATGGTTTCATTATTAACAAGTCATCATCTTTTGAAATAAGAATATACATTATGCTTCTCCTATTAAATAAAAGTCACTAAGAGAGTTCAGATAACACTCAGTGGATGCCAACCCTGCCCCAGCATGGTGCACATCTTGTCCTGGATTAAATAGCTTCCTATCTGTAGAAACCTCCCACCGCTCACTAGTCCAGTCTATATTTTATTCTACTGGAAAAACTCTTATAATACTTTTACATACTGAAACTTTTAGAGGTAAATCGAGTGCATGATTCCCTTTGAAGAGCCAGTCACAGCTGGCCAGCTGTTGGCCAACAACATGGGGGCAGAGGATGACCTTTTTCTGAACCCCGTCCACATAATTTTACTGCACTGTAAGCGTCTGTGTGTCAGAGCTTGTCTGCCTTCTAATGATCAAACACAGTCTGAACATGTCGCTGCACTAACTGAAGTCAATTAGAGGTCTGATTCTTTCTAACCTGTGGAATTGACTGAGGCAGAAAGCCACAACACTGGGTAGATGCTCTTCTGCAGAGGAAAGAGACGCTCCGACAGCCAGTGTTTAATCTGTCCATGTCAATCCATCACTGTCAGCCGTCACTGTCACAGGCGTACATTTACCCGGGGCAGATGATAGAAAAAAAACAAAAATGTTGAGAGCGTCACGTCGCAAATTTAGGTCAGGTCAGAAATACAGTACGGAACATTTTTCCTAATAAATATTACTTTTATTTTGGATGTTTTATTGGTGTCCTTGTACCCAAACTCATACGTAATGTCAAGTAAAATTGAATTGAGGGAAATATCACATAATAAAATGATAATTCATTCTGCTTCATGACTCATTCTCTTCAATGTGTTTCTACACTTTTTAAGTCTGAAAGAATTCGATTTTGTAAAAGGGTAATTTGAGTTTTGAAAGAAAATAATTGTGTTTATTGACGACAGGATCTGACGCTCTAAGAGGGGAAATGCTTAAAAAAGAAAAGGAACTGTAAACCAAAACGATAACAAAAAGGAAAATAATCAAAACCAATAAATTTCCAGTGCAGCATACAGTACAAATGTGTTAAAATCATAATGTTACCATACTTGTGAATAACAATCGATAACTGTACAAAGGATTTCAAGATAATCCCAGTGATGGTCTAGATGGTCTGTACATTGCAATAGCTTTTTATAACATTAGACAGTATTTGAAATGAAGAGAGTGACCCAAATTCAATGCTGGTGCATTAAAGACTCCATCATGCTATTACTGAGACCAAAGTGAGAGGGGGGTGCAAATGAAAACCCCTATTGTGTTAAACTGACCTCAGCAAATATGAGGATACATTATAAGCTTTTACCTTGTGAGGAATCACATTATAAGACCCATCAGGGTTTCACAGAGCTTTCAGCTCCGACACCGAGTCTGCAGGGAAGGTGGAGGGGAGAGTGCAGCGAGATGAGCCACCTTTCACCTGAGGCATCTTTGAAAATAAGGTGAAGACAGTAATGTCTCCGATGATGGTTTGAGGTCTGTGAGATTTAAATTATCCATCATAAACTGTGTGATAAAAATCTACAATTCAATGTAGATTTACAGTAAAATAACAAAATCATGCAGCAGTTTAGAGTTATAATCGTGCAGCTGGGTTAAACTCAAACTGCAGCTTTTTTAAATAGAGTTTTTAAAGTACTTATTTCAAATAGTTCTGCCCAAGCAATTTTTAATGGAAAGTACTGTGGATAATGGTATTCTTACCTAGGACCGGCACATAGAGGGTGGTAATGGCCGAGTGTGAGAGAGTTACTATAAAAGGGGCCCTGCCAGTAAGAGTGGGATAGAGAAAGAGATGCTGTGGACAATGCTACTCTTAAAGGTACATTATGAAACTTGTGCAGAATTATACTAAAATGTTTCTTTCAGAGATGGCTCCATCGTCCAAACTCTCCGCTGAGCTTGCACATTCCTTAATACTGTGATAAGGATAAAGATAGATCTTGCCTTGAGCGCAACAATAACTTCATTATTTGAACAAGTATCAACAATAAAACATCCTCTGTAATTGATATTTGATCAACGTATCCTCATACAACAGTTGGTATGATATCCTACAAAAAGTTATTCCTCATTTTTCGTGCGTTCCCCTACGAATGTCCAGCAACACCTGTCAATACCCGCAAGTCATAGTCAAGTCAGCACACTGACAGCTGTTGTTGCCTGTTGGGCTGCAGTTTGCCATGTTATGATTTGAGCATATGTTTTATGCTAAATGCAGTACCTGTGAGGGTTTCTGGACAATATGTGTGATTGTTTTGTGTTGTTAATTAGGTTCCAATAGTAAATATATGCATACTTTTACATAAAGCAGCATATTTGTCCACTCCCAAGAGTATTAAATACTTGACAAATCTCCCTTTAAGGTACATCAGATAAAAAATGTGCGATTAATTTGCGATTAATCATGGACAATCATGCTATTAATAGCGATTAAATATTTGAATCGCCTGACAGCCTTAGTAGAAACACAAATGTTTCTGTGCTAAACAACCACCTGACACTTAGACGGGCTTCTGAGTTTCTTTTTAAGTCTAGTCACCGGAGTATTTTACCTGATGGAATACCTTGAAATATGCTAGCCCAGGTTTTCTGTTACCAACCATCCCTGCTGTGGGCAAGACAGTGATGCAAGCTCCTAAGTAAAAACCTCTTCAAAGAGCGTCTGCCCGGTGCTACCCTGCTGTGTTGGGCCTAAGCTGTGTTCATTAAGAAAAGTCACACTCTTCTCAAAGTGCTGAGGAATTGACAAAAGAAAAGTAATTGTCTTGGTATCGGCGGCTCAAGCAACAGTTTTTCTTCTTCTTTTCAAAAAGAGTCGAGCGTCGCTTAAAAGAGGTTGGTTGTTAGTATTCTTCTGTGATATGGTGGGGAATGTTTGACACGTCTTGAAACAGCAGAATAGCCTGTCTTCGAAAATTCACCGCTGCATTAAAATACTTGGCAACAGTTTCTGCTTTCACCCCCTAGAAACACTAGTGGCATCTGCTTGCAAACAATGAAATGAAAATGAGACGCATTGCAGATTGATGGTTTTTCTCATTCCTTGAATCACACAGTCTAATAATGTAATCGCAAGTCTGTCCTTCTTTGCATATGCCAGTCTTAGTTTACTGTTATGGAGCTCTCAGTCATTAAAGTCTGCTGCAAATCATAGTGTTGTTTACCATAAAAAAATGTCACAGGAAGCATCGGAGCCGTTTAAGTTGTGGAAGCGTGCCAAATAGTTCACTTAAACGAAAGAGGAAACCATCAGACTCACACATGCATTATATTACTGACACTTTTGGCATCACGCTGAAATATTGCACCGATAGACTCCCAGTGATGATAAATGTGTGATGATGGGGAGGAGGATTAGTATGAAAAATGTTTGTACGCAACATCTTTGCGTGGATAATTGTCAGTTGAACAAAAAGCCCAAACAGCAGATGTTTCATTCCCAAGATGGAAAGCCTCGTGGCGATGATAATGAAGGCAAACCCTGAAGAAAAACACACACACACACACACAGACAATACATCTATTTTGTCGGGGGTTAGCTTCCTCAAGAGTCTGTGGAGGGGTTATAGATGCCGGTTAATGCTCGCTAAATTACCATAACAACAAGCGAACAGTACATCAGGAGACAGGTGTTTGCAAACTGTCAGGAAGAAGATTTTCAGTCACTAAACGTGAGATTAACATCAGCCATCACAGTGACACGACTGGCTGCTGCCTGCGTAGCACTGATTGCTGAAGCTTCTGAAGACAGGTAGTGTGTTTGTGTCATTCTGAGCCGTGTGGCATGTAAGCCTATTTGAGCTTCATTTGTGACTTAACTATTCTCTGTGAAGAAAGGAAGAACTCTATTCTATTCTTTGCATTGAGCAGAAACCTTATAATTCAGGGTGTCAAGGCCAGGGCTATACACTTGTGAATTGTGACATGGAATGTATGAATGGTGGCGCATTTTTTAGGGTGCTGGCGTGAGTCAAAAGTCCAAGAATGTTTATTTATTCCCAGTGGTCTCAAAAGTGAAGCCAATGCTGAAGTGCCTTAAACTTGCATTCTTTCTAACAGCCAGCAGGGGGCGACTCCTCTGGTTGCAAAAAGGAATCTGATTGTATAGAAGTCTATGAGAAAATGAGCCTACTTCTCTCTTGATTTATTACCTCAGTAAACATTGTAAACATGAGTTTATGGTCTCAATCGCTAGTTTCAAGTCTTCTTCAATACAACATGATGTTCATTTAGTAAATTATGGTCCCATTTAGAGTCAAATATGCTTTAGGGCTTGGCTACCTTGTGATTGACAGGTCGCTAACATGCCGTTGTCCGGTCTGGGAGTTGCCCATATTTTCGTCTTTGAGCTTTAACCCTTTCACGGTGTTTTCAATTCATTAAAGTTAATTAGAACCTTCCTTTTTGGTTGCCTAAAAAATGTCTTATTCAGAGTTCGGTTGTACTCAGCTCCATCCTCTCGTGTTACTTCTGGTTGCAAATAACCAAGATGGTGACGGACAAAACCCGAGATGGCGACGGCCACAATGATGAACTCCAGGCTTCATAACAACAGTCAGCAAACCAATGGGTGACGTCATGGTGACTACTTCCACTTCTACTTTGAGTACGGTCATAGGCTATGTTCCAAATCTCATACTTTTTCTAATTACTTTTAGTACATACTGCAGCTGCCCCTTACAAAGTGTGTACTGTTGCATGCAGTATGCATACAATTGGGACATAGTACTTCGTCATAACATTGTGCTTTGAACTTTGTCCCTTTTGCTCATAGATCCGCTGTGCAGAGGATTATGCACCAGAAAAGCATGCTGGCTTGCATACTGCAAAATGCGACCAGATATAATAGGACATCCTGGTATTTTGGGCATGCTGCATTTGACATACTATGTATTAGGACATACTAAATATCTTTTAGACATAGTAAATGGTAGTATTGGTATTGGAATGCAGGGTCTGTTTATTCCCAGTCTGCCTGCTACCTCCTACCTGCATACCATGAAAAAAAATATATATATATAATACTTGTACATACCTTGGGTCTCTAAAGACCGTATAAACTTCCTCGATAAAACATCAGAAAAACAAGTATTCTCACTAAGTTTGACATTTTGACATGAGAAACGATGGAAAGAATGAATTAGATGGAGTGTAATATACTTTCAGGTCTCTAAAGACCTGAGGAGTGCATTTACAGTAAGAGTTGAGAAGGCAATACAATAGATGATTGACAGCTCTCTCCCTGCAATCACACATGAACCCTGCCTTCTCATGATTGGAGAAATGACTAGTGATAGTTAACTGAATCATATCTTCAAACAGCCCTGCCACACAGCTGCTTAGCTGCTCTTGCACCTGCAATGCCAAGCTTCCAGTAGTTGAAGAATAATAGTTAAAACATTTTTTCTAGGAATGGCAATGTTGGTTTGTTGGTAGAAGGGTGATACTCCAAGCATGCAGCTTGCAAATCATGCAATTTTAGCAATCAACTGCCCTTCCAATTGCCATGGCTTCCTCCGGCGATGGATAACACTCCCGGTACCGCTCTTATATGTCGGCGAGTTTGCTTCGCAACAATTGCTAATCTATGTTTTCCGCCGCCCTGAGCGCCTTATACTCATGTGTTACTTTCCACCTCATCGTAGGTCCAAGCCAATAAATCTCTGTTATTACTTTTCACCATTGCCGTTCTTCCTCTGAAGTATTTTCTGCAACTATAAGCAACCAACCGCAGAGTAGACAATCTGCTTCCTGTTGACACCGGCACGTTTACGCCCAGTGTGTGAATGGTCATGTTATATGCGTTTTTAGGCGTGTATGGACGGAGATTTTTTTCTGAAACAGTGTTGAAACACTCAAAGGCGAATTCACAAAAGGATTGCGTGGCTTTTGCGTCTGCTAAATCTGTGCAAGTAAACCGTGTAATTCTCAAAGGGTGAAATGCACCGCTAACTGCGCTGCCAAGCAAATAATGTCTCACTGCTCCTGTGCTGTTTGCATGTATTTAAATTAGGTGATATGATACAATTGGTGCAAAATTGTCCCCTTTCCTTGCAAATGAGCCTCATGGCAAAAACAGTCCAATTCACAAATATCAGTGCGTCTTTAGAGAGTTGATGGTAACTGAAGCGCATAAGGTGTCTGCTCAAACTCATTTATGAGAATGTAATTCATATTTTCCTCATTAAAGATGTATTATATCAGCCACCTGCATCTGTGTGCTCTGCGACGTATATGGGCACAATGAAAGGAGAGATATTGGTCTGAGTCTGACCCGTATTAACTCAAAACGTGTGTGTTACCTTGTCGTGCTTGCGTGTTTGCGCGCAATATCTTTTGTGCATCGGACCTTGAGACAGGGCAAATAGCGGTTGCAAATGATGTCCAATTCATAATGCTATCAGTGGCCGCAATCCATTCTTTGTGAACCCGCACCTCAGCGTTTTAAAACAGAAACATACCAATGTGGATGTAGTCTGTTAGCAAACTTTAAATAGATATTATGACTCTTGTGCTACCATCACACTTCATTTTGGTATTAACTGTTGGCACTTGTGGTAACAGTGGCTGCTGTTTAACAAAAGTTAGACTCTCACAGGGGCTGTTCATAATGAAAACTCCACTTTAATAGAGCCCTCAACCCATTTTGCTATTAGCAGCTAATGTAGCCTCCAGCTGCTAGCCTCAAGCAGAGATGAGACTGCAGCGGTTTGGTGAGTTTGCTCACTTCCCCAGATTTTTTTTCCATTTCAAATTTATCAGATTTCATGCAGCTCCCTCTGGAGCCACAAAAGGCTTTATACCACTTTTTCCGCATATGCGGTAGTACTCCCCGAGACCTGTAAACAGACTTTGATGTGAAAATAGGTGGAGTTCCCCTTTAACTATAATGCCATGCAACAGCCGGAGTTACTTGGAGTAACTGTTGCACCATGAAACAAGTTCATCTTTGATGAAAGCAGCACATTTCTGGACCGTGTCAACAATTTGCTCTTAAACGCTTCAAAATCAGGCTTCCGTTTTCCCACCTAGTTTTGTGTTATCCCTCTTAAGGCTGGTTTCCGCCTCAACCCCTCTGAGCTAGATAAGCACATCAGCACTCCATCAAGGTTAAACAGACAAGCCGAGGAGTTCTGCTGCAACATTTGGGATATGAGGCGCACACGTGAAGCAGCTGAAGTGAAATCTAAAGGGTATGTGACAGTGATGAAAACAGTCAGACAATTGCTCAGAGACAAAAGTTTTAGGCACCATTGGCAGAATAAAAGGCCACAATTCTCTCCTTACATAAGCAGTCGTGGAACACAACGCATTTCTCACCGTGGTCTTCTTCAATGGCTTTGTGAAAACACACTATGATTCATGGGGGGAAAACCAACCTGATGAGCATGGGCTGAATACGGCGTGGAGCGTAGGAAAAGTGGGTAGAGTGGAAAGAAGAGAATGTGTGAAATGAACAGTAATTAATGTTGAATAAGGAAGGCTAGAAGAAAAGGCCAGCACGTTCTTCTCATCCAGCCTGGCACTAATGGGAATATGATTGCATTCTGTCTTTTTTCCTCCTCATGAGGGTTCTTTGTCTAATTCAATCAATACTTCAGGGCATTGAATGCACTCTGAGTGGGTGGTCTGAATGAGCTGAATCAAAGCAAAGCGATTCAGACAGCAAACGCAACCAGTTTGACCTGTGGTCTAATTTAGTGAAAAGCCTGAAAATGCTGGAATGTTTTACCCTCAGAAAGCAAAAAATCCATCGAAAACAAACAAAAAGTCACACAAAATTTGGACAACAGTGTTTCCAGAATAATTTAATCCACACCAGCAGAACTGTAACCCCCCCCCGCTAAGCACAGTAATATGTTTCAGATTCACAGCTGGATCTTGCATTACATTAAGTCATAACAGAAGTTGACATTTTCTGTGTGTGATGGAAGAACATTGTATGTTCTGTGAGGAGGCAGAGGAACCCGATGCACCGAGGGCAGCTCATGTCAGCCTCTACAGTGTTTCTCAGCAACCTTTTGAACCTCGCCTGACTCCAATAACTTGCCAAGCCCTGTAACACAAAATGTTGACGGGGATGAATGACAACTGACCAAAGGTCCAACCAAGACAGGTATTTCACCCAGGAGACCGCTGTTCGTGTCCAGCGTGAAACCAAATCAAAGTTGAGTTATTTTACCGTAGTTTTGTTTCGTAACTTTTGGACTTTACTGACGACAGTTACGTAACAAGCATAGTTATTTGAACCCAAACCACGATCTTTACCTAAGCCTCTGAGACCGGCGATCTTGACTGGCGTTAGAGTGAAGGTACTGGCACCATATGAAACTAGACGACTTAAAGAATCCATTAGTACCAATCACGTTAGAGAAGGAGGCTAAATAACGCTCCAGAGCTGAGACTCTTGTGGATCCAATGAGTCCAACTGTATTCATGTGTGATGATGTTAGTCCCCATAGTCGCCATTTTATTGTAGTGAGTCCATTTATTTGAAACGTGACCTCACTGTGTAAAATAACCTGTTGTGACCTCTAGGATAATCACAGCCTCATGGAACTTTACAGACTTCTAGACTTTACTAACGCCAGTTACGTAACAAGCATAGTTATTTGAACCCATCCACTACTCCTAAGTCTATCCAAGTTCTTCTGTTGCATAAGTAAACCTAAAAACTAAGAGAGGAAACTAAATGTGTTGTCAACTCTGTGACCCTAACCATGCAAACCACAAAATGCCAAATGTTATACAAACTCTTTCATGTCACAAGCCTGACAAACAGAACGTCAAATTGCATAATGGCTCGAGGACCATTTAGCATGATTTTGCTTCTAAAGTGGAACTGACAATTACAATATCAGAGTGAAATGCCAGCGATCACAGTCCTCGCTGTGAAAGGGGAGTTCAATATCTTTCCGGTTGCTGTAATCAGTCCTGTGTGGTTCAACCTCAACCTCAATGCAGACGGGTCCAAACATCCTCACTCATGCACATCACTCAGCTGTTTCTCAGCCCTCCTCCCACAGTAATTGTGTTTTTCTTTGCACTTCAGCTATGAAATTGCTTCTGTTGCCTCTCCCCTTCTTTTCTTCTCTCATTTCATCCAGATATTTTATCAACTTCAAGTTATTTCTTCTATGAAAGCCATGTGACTCTGGGGTTTACAAGCTGCAACAGGACTTTTTAGAGGTATAATGCACTCCTAAGAGATGCAATAAAAAGGGAATAACTTAAGATCAAACTTGTAATGCTCAAACAAATCCTTCTCTGTTCAAGGATAGCAATATTTTATACTTTTGCTTTTGTCAAGAAATCTCTTATCCTCATTATTAGAAGTCCAAAATAAGGGATGAACTTGACTACAATTAGCTCATGCATATGAATAAGTAACCAGTTAAACTAGAGACTATTTAGATGAATATCCAGTAACAGAAAATGTATCCTAAAGTTTCACCAAGAAGTACAGAAGAGGCTGATAGGAATGTCATTAGTTCTGCAGGTATTTGGTCATAAACCAAAATATTGAATGGTTGAAAATTTAAATTTACGGTTCTGATGATGTCACTAGATGGTAACTCAGGGGATCACCAAAACCATTATGGTTCATCCTCTGAGGACTATGGATATCTCAACTCATCACATACTGCCACTTTGTCACGCCCCTTGGCGTCACTTTGCGAGACAACAAAACCACTTAGTTAGATCTAGGAAAAACAACATGGTTGGGCTTAAACTGCTACGTTTGTAAAATGAATCTGAACGTTGTGAATGCGGGACACGAACGAACAGCTGATTGCTCCGTGAAAATGAAACTTAACACACAGGACACAAATAGCAGTCTCCTGGATGAAAGCCCTCTGTTGTTGGACCCATTCACCTCACCCTTAGTATTCTTTTCGCTCTTGAAACTACGCCACCACACTCCCGGCACACCGGTATCACACACCGGTGGCTGTGACACAGCCTCCGTATTTGACGCCCTGGGAATGAGAACGAGCTGGGTACCTGCCCTAAAATGTCATGGCAATCCATCCTGTAGTTACTGAGATATTTCACTCAAAGGCCAAAAAATGTTAACCTCACGGTGGCACTAGAGGAAAAAGTCATGGGATCACCAAATTCAGAAGGGTTCATCCTCTGGGGACTATGGATATCTGTGCTAAAGGTCGTGGCAAACCGGATGGATGGATGCAATTTACATACATCACATAAACGTGCATCACTCACACACGAGGTAAGTACAAAAAACACTGTATTTACAAATCTGTATAGACATACCTACTACTCTACTTTAAACTAGATAAAAGAAATAAAAAATACAGTAATAGTTGTTGAGACATTTCAGTCTGGTCCAAAATGGTGAACTGATCGACCGACATTCCCATCCTTAGAAGCATGCTGCTATATGGCAAAAACAAAAAGGATAACCACCCACACCACAATTCCCCCAACCACCCCTTGACAACCACATATGAACTCACATAAAATACACACACATAAATACACAGGCAGTACTGAAACAGGTGACTGGGTAAACAGATAAAAAGAGTGACCCCCCACCAACTCCAGCGAGGAATGACACGCTGCCTGCTCGACGCTCATCAGGAGGGAGCTGGACCTGCTGGGTGGTAATACCGGGAGAGAATGCAGGTCATACACAGGCACGCACGCACTCCCACACTGACACACACACAGGAAAAACCTGTCTGTGAATAAGAACCTCCATTGAAATTCTTGGCCACAGTCTGGACTCTAAATAGGCACAGAGGTGTAAGGAGAGAATCACCATCTCCATTCAAAGGGAGCAAAAACTTCACACCTCCAAACGTCATTATGCTTATCCAAGCCCTTATCGCAGCGCGGGAATAACTCAGTCGGGCTGCAGTCAGATCACAAGGGGCCCCCAGATATACCTTTCCAAGAAAGAAATAAAATAAAAATAAGATGGAATAAAATGCCCGCTGCTACTGTACAGCCATACTATCAGCGCTAAGCTCCCGCTTTCACTCAGGCATGCCGAGGGTGTTTTGCGCTGATAAATTTACCTAGTTTACATCTGGGTGCTGCAGAGAGAAGGAGTTCGGTGCCAGCCCTAGAGATTTGGGGGACCCTATAAAGAGGATTACAAACCACCACTACTACCCCCTGTCAGGGCCACAAGCTGTAGCATGGCGATACCCATCATTAAGTACAATGAATGAGTGAAGGGTGGCTAAATTTGAATAGCAACAAAAGGAATTTGAGGGCTGCAGGTCTTCTAATTCATCACACAACCATCACAGAATGAAAAGCTCAGTCTTTATTAAAGGATTTAATATTGTATGTGAATCGCTCAATGATCATTATACACATTACTGGGTTGTATTACGGTATTTATTACGTTAACGTAGGTGAAGAAGAGCTCAGACAACTCTCTCTCTCCACTAAGATATATCTGAACTAGGGTTGTCAAAGTTAATGCAATAATAACGCCACTAATTTCTTTAACACATTAATGCAACTTGGAATATTTAGATTGTCGTGAGCTTGGTTTTAAAGCTAGAGTGAAGATACTGGTATCATATGAAACTAGGAAACCTAAGGAATCCATTGGTACCAACCATGTTATACTAGCTTGTCTGGATGGAAGCTAAATCACGCTCCAGATATGTGAATGTAAATGGGTTCTATGGGTACCCACGAGTCTCCCCTTTACAGACATGCCCACTTTATGATAATCACATGCAGTTTGGGGCAAGTCATAGTCAAGTCAGCACACTGACACACTGACAGCTGTTGTTGCCTGTTGGGCTGCAGTTTGCCATGTTATGATTTGAGCATATTTTTTATTCTAAATGCAGTACCTGTGAGGGTTTCTGGACAATATCTGTCATTGTTTCGTGTTGTTAATTGATTTACCAATAATAAATATATACATACATTTGCATAAAGCAGCATATTTGCCCACTCCCATGTTGATAAGAGTATTAAATACTCCCTTTAAGGAACATTTAAACAGATAACGTGTGATTAATTGCCATTAACTATGGACAATCATGTGATTAATCATGATTAAATATTTTAATGGATTGACAGCCCTAATCTGAATGTTTAAATCTGAGACCTTGCTGCGATGCAACACTGCTAACCACTGAGTAATAATGATAATAATAGTAACAATAATAAAAAAAAAAGATGCATTAAACACCAATAGTGAGATGAACTAAAGAAAACTGGAAAGTCACAGTAATGCAGATCGATTCTATTCATGCTCTGAAACCTTAGCTGCCAGGTTGGAGCAGTGAGGTGCAGAATACTAATATGGGAAAATGCTTTTGAGCTCAGGGGTCACAACCTGAGACATTTTAGCCAAGGCTCCAATCAATTCCAATTTGTCACTGCAACATCCAGGTGTCACAAAAAGGAGCAAATTATGG
The DNA here is from genome assembly GCF_015220745.1 of Sebastes umbrosus. Lineage (NCBI taxonomy): Eukaryota > Metazoa > Chordata > Actinopteri > Perciformes > Sebastidae > Sebastes > Sebastes umbrosus. The sequence continues at coordinate 4,561,564 of NC_051287.1, read as the reverse complement.
TATCTGAGTAGGGACAAAGAGGATGTTCCAGGTCAACCCTGACACATTTACATCCCATCAGTGGTGGTGCAAGGCATCCTGGGTAATAAGTCATGATCCTATTTTCACTATAGTGAAGTTCTTTTTTAGGAGCAGTTCAGTAGCAGCCAATACGATGTTATGTATGGATGTTTTTCTCTGCTAACTTGGACGATTGCTGAGATATTTTGACCTTGGCTTTCGACTTGAATGCATTTTTTCAATCATTAAGTAAGAGTTACACAGTGTGCCGTGACCTTCATCTCTGCAAGGTGATGAAAAAAATTTAATCAGTCAGGTTCAAAATAAGGTTCCACGCCTTGCCTCCACAAAGAATGAAATACATGCTGAAAAGAAAACATATTGATGAGGTTTTATTCATACACGATTCACACGTACAAATTCATACATGTAGATGATATATATACACATACGGAACCAAAAACACCTTCGTCCATGCACACACATCCCTCCACAAACAAATAAACCTACCCGCCGCTGCACAGCATTGCGCGGATTAAGGGTCCTCTGTGGTTGTTTGCCTTTTTAATGGCGTCCTAATTATCATTTAACCCTAATTAACCTGCATGGATAGGAGCCGGGCCTGATTAATCCTGCACATTGTTGGTCCACTGTGGGGTAGAAATCAACTTCCTCATTCACTCTTTAATCAGCTTTCTGCCAAAGCGTTGCACAAAACGATGTGTGTTGGTACATGCATGTGCACACACACACACACACACACACACACACACAAATCCATTTAGCAGCATCTTTGTTGGTGCAAACCCTCCACAAGGACAGACAGGGTGATGTAAGGCTGCAGAGTTTCCTTCCAAAGTTTATTTCCGTCATGCGTGCATTGAGAAAAAAGTCCTTCTCCTTGGTTTCCTCGAAGAGAGAAAACATCATTCATCGTTATCAGTTTTTCAAATAGGAGTCCCTTTGACATTATGTGAACATTCATGTTGTGCTATTGCTTTCCCAAAGTTTCCCTACTGAGTTTTATATTTCGATTTGATGCTTTCATGAGCCGCTGGTTTTATTTTGTAGTTTAAGGCACCAGTGCACCTCACACGTATTAGACTTTGCAGGATTGTTTTTGTATCACTTTCTGGATGTGGAGTAATGGGTGCATTGCGTCGGCCTCTGGCTGACGGAGGGAAAAGAAATTCCAGATTTGGACTGACAAAATAACCTCTATAACGTCCTATAATGTAAAATGTATACAAGATTTATACTAGAATACTGCCTGGCTACATTTTGTGGATAAGCTCAGTAGATTTTAAAACCCTAGCTAAGGGGAGTTGTTTTGAATTTGAACTTGAGCATCATTGTTAGAGTTGTTGTGGTTATTGTAATGGATCTTTTATCATATTACACTTTTCTAGAGAACTAGAACAACTATTTGTAAAACCTAAAACACAGCGTAGAAATCCACCAAACCAGTTACAGTTTAATTATTTTTGATTTACCTTATACTGTAAGCTACATCCTCCTGAAATTGTGCAGGACATCATGTGGTAAATTCAAGTCTTATGTGCGTATATTAGGGTTGTCAATCGATTAAAATATTTAATCGTGATTAATTGCATGATTGACTACAGTTAATCATGATTAATCACAAATTAATCACTGCTTTATGCAAATGTATGTATATATTTATTATTGGAAATCAATTAACAACACAAAACAATGACAAATATTGTCTAGGGTCCCTCTCAGGTACTGCATTTAGCATAAAACAATATGCTCAAATCATAACATGGTAAACTCAAGGCCAAAAGGCAACAACAGCTGTCAGTGTGCTGACTTGACTATGACTTGCCCCAAACGGCATGTGATTATCATAAAGGGGGCATGTCTGTAAAGGGGAGACTCGTGGGTACCCATAGAACCCATTTTCATTCACATATCTGGAGGTCAGAGGTCAAGGGACCCCTTTGAAAATGGCCATGCCAATTTGGTATTGTTGGTTGGCACCAATGGATTCCTCAGGTTTTCTAGTTTCTAGTATTTTCAAAACTGAGCCCGCTACAACCGAAAAATCGCAAGTTGCGTTAATACGTTAACGAAATTAGTGGAGTTAAAACTAATTTGCGTTAACACGTTATTGTCATGTTAACTTTGACAGCCCTAGTGTATATATTTGTTGTTCTAAAGCAATAGTTTGGGAAATATATGTTTCACTTTCCTGTTGAGAGTTAGGTGAGAAGATTGATACCTATATTTTGTCCGTGAGTGGTATCGATATTCTCCTCTAATTCTTGGCAAGAAAGTGAAAAAAGTGTATTTTCCCAAAAGTTTTAACTTTCCCTTAACTTTGGCAGACTTCTTCCTGACTCGGACCTGATACTAATAATATCCCCAACCTGTTAAAAAATGCACAATTTTATTTTCATTTGCCCAAAGCACAGAAATGCTCCCCACTGCTTTGACGATAATGCCCCCAAACTGTAAAACTGCATGGGCACAGAATATATGGAAAATAATTTGAGCCAGAGCTTGCATCACGGCAACACCCCAGATTTGTCAAAAATATGTGTCCAATACTTTTCCATTATTTCCACGAGAGGAGGTCTTCACATGGACGTGTTATCTTATACAGAGAGGCAACAGATGATATTCAGGGGAAAGCTGAAATTCATTAGAAAGCAATTACTTTCCAATCACTGGCTGACATTATCAAGTCACTGTGTCCTGTACCTGTGAAGGCAATATTCCTACAATGACACTGTATCTTTTCCCATATACCTTTCCTTTGCTTATCTGTCTTCCATTTGTTCAACCATTTGTGCCTTGTATGCCCAAATGTGAAGGTAATAAGACATTGTGGTCCAATGCCTTATGGCTGATAAGCTCAACCAGAGAGCTGGTTGGCATTACTCATACTTTCTATGTAACTGATACTCATTCATTTTTCACTGCTTATCTGTGTTGTGGTGGCAGCGAGCTAAGCAGAGACGCCCTTCTCGCCAACCACGTCCTCCAGCACTTCCAAGGAGATCCTGTGGTGTTCCCAGACAAGTGTGTTGCGGGTCTGCTGCAGAATAACATCGCAAGGAAGTGTCCAGAAAATGATTCCTTTCAACACAAAAGAGCAGTAGTTCTACTCAGTGGACAAAACCTCCGGGTCTGAGAGGTGAAGCCAATGCGGAATTGCATTAAACTTGCATTCTCTCTAACAGCCAGCAGGGGGAGACTCCTCTGGTTGTTAAAAGAAGTCTGATTGTATAGAAGTCTATGAGAAAATGAGCCTACTTCTCACTTGATTTATTACCTCAGTAAACATTGTAAACATGAGTTTATGGTCTCAATCGCTAGTTTCAAGTCTTCTTCAATACAGCATGATGTTCATTTAGTAAATTATGGTCCCATTTAGAGTCAAATAGACCATAAAGCAGGGGATGCTTTAGGGCGTGGCTACATTGTGATTGACAGGTCGCTACCACGGCATTGTCCGGTCTGGGAGTTGTCCTTGTTTTTGTCTTACAACTTTAACTCTTTCACAGTGTGTTTTCAGTTTGTGAAAGTTAATTACAACCTTTTTGGTTGCCTAAAAATGTCTTATTCAGCGTTCTGTTGTACTTAGCTCCACCCTCTCGTGTCACTTTTGGATTGCGACAGCCAAAATGCCAAACTCGAGGCTTCAAAACGGCAGTCCACAAACCAATGGGTTCTTGTAATACAATCTTATATATGTTGCACACAAATGTGAATACAGTATTGTAATGTGTATGTCGTCATTAACATTACTCTCCGCCAGTACAGTATGTCATTGGACTTTTCACAAGAATAAACAACATAAACACCGTGTTGGTTAGTCATGCTTACTTGTTGACAATTAAAAGTAGACCATGCTGTTTTTATAGTTGGAGTGGAAGCTGTGAAATCACTTTACTAGCCATCAAATTGCGTCTTGACACAGCTGCATCCAGGACACCCTGTGGAACGCTCTGAAAAATATTCAACCACTGGTCAGTGGAGTAGAAAGACAACCAGCTTTGATGCATCCCAGTAAGAGATGTTCCAGGAACTGGTGACTGAATACGCCAGATCTGATGATGTTATTTTTTTTTTACTTGGAAAACACAGATTGTGAAATGTAAGGATTGTCTTACCAAGATGAATGTTACCATTTTCCAGCAATTATATTTTCTACTACTCATTGTGAATTCCTCCTCACTTAATTGCGAAATTGTAAGAATTGCCCTCCGATCACCTCTTGTTCCAAAGGCAGAACACCTGGGGAGAGCAACTGTAAGTAGGTCACTTAGAAAAGTATTAATTGCACAACACATTTCTGCACATTTCTTTATATATGTATATATTCCATGGCAATTAACCGGTGAGGCTCATTAAAGAGGAATTTGACTGAATCACAGGTCAGCCAATTATAATAAAGGTGAAGGATGTTGAGCAAATTAACACCATGGCGATTCATCTTGTATCTAAGTATCCTCAGCTGTGTGTGGTACTCAGATTTCCAGCTCCCCCTTCATCAGTCAATGATGGAAAAATGAATCAATAGGAAATGTTACCACACTTATAATAGGAACTTAATGGTAGGATATTGTTTTCAATTTCAAAGGTTCATTTCACAATATAATGCAACTCATTACTCATCTTATCCTCGCTCGGGTTGAGAACAAATGCGCACGGTTCAGTCTTAGTTCGATCACAGAAGTCATCACAGTTGTTGCGTAATCAGGAAATCTGGATGTGAAGTGTTTAACTGAATCAAGCCAGAAATTCACGTTATTTAAAACGAATGCCTCCCTGATTAAATCAAGAAACTTCACAACGACTTCTAAATAACCCGAGTTATCCACCAGTGTCTATATTAGAGCCATTATTGTCCCCGTGATATATCCTTCTCCACCAACCACTAACCTTTCGCTCGCCCTCTTCATTTTTCCTTCCCGTCCTTGCTTTTCATTCCTGCTCTGTCTCTTCTGTCTCTCTCTACAGGCAATTTTCCCCATTCACTTTTCCTCTCCTCCTCATGACTCAAGTCACGAGTCATTAGAAAAGCCTGACCTTCTGGGAAAGGTCTTGGGTAAGCAGTGATGAAGTAGAGTTGGCCCATTGAAGAAAGCTATGCTGTAGCACTATAATAGGTGCAGCTATAGTCCAGGGAGCCGACTAATGGTCCTTAACCTCCATGTGCCATTAGCCTGAAATAAAGACAGGAGGGAGGAATGCCGACTAGAGGGAGGACGAAAAGTAGTCTCGCTCTCCTCTACCCTGTCTGACATGGAGATGTGGATGATGTGAACATTAAATGCACTTTATGTGGTGCCTCTGTATTGACATTTCTTGTAATAGTCACCTCCCCGTCCCACTGAGGAAGTATCAGTCATTGCTCGCTTGAATGACACACGCAAAACTTGAGTTGCTATGTATTAAATGCTTGTCATTGTTTTCTTGTATTGTGTACTGCTTTGTCATAGACGTTGACAGCAGTATGATTATCTGATTATAAAAATAAACATTTGATATACACAGTTGAAGAGGTTCTCAAGAGATTTGGTATTGCACTTTCAAGGACAAATGTGATGCAGCAGAGGCCAAGATAGCCTGACTTTAATCATTAGTAGGGGTCAAGCTACAAAAAACGCTGAATCATGCACTCAGTAGTGTCTTTCATTACACTTTTTTTTGCCTGGTAACCGCTAAGGTTATATTGCACTCCCCCAATTTATAACGAAGGATATCTGTGTGCAACTTAAAGTCTTAAATCCAATCCGAGACTACGTTCAATCTGATCTTTTAAATTCTGATTTGGGCTACTTTCATATGAGGTCCTAAATCAGATACAGGTCTGATCTTTTTGCAATGTCATATCAGAATTCATGTGACTTTAACGTCACTTTCGATCGAAACATTCGGCAACATTTTGCACTGTGAAGCAAAGTCGGAGCACTCCAGAGCCGTCCCCTCCGGCTGACTGGGAGCAAACTGGGCCCAGTAATCCCACTATACATAAGCTGCCACCTTAGTCCTCTCGGAGAGACTCTCTCCTCGTGCTCCCTTTGGTTCCGTTATCATTTTCCCCACCAACACCGTCACACCATACTTCCCTCCATCACTGATATCTCTGACTTCATCCACATCACATCTCTTTTGCAATTTAACTCATGTTTTGGTAAATAAATCAGTTGATTTAACTGCAGTTTTTGCAGTCTCTCCCTTTTATTTGCCATGGCGGTCAAGCCAGTCATGACAATTTGCACAGGGATAATGTGATGAGAGCACAATATTCATTCATGTTTGGAGCAGTATTGCACATTGCTTTTGGAAACCCTGAAAAAATAAAGTGTTTCATTGTTTTAACACCTCATTAATGATTAAAATAACAAACCTGTGACTCTGTACAGATAGTGCACACCTTGCAAAGCAGGCTTGAATCTCACAAGTACAGTATTTGCAGCAGGTTTTTAGTCCATGCAATATCTAGCATATAGGGACCAATCAGTGAGCTATGGGTGTATCCTAAATGGTGCTCATTTCAGCTGCTGACCAACTGCTTCCTGTTATTGTTTTTTAATGAATAAGCACAGCCATGATGAATCACGCCAGAGCATTCTCTATGATAATCACAAAGGCAACAGTGTGGGTAGATCTTTGTGCATTCAGGGATCTGATTCATAAGATGGATTTCTAGTTGCCTGGAACTAATTAATCTTGGTGTCACTATCTGCCCATCTACCCAAGGTCAAATGTGATATAAACAATATGGCAAACCACACACGTGTGCTACAAGGCCACGTGTTAAGTGCACAATTAATCACATTGCTTGTTATTCAGTAGAAGGTGGCGATACAATAGTGAGGAGTGAACAAGACAGGAACGCCAAGTACCGGTCCCACGACCGGAGCACAGCCAATAGGAACGCTCTCTCTGAAATGACCAGTGATTGGTCAAAGTCTCACATCACGGGCTAGATTTTTTAAAGCCTGAAAACAGAGCCATGAGGAGGAGCAGAAGTCTAGTTATCAGTCAGAACTCTTGTATTACAATATGCTGAAAGTCTATTATGGAATTTTTGCCCAATGATGCCAAAAATATACTGCCTACTGCCACTTTAAGGCCACCAGTTCTGAGATTATTTCACTGTGGGAATGCCCTACACTGATGGAAAGATACATGCTGATAGCTGCAGTGGAATCCAGTCAATCCTCCAAATGAATCACACCCCTAAATCCCTTTCTAAACAACTGTCACAGCACAGGCAGTCTGTTTAGCATATTACGGCTAATCAATTAACTGCTGTGTTGATTAATTGGAGCCTAAGTTAAACCTAGCAGACCAGAAGTGGATGTTAGAGGCCCTGCTCCTATGATACTATTGATTGCATGGGGGGGTCAGCTGACATCTTGGGGGAGCATAATGTGTCACCGCGCCGCTCGCAGCAGGAGAAAGCACCTTCTGGTGGCGGCCTGCGAGCTCTTATTCTGAGGTGGATTATTGAGTAGCTGTCCATTATAACATCGCTGGAGTAGACATATCCTGCACAGAGCACTGGCACAGGCAGGGAGCAGATGGTGCCATTTTTTATTAATGACTAACATCAACATTATGCTGTGTACACATCAAAACAAGATGCACATATCACCGGGTGGACTCATGCAGCACCCATCCACCACGGTGATGTGTGCATCTTGTTTTGATGTGTACACACAGCATCACTTCATGTGTGTATTACATTTATTCTCTGTATGTTTGTTGTATGAAACAGTTATTCTAATGAGGTTAAATCCTATTGATTATATTCAACGTTAGACGGTACGAGCCACTTGACATCAGAATCTTTAACCAAGCAGTGTGTGTGTGTGCATGTTGAATAAAATGAGAGCAAAACAATATGCAGTCTGGTCAATCCAACTTCTCTCGCAGCACTGACTTGGCAAATGCCATCACATATTGAGGGAATAGCAGTTCATTGGCTAGTAGTTGAGACGACTGTCTATTAATAAACATGGTCACTGGGGCTTGGCTCTGCGAGGGCTTGTTACTGATAGGATCGGTAAATAGAAAAATCCCCAGAGACTCGTGCTAAGCTTTGACTCCGAAAACGTACTGCTGGGCTGCTCTACGTGATAATAATAAGTCAAAGTCTAATCAGAACGGTCACAGATTACAGTTTATTTTGACTTGTGAGAGGAGTGAACTGGGATGATTTTATTTGCTTCCTTCTTCCTCCCACAGAAGTGCTTGATGAATTTCATGGCAGATTACTGTCTGTGTCGCTTTGTATTACCGATATGTTTTTAGGTATTGAGTGTAGCAATATAATTAATTTTTGTGGCAATAATATATCTACTATTATTGGTAGTGATATAAGTATGCCTCACCTATGATCATAATTGTAATATTTAAATGTAGAATTGTATTAAAGCTGAAGTAGGCGAGAGCAAATATGATTAAAGGAAAGTTATTTTTTATAAAACAGTTGTGCATGAGACAGGTAATCTGAAAAAAAATCACGAGGAGCTAAAAGACAGAGGGTGAAAAGAGGTGAAACAGCCGGTATCAGAAAAATAAAGCGTTTTTTTTTTTATTTTAGCATGTAAACATGTTCTAGTAGAAACCCAAAATAAAAGGATGAACCTGAAAATAAGAACAATAGGTTCTCTTTAAAAAGCTTAAAATGATTTTGAGTGAAGGACGGAGGTTCCACACGTTTCAACCGTCTTTACAAAGAATTGTAGACCTGCATGTAGCTTATTATCACCTCCCCATTCTTCCAGCCTGTGCTCAATCAGGTCCTGATTAGAGGAGGTTATTTAAGAGACTGTGTGAGTCTCAGATCTGTTTGACTCTAATGAAGATGCGCTTGGCATCCAAACATTTGGTTGTTGCCTTAAATCCGTGTGCTCCAGCGTACTTTGGACCTGATCTCTGAAGTCTCTCCCATTAAAATTATTTCAGTCTGCAATCAATACTGGAGACAATAAGGCAAGAAACTATATATAGGTCTTTATAAAAGAAAAGCAATTACTGAAAACAATTCAACCCAATCATACAACAGAAAGCCAAACGTTATCAGAATTCCAATCTTATATTTTCTTCTGATGTAAAATGATGAAATCAATCGGAAAACATACCAGACTGACATCACAAGTGACTTTTAAGGGATTTCTTGTGATGAAAAGACAAATGTTGGCATGTTTTATTCCTTTGAAATTGAGATTTGCAGTCCAAATGTTCAAAAACCTAGCTGACAAAGTCACAGCAACTCTACCAAAAGTTAATTTAAACACACAAAAATACAAAAAGTCAAGCCCCAAAAAGTCACAATCCAGCGTTGACATCTAGCAAAATGAAATGAAGTGCCTATGATACGGACCACAAAGAAATCCATTTGCAATATTGAGGCAATTCAAAGATGCTTCACATGTCCACCGATGAATATTTTAACAGGTGGATATCTACATGACCTCAAGTTTACTAGAAATTACTACACATATTGCATCAGCGTATGAAAAATACAAGGCTTGAGTCTATGGTCATGGAAATGCAGGAATTCAGCGCTGCTCTGCCATCAAGGTCTTGCTTTCACAATCCCAGTTGTAGAATAACCTTCATTTATGTATAAAGCTGCTGATTTCTCACCAACAATGATGATGGCTAATGCGGAAAGATGAGTAAAAGAAGATTAAATTGCCTCTTCGTAATGATAAACACAAAACGAAGGGAAGGCGAGGTTAAGGTATGTGCAAACAGGAGTAAAATTAGCACAAACCGTATTCTATGGAGGCATAACAGTAGATAAAGGGGAGATCAGCTCTATGTTCTTGTAGGTTTTATTACGTAAATTAACTTTTTGATGATGAACCCAGCCTAACATCCACGCCACACACATTACTAAAACATTTAGCATGTATGTTTGTCAATGTGTTAGCATGGTAACATTCGCTAAAGGTTCTGATATCCAGAGCATTAATATAGCAGCAAACAACTATTTACTGTGTAAAGATATAGAGGAGTAATGTCTACCTGAGCAGAGAAGGAAGTCACTTCTATGTGCTTTGTTTACATAGCCGGGCCAGCCGCGTGTGCTGAGCATGCACTGCGCTCATAACGCCATCCCGACCGACGGCACTGTCTCAGAAGCGTAGCCTTCGTAGAACTCACCCTTCGGTTCCGTTAACACTGTTAGCTCTGTCAGCACTGTTGCTGCTGTTTGCACTCTTAACGCTGTTAGCATCGTTAGCTGCCAGCCACCGGCTCAGCCGTCGCCATGTTGAGGGCCATGTGGAGGCAATAGATATGCCCTGAATTTTGAATTTAACACTTTTAAATAGTTCTAAACACAAAGTACAGCTGAGGCTGATGGGGATATCATTAGTTTTGCAGTTAATTGGTCATAAATCTCTTGTGTCCAAAGTGTTTACGACCTAATGATGGCACTTAAGGGATACCAAAGTGATTAATTCTGTGGGGAAAATGAATGTCTGTACAAGATGTCAATCCATCCAATAGGCCTGGTTGTCAAGTCATTTCAGTGTGGACCAATATGGAAGACCAACCTCATGGTAGCACCAGAGGAAAAGTCAGGGGATCTCTACAGTTGATAGGGTTCATCCTTTAGGGAGCATGAATCTTTGTACAAAATTGTGTTGCAATCCAGTTGTTGCAGCCCGTTTGCACAAAAAGGCATATGTATGCCATGATAATGTGCAAGGCATTTAGCGCGCAATAACGTCTACCCTACGATTAGAGCTAGTGAAAGCGAGAAAACCGCATATGGTTGTATTATTAGATATTAGATATTGTCACATTTTTTTAGTGACGTTTGTGTTTCCGTACTCATGTTGTGTCCGTTCATATTTTACTGAGTTTACGTACTTATTTTAAGCCCAACCCCTGACATTTTTCCTTAACCTAAGTGAGCGGTTTTGTTGCCTCAACTGCGGACATTATCGTAATTTTGTTGCGTGGCGTATAAATGACACACGAAAAGCGGCGTACAAATGACATGTGAAAAGACAAAATGCTTCCTCATGACAAGCGGAATGTCTGTGCAATGTGCTATTTAATACGCCTTCCCGTGAGACCGGGTTGGTTGTTGAGATATTTAAGTCTGAACCAAAGTGGTGGAACAACCAACTAATTGCCATCCCAAGGGCCATGGTGCTAGCGTGGCTGTAAAGGCCCGGTTTGAACTTTCTGCCCATTGACTCCTATTTAATATACAATCTGCATTTTTATACACATCACATTTACTGATGTGAAAACGTTTGACAGAATTGGCATCATCAGCAAGACTGGTTTCCTTCAGGAATCACCCTAATGACACATTTTCCCACAAATATAAAGCATTGATTCTTTAAAACATGTACGTTATATATAAAATAACCCTTGTTAGCCTTTTGTTCCTTAAGTTGGATAACAAATGCATTACCTTATCTTACCTTATGCTGTAGCCGATATGTAAAATATGCTGCGACAAAGAAAATCATTAATCATGTTATGCAAAAGCAGGCTAATAACAGAGAGGGTGGCCTTGGCCCGGCTTTCTACAACACAGGCTGCCAATAGTTTGTCGTACGGAGAATAAGTAAGTGAGAACATATGAGGTCTTAATGAAAATTACTGATCAAAGACTGGAGGTAAATTAATTAGAGCGCACATCAAAGACTGTGGATCCTCAGGAGTGAAGCTACACACTACCACATGCTTGACACATGGTGGTTCTTCAAGCATATCACATACATCAACCGTATCTCAGCTGCTTTTCACTTGACCCCCTCCACCCCCCCAATACGCACTCTAGCATCCTGCGGAGCAAAAGGTCTTCATAACAGCGTTAATGTTTATCACAGTGGAAAAGCAATATATCATACTGTGCCCGCTCTCTCTTCGCCCTGGTTTGACAGAATTCCAAGAATGTCACCCGCAGCTTTGCATTGACATTACAGGCAGACGTAGTGAATGACTTTTGCCCACGTACGGTACAATACACAGATTTTTATAAATAAAAATACTCTAGGTGCTTTCCGCATCAGTGATCAATCTAATGAAAACAAGGTACCTCTGCTCCCCACATGGTTGCCACAAGACTTTATGTAAACTCCATTAAAACAGCAGCAAAAATGTAATTAGTGTTAGGCATCACTAAGCATCAGCTCAGCAGTAATTCACTCCCTTTCTCTTTTCTTTCCCTCCTTCCTCACTCCTAACAATTCCGAATAGGGAGGGATGAAATTTCCCAAGGATCCAGGAAATGCTTACAGAGGATTACACAGGAAGCACACAGCTACTTGCACTCTAGCATTAAGTGAGGCTTAGGTTTCATTACAGTATGCATATATATACTCCTCCCTGGTGTTTTGAAGACCAGCATTATAGAAATAATGGGATCTCATCCCTGATAGGCTGCTAGGCTGATAGTATCTTGACTCAGAAGGTTCACGCGTGGTTAACATTGTAACGTGGTTAATGTTGTGAAGCCATCACGGTTAGGTATGGTTATGGTAGGTAATAATGTGTGAAGTTACGTGCCGCCACCATGGAAACAAAGCATGTTTCGTCAACAAAACTACTTCATTAGGTTTAGGAATGAAAAGACCATGGTTTGGGTTAAAATAAGTAACTTTACGTTAGTTACGTAACTTAAGCTTTGCAAACTGCCTCCCTGTTTGTACCATGGATGTATTAAGATAACTGGATCCTGCGTTGGAGGCCGGGCCCTGTTCATTCCTAAGAAAGTTGCTCAGCGGCGCATGAAGCCTAAATGGCTCGATTTCCGTCTGGAGAAGTATCCGGATCTTGGGCACATGGAACATGCGCAGTAGCGTCCGCTCGGTCACATGACTCGGTTCCCAACGTCACGCCGTCGTCACGGCTTGCGCTCCAGCCTCGGTCTGGATCTCATTCACATGAACGGAGGAAGGGAAATCACTCTGGATTCAGTTATTAGTGCATTTTACAACTTTAAAAACAAAATGTTTTAAATAAGGGCTATTAGAGTGTTCATACTGGGAAGTTGATTCAACTCAAAAAAAAGTATTCGCTGAGTTACAGACGTCTCGTTCCCGATGTAAGTCTACGGGAAAAAATTTATTTTTGGGCCCAATGGCATCACGTGACTGACACGGAAGTTGCAGTACCGCCATTTGACCACTACGAAAGTCCGGATCGACAACCGGCACTCTTCCTGGGGGCTTGGTTTGTATTGCGGAGAACAACAGAATGCCTTTTCTGCCAAAAATCTCCTTAAGTTGAGGCAACAACCCTGCTCTGTTAGGGTTAGGAAAAGATCATGGTTTAAGTTAAAATAAACCCTTTCTGGCAGAAAGCCCTGAAGGCAAACTTCTCCCGTGTGCATATTAAACAAGCATTTACACTGAAGACAGTAGGCTTCACAAAAAACTAGCGTCCTAGACATGCAATCCTAAGACTGCAGTCTTGAAATTGCAGCTTCCTCTACTGCAGGAACATGCTACTCGACCAGGCTGCAAATAATATATGCACCCCCATATGCTATGGCCATTCATTATATAGTAGCTCTCTCTCAGTGCTTATGAACAATTTCATTAATGTATATATAATATTCAGCCGGCAGTCATCAATATAAAAAGCCTGAATTAATCTTGCTGTCTTTCACATTGACTGATTGCCTTGTCGTCTATACACTAAGTGAATTAATTACGTGGTCTCATGTCAGCTTAAGCACCTGAGAGGAGAAAAGGAATTAAGAAAACTGATAAAGATGCGTTGTACAGTCCATTAGAGACAAATCAGTTCTCATGATTTAAATCCTATGATTAATATGCATGCGTATGAACACAGGAATATTAAAGAATATGAGATTCAATTTTAGAACCTCTGGGTGCACTGCATGAATATCAACTATTGATGATCAAACATTTAGTTGGCAGGACCAAGCTGGTGTAGGTTTTTTGGCTTATGCGTTCATGCATCCCTGCACTCTTTGAAATTCATGACTGTGTTAAGGCCCCTGGATTTAATTAAACCAATTCAGGCGCAGTGGCAAACTGGATTGGTTAATGCAGTGCTGTGGAACAAGGAGAGGCAAACTGGGAGGTCATAGCAGCACAGAAACGTGTGCTGCTGAAGCACTGATAAAAGCCTGGTTGATGGAGTTGTGGCACAATGAGGAGATGAGAGGAAATGGCGCTGTTACCATGGGAAGTAAATTGCTAAGGAACAATCTTTGCATATGAAAGTAATTCAGTAATTATTTTTTATTGTTTCATTACTGCATTGAGTCACATAAAGAATCAATCTGCTTTATATCTGTCTCTCTCCGTGGTGCTGTAATCTTTAAATGAAAGGTTTGTCCTAATACCTGCACAGTATTTGCACTAATAAAGTGTCAGATTGTGTGATGCATTTCCACCAGCAATGCTCAAGTATCCATTATGATTTTTACAACACATGGGTACTAAATTGATTAACGAGGTCATCTTGTCACACACAAATGCATGGCTTTCAATCGCTCAAGCTCAGATGATGAATTTCTTAAATGAAAAGACTAAATATACAGCCTTAAATTTGACCTCCTAAGCTCTGCCCCCGTAATTACTGATGTTATGCTTGTCAAGCTTTCCTTTGTCGCACGGCAAATATCCACTTGACAATGATCATGTTGGATTTACCACTTGACATTTTTAATAATATTTGAAACAACAATTCAGACATAGATAGACAAAAGCAGGCTTCTCAATTCCAGCCAGCAGCAGTTGATTTTACCATTAGAAACTTTACGAAAGCTAGATAGCTAATCAAGCAAGCTATTTAAGGTAACATTAGCTCTGCGTGTTAAAAACGCTGTCTCTGATTGACTCTTTAACGTTTCCAGTTGACTCACTTTGACACCAGATTCTTGTAAAAGGAGTCTTAAAGATGCATGTGATTGCTACATACATGATATATTTTTAACCTATAGGTTAGTTTATAATGTTCTCTTTTGGACGTAATGACTGCACACTAAGAGTCAGTGTCCTGTATCTGTGTCCTTTAGGAGACTAGCGGAATGTCCGAATCTATTAACTCCAATTGGAGAAGTGAACGTGAACACACATGATGGCAGATTCTTTCACCCCATAGTCACCAAAGTAAACATTGGACCCATTTTTCACGAGCCACATATCTTCCGAACATTCTGAAACTCAAATGGCTTCGTTCAAACGGACAAATCAGGAGAAAATGTACTTTGTTCGAGACCTTTCTCTGTCTCAACAACACACTCTCACGAGATCTGGCTATTAACGTTCACTAACTGAACTAACAAATTTTCGTAATGCTAAACATTGCTGTTTTACTCATGTAAATATGTAATGTTAGCAAAAAAATATAGAAACATTATGTAAATATAATCCAATCTGCATTCATCCATCCACACAACATTCATAACACTTCCAAACAAGGTGGGGGGGTGGAGGCAAAAGCACCATGACCACGCCCACTTAGGACACACGAAGTGCCATTTCAAACCATTGGCGGAGCTTGTAATGAGTCATCTTTCTTATAGAGCATCTTTGGTAACGCTCATTTACTACTGTAAGTGGTAAACTAGTTAGCCAGGCATGCTACCAATTGTAGTTTACGTTAGAGCAGATAAACACACCATAATCCATTTAGTTCCTTATACTTTTACTATTGTGTCTTCCTCCCGTCCACACTCTGTAATGATGTATCTCTATTATTAGCTACAACCCCATGCACACTGCTTCTATGTGTGGAGAAATCCAGAGCTGTGCCTCAGACCTGCTGTGCCTGGTTATGGTTTCTAGGCTGATTGGACGACGGCTGTGGGGTTTTACCAAACTGTCAATAACAATCAGTTAGCATTCCTGATGTGGGTGAGTTATGAACCGTGACGACGTCAGCAGCCACACCTGTAAAATAACACTGATGGAAAAGCTTCAGTTGTATCTGCATTTTTTTTTTAATGATCACATCAATTTGAAGAAATCTGAGAGAGATAAGTATTACAGTTGGACTGGCCAGAAGCCAGCAGCACTGGATGGTGAAAGTAAATAATAGTCTGTTAATGCCGAATGTTTCTGCCGCCTGGAATTCTGTGGCATCACCCATCAGCAGCCAATCATGTTTACTGCCTTTACCGTTAACAGTCACAGGCACTACGAGTACTATATAGCTGTGAACTAGTTTATATCAGCCATTGCACAGAAGTGCACTGATGCAATTTACAGTAATTGCCGGTGACATGATCTGACACAAAATACAGCTCCAAACCATCTCAGCAGATGTTTCACTGGAGAACACTTTCTCTGTCCTTTGAGCTCTGCATTCCTCACTTCCCAATGCAACCTGCCAGGTTTGTGTGATGACAGAAGGTGATGGCGGGGAGCACGGGGGGGTGATTAGAGAAGGTACAGACGGTGCACCAAGGACTGTTTTGGGGTTAGAGTCAAAGTCTTTAAAACCTGTAACTGTCCCCATAGGCATGCAGCCGTACATGCACTAACTGTTGCATGACATTGTCTACACAATCTCTTCAATGCCCAGGAAGTTGCAAATGATCCAAAGTCAAAGTCAAGGAATGCAGGAATAACTCTGCCATTTTTAAAGCAGTTGTTCTCCTTATTTAGCAACACATAAGCATCATTGCCAGTGTTCTGCTGAAACCTCAGGCAGTCCTGGGCTGCCACAACAACAGGTGCTGCAGATGTCCACCTCCAGCTCCATTCTGCTGGCATGGGGGGGGGCAAAATCAACTTGGCTGCCTATCTTATCCTGGAACTATAAAGTATCCATGCTTTTGCAAATATCAACCACAGTTGGGACATTGCTTTAGGGGTTTAGACGCTGACCATGAACCCCAATGTCCCTGAATCGTGTCTGGCCCGGGACCTTTGATGTATCTCTCTCCCCCGTGTTTCCTGTCATCTCCCTACTGTCTCTAATACAGGCACAAAAATACCCCCAAAAAGACATTTAAAAGATATCACCCAATGGGAATGCACTCCTGTTTGTCCAGTGTGCAATTGGTAATAAAGCGGGATTATTACCATTGGAAGGATTTGTACCGGGCTTTCAGTTAAACTACATAGTAAACCCATCCGCGTCAATATTACACGCTCAGAGAAAGTGCTCCGGGAGTGTGGTGACGTAGTTTAAATAGCAAAAAAGCACGCACAGGTGAGTTAGGAGGTGTGGTGTTTGGATCGAAAACACATAAGGCTTTCATCCAGGAGACCGCTGTTCATGTCCCGTGTCCCGTTAAGTTTTAGTTTCAATTTACAAACAGCTGTTCGTGTCCCGTGTTTACAATGTTTAGTTTCATTTTTACTTCTCAAACATAGTAGCTTTAAGCCCAACCATGTTGTTTTTTCCTAAACCTAACTAAGTGGTTTTGTTGCCTAAACCTAGGCAAGTGTTTTTGTGTTTACTGCAACCGTAAAGAGACGCCGAAGTGTCTGACAAAGCATCAGTATGTTACGAGTTGGGATGTGTTGCACAGGCCAAACCTTTCTGCAATATAACCATGTTGCAGTAACCAGGTTGTTGCTGTGATTCATGTGGTATGATATCGCTTCTGGCATATGTGTAATCAATTAATAATGACTTCCATCAGTATCGTTCTTCCCCTTTTGAAAGGCAGTGATCTCAGTGCTGTGATGCTCTGACAGCTTGGAAATGGAGTAGATACTTCTGATTGATCTAGTTCTGTTGCCCAGTATGTGTAAAGTTGCAAAGTGTGAATAATCCTGGAGTGATATACAGCAGCCACGGGGGAAACAACATCTCTTTTAAATTTAAATTCTAAAGGTATGTACAGTTATTCTGCACTTTACTGCTTTCTGTACTTCTGGTTAGATGCTAAACTGCATTTCATTGTCTGAGCACCTGTTCTCTGTGCAATGACAATGAAGTGGAATCTAATCTAAATCTGGTCACCATGCTTTCCAGGCATATTAACGCAACAATGAGTACTTTTCTTTTTCTTCTTGGCAACAAATGCTTGTCAAACAACTACAGTATCAAACTGAACGAAGGCAATCACAGTCAGAACTGTGCTTTTCCACCCAAGTTGTTCATCACAGCCAGGAATGCTTTATGCACCGAGGAAATGATGCACGAAGCTGTTGTACGCACCGACCTGATGTTAAGCTAGTGTATGTCTTGCACTACGCAGGCCTGCAGGAAAATATGGATTCAAGTGTAACTGTGAATATCATGTTTTCATACACCTATATATCACTTAGCCTGCATTCTGGTGTGTCTATATAATATCCAATATGTCTCAGCTGTCAATGGATGTAACTGTTTTCACTGAGTGAGTAAACTGCTATGAACATAAAAACTATGTGGGGAGCATCTGGACGAGCCGACGTATGGCATGGGGTGAAAACGAGGATGTGTAATTATCAATACACATATTCATAATTAGTGAACTGTTCATCATAACTTTTTAATTTGTGAACAAATTGAATTAATAAAACATTATTTAAATGTTTTCTGAATCTGCTCTTTTAGGGCAAACGTTTCCAGAAGAATTAAATGTTCAGAGGAAGGCTGTGATATGTTTAAATAATAATATGATCAGTTAACTAGTAATAAAAATGGTCTTAAACGATATAGAAAAGAAAATTTGAAGGTTTTTGTGATAAAACTATGCCATTTTACATCTCCTATACCTTTTATTTACTGTAGAAATTTAGAACGTGTCTCTGTATAATATGTAGGAGAATCCTGACCGGGACACTGCTCCTAAAACCTGAATGATACCCAACTATAGGCTGCAAATAACACAGGAAAGCACTTTAACTATTAACACTAAACATACAATCTTAACCCTTAATGTTCCAGTTTGAATATTATTGGAGTATTATAGGCCTACTATAGAAGATGCACAGCCCAAGTATAATAATACAGCAATAAAATCACAACTGATTGTGAATGATACAGTAAAACATGCTTAAAGAAATAAAGAATAAATAGGAATAAGTCTCAAGAGATTGCTGATAGCGGCTGATACACATGCCAACATGTGAGTAAGAGAGTACTGGCACTTCAAGCACTGCTGCCGATATAGGCATGCTGTCATTGTGGCAGTTGTTGACATAGCTAATATTAATTATTAATGTTACATTACACGTGGGATCTATCATTATGTTTCAGTGCTTTAGCTTGTTTGATGTGTATATACTCAATGATTAAGTCATTTATTTGAATTCTATCTGCAGCAACAGCAACGTCTACAAAATGATGCTACTTGGCAACTGTGTTGTATTTGTTAATACTCATACATTACAATAATAGGCCTACAGTTTTATGTACGTGTGAGCTGTATTGATTTTTGGAGTTGGTCTCAAAGGCGATGGAGAGTATCCTCTGCAACCTTGGCTTGTGATTTCATTAAACGGCAGCACACGGTCGCAGCCTTTCCTGTAACACGTGAGAGGCCTTGTTACAATTTGGCATCTTCAAAATCTAATTCTGTGGCCTCGATGACACAAAGGGCCAGATTTTCTACATGCCATGAAGGTGTGCAGCATTGTGGAGGCATGCTGCATTCTTCAAAACAACGTCATTAGTCACTGGGTGGCTGGATGACTAATGCTCACAGGCCTGATCTGACTCAACCAGTTTGGCCCTGCGGAGTACAATGACAGAGGGAAAATGTGACGGGATTTTTTTTTTCATAGGTCTCAATAAACATGTTTTCTTTCTCAGTACATCTGTTGTCAGATTTGAATTATTTTATATTGGCTGCCATGCTTTTCATTTATTGATATATTTTGGTATTTAAATTAAGTTGCAGCATGTTTTATTGACATTATGTTAATATGAATGTTCTGGCCTCATCTTCAAAATTGCAATTCAAAAACACATACAGTATGTATTTCCAACCCTGTCAGCCACAAAATTACATTTCCATACATCTAAACTGCATAACCAAAATATTGTAATATATGTTTTGAGGGAAACATATTTTCTCCCGGATTATGGTCGCAGTTTTGAAGTTTTAAACACGTGATTAACGTTGTAAATGGAAACAAAACAAAACGAAAACACAACAAAACCTCTTAGTTAGGTTCAGGCAACAAAGCTTCTTGGTTAGGTTTAAAAAAAAAAAATACATCAGGGTTTGGCTTAAAATGACTTCTACATTGAAACAAAAAACACAACCAAAATGCAACAAAACTACTGGGTTAGACTTAGTAAAAATACACCATGACTTGGCTTAAAAATACTTTAAAACATGGGCAAGAAATGACTACGTTTCACACAAACACCAGTCTCCTGAGTCTCACCTCAAAAAAAATTATCCGCTGATTTACGGACGTCTCTTTCCCAATTTAAATCTATGGGGAAAAGTATTTTTGGGGCCCATGGCATCACGTGACAAATGAATGTTGTAGTACCGCCGTTTGGCCACTATGAACATTTGCTTCAAAGCCTGGCACTCTTCCCGGGGGCTTGCTTATCATTCCATAACGTTTCTATTCGACATATTTTCATTAACGGTTGCTCGATATACTCCGCCGTTGCTAGTTGTACTACGTCACTCGTTGCGGCCGTCCCCACACTTACAAGGGTATTTGTGATATGTCAAAGACAAACGTAATCTGCAACAAAATACATTTCCTTCCAAACGTAATTCAAAATGCAATTTAGTTGCATGGGAATGTAATTTTTAGGAGACAAGGATGGTATTTCTCATATTCATTTGTTAAAAACTTTACTGAGAATCATGTTTCATGTAGTAAATCTGGTCCACGGTGTGCCCCATCTGGTGGCAGCGGGGTTTCCAGTGTCACATGTCATGTGAGAGTGAGCACCAAGTTAATTTCTCCACTGCAGCTGCTGCCCAAGAGAGACTGATGGGAGTTAGATATGCAGAGGCAATAGACGGTGGTCTGATCCTTATCCTTCCTTCAAAGCCTGGGCTGGAGTTCTCTGGCTCGGCTCACATCTCCTACTGCTAACAGCTGTTTTATCGCTGCTCTTCAGCTACTTTTCTAATAGACACCCGCTCTGCATACTAGTGAACGACGAAAAGGTCACATACTTTATCCGCTGCAGGTGGACAAGTGATGAGAATCAAATATATGTGAAGGAAATTGAAAAAGTATGGGATACTTCATCTCAGATTTCATTACATTTTTATCTTGCACATACAGATATGTAAATAGTTGACGCATACATTTGACCTTTAGATGTGGAAAGGAAATGGAGGTTTAAAAGGTGAGGCTTTATAGTTAGTAGTTTTAATACCTGATCAGCATCTGACCTGAGTGCTGACAGTGTCTCACATGGTAGAGCAGGTGGTCGACTATTCACAGCAGTGCTGGTTCCTTTCCCGGCTCCTCCTCACAGCATGTTCAAATATCCTGGATTAGACAAGGTCATCTTTATCCATTACACTGTAATATGGAGCTCCTCACCATCAAAAATGTTCTGTAATGTGAGGATGTTGCAGTCTACAGTGCCAAACTTTGATGATTCATATTTGTGATTCTTGTTCATGTGTAAAAATATCATATGCAATTATTTTGTTTGGCAAGAAAATAATGCTGTTGAAACTGTTTTTAATATCCTATCGATGGCTGAAACTTCACAGTACTCTAAAGCAGCTGGACTCTTGGTAACTGAGATGCCAAGATATTACAAAGCACAATATATCCCAAATATTACTAAAATAAAAAAGCATTTCTATGCCCCCCACATGGCGACAACTGAGCCGGCACATCACTGCTATCAGTGCTAACTGTGCAAACAAGGACAACAGGGCTGATCGAGCTAACAGTGTTAACTTGAGGGAGGAACCGGAGGGTTGGTGCTACGCTTCCACGACAACGCCATCAGTCTGAACGGCGTTATCAGCTGAAACCGCCACATGAGAGCAGTGCAGAGCGGCCACCATGAGCTAGCCATTGGGGCACGTTCACGAACATGAGCTAAAAGGCATGGCCCGGCCATACAAACAAAGCACAGAGAAGCAACAAACACAGAGGGAGAGTGACTTCATTCTCTGCTCAGGTAGATTAATACTCTATATCTTTACATAGCAAATAGTTGTTTGGGGCTATAGTAATACTCTGGATATCGTATAGAGCCGTTGTACAAAACCTGGGGTCCGGATCCCCCTTTGGGGGGGGCGCCAAAGATCACAGGGTTTGGCTGTTCTGAGGTTGTCAAAATTAGATTTACTCATAACTAAAATCACAATAATACACATACTGGATAATTTATACACAAATCTGTATATAAAACTATTTAAACTGTATATATTGTTTTGCTACATAGTAGCAAAATCTAATGAAATATTGTGCTTCAATGCATATTTGTTGGCGTTTAGCCTTTCAAAAACAACATTTCACTGCGGTCAAGAAACAATTTGCTCTCCCTCTTGACGCACACAAAGAGAGGCAGCACCCGTATTAACAAGGTGGTCTAGCAGCAATCTAACAACACCATAAATTACATTTATTTAACCACAATTTAAAAAAAAAAACGATTTTAAATTCTAACCTTATTATAGAACATTAATTAAGTTGTTACAAAAAAAGATCATAGCCTATGTATCTGCATTCGCCTGGCGGATCTGTCAAGACTTCATCACTTTATTTAAGTTCACGAAACTGAGAAGTTATATTCATTAAAGAAAGTTAATCACTTTGAATCACTGAATCACTTTATTCAAATTGAAGATTTAATTCAGTTTGGGTTTTTTTAGGGTGATGACTTCAGGGGGCTTTTCTTAGATACAGGACTTCAAGGAAAATAGGTTGGGAACAACTGGTATAAAGCACCTTTAATGTATTTTAGCTTATTCTAACTTAGTTAGGTATAACTTCACCACTGACACCAGCTAATTAGGCAACCTCTTGACTCTGCATCGTGTCTTCTAGCAGGAGAAACATACAGCTCTGAGACAAACAAACTTCTAAATTTCTCACTACATCTGGCCGATTGGTACACTTCTATTTTTATATCCTCTTTCTCTGTTCTTGATTGGCTGCTCGGCATATTACTGACTCGTGCCTCACGTGTTGATCCGTTAGTTTCTCATTTCCAGAGTGAACATACCTGTCATCTCTGTGTCAAACACACTTTATTAATTATTTAATCTGTTTACACTCCTGGAAAACTTGCAGCAATTCAAACAGATACTGAAACCGTTTTATTTGCCTAAAAAAGAAAACAGAAAAAAAGAAAAGCTGCTGCCAACATACTTGGTTACTTCTTTATTTCTAACTGCTCATTAGTGCTGTCACTTGTCAGTTTGTTGTTTAAGGTTTGTCTCATCTATCTTCCTACTTATCATTTTAAGATGCTGAATGCGTCTTTGCTTCAGAGATGACAGCAAAGAGGAGTAAACATTTTCAAATGGACTGCAAACTAAAATGTGAAAGATTTCAATCATTTCGGGGGTTTACAAGCATTTGAATTTCCCACCAAATAACGTCAACACATAGTATACCAAATGATAGTCTGTCAATACATGTCATAAATATTAATAAATAATAATAATAAATAAATAATATACAAGGAAAATCTAACAGGATCTGGCAGCAGTCACTCGCTGTCAACCAAACGTGATGAGTGATCGGGCTGTCACTGCTCTTAGTGTGTCAGTCTTATATTTCTTTTTTCAAAGACAATCTTAAAAATGTACATCACGCCTCATCGTGTCAGTACTAAACAGTTAAACTCAAATATGCTGTCTTTTTCTCTCTTCTGTACACCGTACATGCACTCCGGAGCACACAGGAGGAAGCCCCATTTTTAAGGTGGAATGCCAGTCGATGTGAGCAGATCCATCAGTGTTTGTCTCCCACTGAGATACTGAGATGATGGATGGATCTAATGGATTGATTTAAGCCTCGGCTCCCCTACTGACTGACTGAATAACCGAGTGAATGCTAGAGCAAATAACTTGAGCTGGTGGGGGATGCATTTATACTGTGCACTTCCTCCGCAGTCAAGTTCATCCATCACTCCGCCTGATTGTTTTGTTAAGGCTCGCTCAAGGTTATTGTGTATGCTTTATTATTTCTTAATAAGGAAGGGACTTGACACCAATATTACCAGATCACCTTGTTCATGTTTACTTCAGTCTTATAAGGAATTTTTCACTGAGTTCTTGTTACAGTGACTGATTATGAAGAATCATGAATAATGTGTTGTTTTATGATGGTGTCGATAAGGGATGGACAGATAAAATACCAAAGTAAACTATACAGTACTTCAATATATTGATATTAGAAAAGTATAATCCACAAAAATTGTGTCTTTCTAGAGGGCATGGATGTAGATGATAATATTTTGGGAACAACAGGTAATATTGTTAATAACATTGAGCATATATTGGTAATATTAGGGTGATAGCAGCGCATGAACATGTATTACTGTAAAGCGTATCTCAGAAAATCTAAGCAATAACATGGTAATAACAGGGCAACAAAAGGCTAATCTTGCAATAATCGGGTTATATTTATATAATTGACATTACCCCTCTATGACCTTGTCTTTTAAAGCTGTAAAGTACCTAATTTAAAAAAAAAAAAAAAAAAAATTTCGGACTTTTTTTTCTAAAAAAATGTTTTGACTTTTTTTTCTAAAAAAAAATTTTAGACTTTTTTTTCGAAAAAACATTTTTTGACTTTTTTTTCGAAAAAATTTTTTTTGACTTTTTTTTCTAAAAA
Source organism: Sebastes umbrosus (assembly GCF_015220745.1). Classification (NCBI taxonomy): domain Eukaryota; kingdom Metazoa; phylum Chordata; class Actinopteri; order Perciformes; family Sebastidae; genus Sebastes; species Sebastes umbrosus. The sequence goes on along the minus strand of NC_051287.1, from coordinate 4,536,890 downwards.
AAAATTTCGGACTTTTTTTTTCGAAAAAAAAATTTCGGACTTTTTAAAAAAAAATCTGAAAGATGTCAGAAAAAATTTCAGAAGACATAAAGTCGAAAAAAAGTCCAACATTTTTTTTTAAAAAAAATCTGAAAGATGTCAGAAAAAATTTCGGAAGAAATAAAGTCGAAAAAAAGAATTTCTGACTTTTTTTCTTCCGACATTTTTTTTGACATCTTTCGGGCTGACGGCGGCTGGCGGTACTACGGTTTAGCACTCTCACGTTACCGCAGTTTCACAAGCGTGTTGGAGAACTACGGTGGCCTTCAGGTAACGTAAAAACGTGAAAGTCTCTCTCTAGAGCCAGTGTTTGGTTTGTCCGTTCTGGACTACTGTAGAAACATGGCGGAGCAACATGAAGAGGACTCACTCCCTATGTAGACATGAAGGGCTCACTCTGAGACAACACAACGATTCCTATTTTCAGGTGAACTAATTACATTAATGAAATAACAGTTATGAATATTATATTCCATTTCTGCCAATAGATCCCCCGAAATGCTACACAGCTCAATGCTCAGTATTTTTAACCCTCTTGAGATGTTCGATGATGTGAACAATCACAAACCATAAACATGGGAATCTTTGCCATCTCGACAGTGCGGGGGAGCTGGCCATTCCAGATCGAGCAGATTGATTTGTTTTGAAGATCGCCTCAAAAGCATGCAAAGTATGTATTTTAGTTTCTCATGCGGTCTTTAGAAAAGTCAGCCATTTGCCAAGAGTTACATACAGCAAGAGATCCCATCCAATATAATATTAGAAATAACAGTGTTTTATGGTGAGTCAGTCATTATACTGTTAAAGGTATCATTTTGTAGTTAATTTTCTTTTATAATTTCTCATTAATATACCGTATGACAGAGAGCAGGAGAGTGAGACTTATTTATGAATATTCTTTATCTGAAGTCATTTTATTCTACTATGTTTCTATTCAAGGACTCAAGCGGAGGACTTTTCCCATTTATGATTTGCTTTGAATGTCTACTGTCACTTCTCTACCTCTGATTTCTTTCTATTAAAAGGCGAAGCGGCACGGTGAAATCAGAAACAATGTGTCACCTGCATCATTCAGCTGCTAATTTGTGGGTCTGGCGCTTTACACTTGGATGAAGCTTTCATACGTGGAGCCTTTTGTTTTGCATGTTTCCAGTCCGCTGAGGAAATGTGGCATCATTGTCTCCGTACAACCGGCTGCAGTCAAAAAAAGAAAAGACTTTTGAGTGATCCACAAGCCTTTATGAATTAAACATATACAGCTCAGCTGGAAGTATGTGGATCAAAAATGTGCAGAGATTTATGCTGATTACTTTAGAAAAAATGGGATAATTCAGTATCAAGGCAGCTTATGTCAGGCAAAGAAGACTTTTTTAATATCATTCAGTTTACGTCATAATTCCTCTTATTCTGTTTATTTTTAACAAGGACACCCAGACCCTGAGCAGCTCATTATCATTGCAGAGGAGGCGAGTGTCTTCTGTACAATGAACCATGCCTCCTCGTGGCCACTCGGGGTCAGATAGGCTAAACTGTCACCAGGAAAATCAACAGATGAGCAAACAAACAAACAAGCGAGTGATCCATGAGGTGTGTTGCATATAAACACGGCAGCTATTTTCCTCAAAATAAAAGCCCATTAGCACTGAACTAGAATTACCTGAGGACCTGATGTGGTTTAACCTCACAGCTGTTCTGTTTGTGTGGACCGCGTCTCTGGATAGAATAGATAGATAAATGAGCATCTTGAATTTGTGCCCAAAATGATATCAGAGCTCTCATCAGTAATTGCTACGGCAGCCTTGAAAGGTGCTCTATATAATATCCAGAGCATTAATATAGCAGCTAACCACTATGTGTTATGTAAAGCTATAAAGGAGCAATGTCTACCTGAGCAGAGAATGAAGTATCTCTCCCTCTGTGTGTGTTGTAATCCGAGCTTCTCCGTGCTTTGTTGACAAAGCCGGGCCGGCCGCACATGCTTTTAATGCATGTTAGTGCATGTTAGTGCATGTGAGCGTGCCCCACTGGCTAGTTCACAGTCGCCGCTCTGCGCTGCTCTCATAAGGTGGTTACAGCTGATAGCGCCATCGCAACTGATGTGACGTCATATGCGCTCACGAGTGCCTTTATGCTCTTCAGCTCCGCTACAGGGCTAACAGTGTGCAACCATAGCTAACGTTCGTTAGAAATTGAGTCCACTAACGCCAACAAACGACCAGCCCCCACCACAACTCAGACTCCAACACAAACTCCACGGAAGCACAAAAAAACCCGAAGTCATATCTAGTGCAGCCCGTCGTGCAAAACAGGAATGTGACCGACGTCGGAGGAAAACTAGGATCAACATCGGCCGGGCCTTCAATTCATGGAGGGACTGTCGATTGGTTTTGGGTATCAAAACGTGGCTACCCGAGCTGGCAAAATTCCTACTGGGGAGCTAAGCTAACATATCTGCCAAGCATGTGAAATACATATAGGGATAGTTTGGTTTTAGCTGTCAATCATGTTCAGTGTCGTGTGTGACACCTCACTGTTTTGCTCGCTCTCATCTACGTATGATTTGCTAGCACAAGCGAGAGCCACAGGACGCTGTTGACATGCAATTCCTGATTCTTACATAGAGCCCCTTTAAAATATGTCTTTCTCACGCCGTCATGTATTGCCAACACAACCATTCCTTCACATCTCAACATGTGTTCAGGCCTTTACATGCATCTCTCCAGGGATGTCGCATCCAACAAAGGGGAGAGGCTTCCTGTTTACTCCCGGAGTTTTTTTTGGCAAGATCGGCTTCTCTTTTGTTTTTCACTGACACCTGTGTTTTACCCCTGTGTGCTTTCACTCGCTGCTTTGCCCTTGTTTTAATGGAGAAAGGCTGACTGATTGGGCAGGACAGATGACTATTCAAGTTTGGGCTGGAGCCAATCCCAATCCCTCCTCTGGTTTTCCCGCTCAAGGTCGGCGGCGGAAGGAGGGTAAAGGGTGTCATTCCGTCTCCCAGAGGTACAAATCAAAGTGGCAGACAAGCAAAACACCTGAGCTGTCCAGCACTGATTTAAGACCTTGCAGTGTACTTGCCTTACTTTTTCACAACTTTTATTCAGGAGTAATTGTTACACATTGCCTTTTTGTACCCTTTATATATTAACATACATGACAAGGTTGCTCTTGATCTCATGATCGGTCTCTTGTTCGGCATGTAAAGCATACAAGAGGCAGCAGAGAGAAGAAAAAGACCTCCAATATTGAGTCGACAATGGACTCTTTCTCATCATAACTATTGATCGCAGCGCACAAAACATACCGGTCATACATAATCCAACTTCAAGAGGGTGAGAGATGTTTCTCTGATCATATAGAAATATATATATAGTGAGCAAAAACTGCCTTTATAAAAAAAAGACGGTTCTTTTCTTTGTGTATTTACTGTCAACATTTCTTAGATATTACATTTCAAAACACAGAAAGTTCTCCGTTGCCTCAGATAATAATCCAATTTATTGTGTTTAGTTTCGAAACGAGAGGAAATTGAGAGTTGCGTGGTTAAGAAGGAAAAACAGATAATTGGTCTCAGAGGATGTGATGCATCATCTGAACTTTGTTCCCAGATATCTTTATGCTGTTTTAAGATGTACATTGCCAGTGGCGCAGTTGGCAGTGAGCCCAGTTCGACATTCCTTTTTTTTTGTTTTTTATACACTTCGACTAACAAACTCAGAACTACCCAAATATGTCAAGAGTGAAGTACATTATAAAAAGTATAATATTTAGGAGATAGATAGTTCTTTCTTCCAGAAAGGAAGCAAAAGAAGGGAGTTGCTTCTTTGTACCTGAGCCACGTTTATACGTTTATGCACTTAAAAACATTCAAAGAAATTTAAAACATTTCATTAGTGTTGTTTATTTGAGAACGAGGAGTTCAGGGATAAACTCATTTTATTTGCCACAAGCAAGAAAACACAAGTACAGTGCAAGCATTTCCATAAGGCATTTTATATCTGTCAGTTATTGAACTGCAATATTAAACACACATTCTCTGCAGCATTTCTCCACTCGCCCTTATACATATAATTAGTTTATGAATATCATAAAACTTGAAGACAATGGAATATAATATATAATATGCTTTGATTTGACACATGATGCATCTGTTCATTCACATTCTGGATTTGCATATTTGTCTTCCTCTGGTCCCCTGACTATAAAGCACACTCGACAGAATAGATCTGGATCAGAATCCCGGCTATATTGCGAGGCGACTGATTGGCGGTTGCTCTAACCTCTGGGGCAATATTGCACCAATCACCAAAGACAGTCAGTCTTCACCTTTGCATGAATGTCAGAAGCTTCAGGGCAAGATTACTGCAGAGGCTTTGGGGGAACCCAGTTAGTCAATTCTGACATTTGATTTCCATAAAACACAAGGAGCGGTACATCTCTGCAGACTGACTCCGGTGGAATTGTTTCCAATCAGATTATGGTTGCAGCAAAATTATTGCACAGATGGCATGTTTTTCTCTGGCTTTAGTAGTGCGATCGCTCAGCTGGGTGGAAAAGACTCAATCGTAACATATGTGCACCCTTTTTTTTGTAAGTGAAACAAGAGCGCGCACAATTAAGATGTATATTGAGTAAAAATTAATAACACCAATTCACTACTCAGAATCAGAATTTATTGATCCCGGGGGGGGATTACAGTTGCCCTCGTATAAACATAGGAAAATCGAAATAAAGGAGCATATAACATGTTAATTATGTACATAATGCTACAATATAAACAAAATATATGTAAAGAAATATAAGTACTAAATTAGAAATAAGAAAATTACAATAAAAAATATGAAATATTTACAAATATTTGCATTAAGAGGGTCAATATATAGCATATAACCACAGTGCAAAAAAAGTAAGTAAATACTAAATCCTGAGAAGTGGGATCTACTAAGTTTTTTAAAATATAAATGCCAAAATGGCATGAATAAGAAATTAATATGAATATTTCTTGAATGTACAGTATAAATGAGTATAAAAATACTCTCATGGCATGAGGTGACATATATTTGTCAAGAATCAGAGGTTTTGCGATAGCGTTTTTACAGAGGAAGCTATCCCTTTAAAGTCCCTGTATAAGACCTTTTATAGGCAATATTTACAAATCAATGAGTAGGACTGCTGTATGGTAATTTAGATTTTAATATGATAATGATAAATTTGCATCAAAGTGATGAAGTACCTTGATTTGTCAGGTATCTTATTCACTGGATTAACCAAAAATAGACCGAACTGTCGGGAGAAAAAACAAAGTTTTCAATTGATTTCTTCAACGACAACAACAAAAATACTGTATCATGATACATATATCAATATCCCAATATAATAATATATATACCATAACAGAGGATTTTATTCATGTTAGCATGTCATGGTCATGTTCGAAGGAGAATAAATGAATGGATGACTGAATATACCTGCAAATTACCAAGTGGATCCACGACGGCTGTACTGCAGCAAAACCACCTGCCATATTTCCCTGTTGCTCTAATATTAATTCTCCACATATGAAGTTAATTTATTCAATGCATCCCATGTAATATCTGTCATTTACGTCAGAACACCCAGATGAATTAGAACATAAAGTTCAGTTCAGTATCAGTGGCTAAAATTAGGTTTTAGTTCACATTTAGTCCTTTGTATCACTATCAATACTTCTGTAGTTTTAAAATAACAAATTATAACATTATTAGATTATTATGTGATTACTTACTTGTCTTTCAGTTCTGTGTTTAAAAATCAGACATCTGACTACCTTGAAAGTTATGAAATGTAAAGCCACATTCTGGTAGCCATGCTCGGCCAATAGTGCTGTTTATTAGCATAATATTGTATACTATAATGATGTACCACTTCACCCAGCACTCAAAACTAGTCGATGAGCAGGGGAGAGAAAGACCTTCAGACCGACTCCATCCCTCCGTCTCTCCAAGCGTCAACAACAGAAACTGTTGCCTCAGAGCGAGTCCCAGGGGGCTGCTTCTTTGGTTTTGAATAGTGATGATGTTGTTATATGATTGTATAAACAGCACAAACACTGCATTCAATACACTTTCTAGAAGCTTTTATGTTATCAAAGTGATATTTTATTTAACTAGAATACTGCACTATGGATCGGTCAGTTAAAATGTTGCTTTCATGGACACTTTTTTCAGCATTTTAAGAAGTTTTTAACTCTTCAAAATTGAATCTGTAAGGTTACATTAATATTTTAATTAAGGTGCAAATTCAGGGGGTTAATACCAGTGGGCAACCGCCGAGTTTGAAAAGTGAAGCCAATGAGGAAGTGCCTTAAACCTGCAACAGCCAGCAGGGGGCGACTCCTCTGGTTGCAAAAAGAAGTCTGATTGTATAGAAGTCTATGAGAAAATGAGCCTACTTCTCACTTGATTTATTACCTCAGTAAACATTGTAAACATGAGTTTATGGTCTCAATCGCTAGTTTCAAGTCTTCTTCAATACAGCATGATGTTCGTTCAGCATTCGTTGTTAGTTGTGTTTAGCTCCCCCCTCTCGTGTCACTTCTGGTTCCAAATTACCAAGATGGAGACGGCCAAAAAGAGTTCACAAACCCAATGGGTGACGTCACGGTGACTGCGTCCACTTCTTATATACAATCTGTGGTTGCTGCACAGTTGTGGGGGTTCACAGCTACATAACAAATTGACATCTTAATTGAAGTTCTGGTTCTTTAAGGTACAAATTAAGTTGTAGATACCTGTAATGTTAACAGGCCTTAACAAGACAAGTTTACAGAAGGTGAAGGTCACATGATCAGCTCCTCTATCACATTTAAAGACTGAAACATACATTGATAATAAAAGCTAAGTTAGCTAGCTCAACTCCCTGGGCTCACATGGACTTACATGTTCTCTGTTTCCTCCTCGATGTTGGAAATTCGGAAATTTGCAAGTTGAAATCGATGTTGGAAATTCGCAAGTTGAAATGATGTCGGACGCGAACGGCTTTTGTGATCGAAGCATTTGAAATTTGTTGTTGTTTTTTAGAGCAGACAAATGAAAACACACACACACACACACACCAACGTTGGTGGGCGGCGTCCTTAACTGGACCATCTTCTGGCGCTGATCAACACCAAGAACCAGAGAGACAAAGATCAGACAGAAGCTGCAGGAACCTCATCTTCATCAACGTGTAAAGAAACAAAGTTTACAGACTTCACACTGAAACCTGTTCACACTGAAACACATTCACCTGAAATAGATTCACACTGACAAACTGACACAGTCTAATTCTTCTCTGTGAGACTCAGTTAACCTCTTGGAGTCCTGATAGCTCAGCTAGTTCAGGAACTGCTCCACAGTCTGAAGATTGTGGGTTCAAACCCCTCCTGCATGTTTTGTCTTTTCCTTCTTTTACCACTTAAAACATGCAGATAATCTATTAAAAACCCTTAATAGCAAAGATAGGATTGGCAAAAAAAAAATCTTAAATGGAGGAGATAACCAAGTAAAACCTTTTAATATATTGCATATTTATCCATTAAATAACCTGCAACCTGCCGTGAAGCCCCAAAATGTGGAGTAACCACCTGAATTTCAGCTTAATTGAAATATTAAGGTCACCTCACAGAGTCCTCACAGCTCAACTGGTAGAGAAACTGCTCATCAGTCTGAAGAGTGATGGTTCAAAACTTGCCTGTTCTGTTTGAGTTTTCCTTCTGTCAACCCTCAGAGGGCTTTTTTTTTTCATAAAGGTGTCTCTTATTGTGAGACGCCTGTCTTGAATGAGCCTAACGAATCATTCTGTTTCATTAAGAGTTGTGAAGTGACTCATATCTCAGCTGAAATGTACCAGAGCTGCTGTCAGCCGCTGCTAACGGAGCTCACACTGATGTTTCGGGAACGCTTGATGACATTAAAGTTATTCAGATCTGTTTGATGAAAAGCAGAATAATTTTATTTATTCATCCTTAAACTCAACTTTGGGGTGAGGGTGTCAATTTGATTGAAAAATTAATACTTATTGGAGCAGCAAAGCTGAATGGTTATAGCAGAAGTCACACAACTGCAATGTTGCTGGTTCAAATCCAGCTATGTGCATTTGTTGCATGTCAAACCCTTCGATTGTCTTAAATAAAAAGAAGAAGAAGAATTAAGGAGTCAACACTTAAACTCCCCCTTAAAAAGCCTTAAACCATGCAGACAATCCATTACAAACCCTTAATAGCAAATTGGCTCAAATAAAAAAAACAAATACCCAAAACCCATTCATACACCAGCACATGAATTTCTGCAGTCAGCACCATGCCAAAGGTGGCCGATGAGCAGGGGGAGAGAAAGACCTTCAGCCTGACTTTATCCCTCTTTGTCCTTATGTGTAGAGAATCCCCAAGTATCAACAACAGAAAGTGTTGCCTGAGAACATGTCCCGAGGGTCTGATTAGCTCCATGGACCCCCGGCCCTGTCACTGGGATGGCTCTCTGAGGCTGGAGCCCATTGCTCCAGGGCAGTGGGCTCTTTATGCCGTACAAAGTGTGTTTTGGTTGCATTACCACACACACACAACCACACACATAGACACTCATGCACGTATAATACATGTCCCCGCTTCTCGTGCACATGCCTCTCAGACCTTGAAAGTGACGTGTGTCTAGATACTCGTTTATACTTAAAGAGGAAGAGAGTATGTGGTCTCCTCAAGGTCTGAGCGGACACATTTGAGAAGCAAAAAAAAGTGCAAGAATTCATTCAATGTTTTTTGATTTGATTTATTTTATTCAGGAGGAGGTTAACAAAAAGCAAGCTGCTCCTGACATTCCTCAGATTTGAGAAGACATATGCATGGAAACACAAAGCACAATGCAGCTTTATTTTCAGTATTATATATGAACCATATATCACCAGAACATAGAACAAAATAAAACATAATGATTCATGTAGAATGGAAGTTGTTTGCTGTTGTTTGCAGCTCTTCCGTCTGTTTTCACCTTTAGTTCGTAGAAACAGTGAATAAGTGAATCTTTTGTTCCGTCATGGATGTTGTATAATTTCCATTAGTGTTACAAGATTGCACCAGTTTGCTCTCAGAGCTTATTTACCACACAAGAAAAACAAAACCGCTTTACAATAAAAAAAAATTAAATAAAACTCCCACACAATGCCTCTGTGTAATTTTCTATCTATTATTTTGTTCAACTGCTTTTTGCCTGAAGGCCAGCAGAGCACCGCAGAGAGAGAAGCAAGGACGTGTTGGTTAAATGTTTCTCTCACGTCTTCGGCATAATCGCCGGGTGTTTATAAGGACGCAGCGGTCACAGATAACCTGCTGTGCTCTACGTGTGTGTTTGCTGCCTCATCAAAACAGGACTCTATACTGTACTCACCCTTTAGCATAAACAGAAATGTCAGAGCTGTTTTATTGCTACAGAATATTTACACTGGCGGTGGTAATACCTGTTTGAAAAATACAATATCAGTCATCTTTTATCTGTGAAGCTAAAGCGGTGTTCTGTTTAAGGCTATCAAATTTAATATCTAAAAGGACAGCACTGTTTGCTATATGCTTCTGCCTTTCGGAGGATTGTGCCTAACGGGATTGCAAAGCGATCCTTTCCATATCTGAACAAGCTAAGGTCAGTTAAGGTGAGATATAGGCGGAGTCTCCACACCCTGAATATGAGATCTGATAGTAGTGCATGAGACAATCTGTAAAAAATCATGTGCCTCGGTGTCCTCCGGTGCTCCTAACGGCATCTGCAAGATTTCACAGACTGGAGGAAAACAACCAGTCAGAGCTGATCTGAGGTCTTCTGTCCATCTGCTGTCTATGAGAGGCAGCTGTCAATCACTCGCAATCTCCGACCAAACGGTCAAACTAGGCAGCGCTGATCAAATATGAATCAATATTCTATTATTGTAATGCCTATTTCTCTCCTCAAATGTTTTCAGAAACATCTTGTAGTGTACTGTTTAGATGTAAAATGAGAAAGCTTGTGACCCAGCAGCCTTTAATCTCTTATTCTGAAAAGCCCATCTTCAACGAGCCTGACAAACTGAACCAGGATCAAAATGTGTCAGAGGAAGAAATCAGTCCGAACAGAAGCTCTTAGACTGACACATGTTTCGTTCTCCTTTTATGATTGAACATTGGAGTGACGCCTTGAATTTGAAGTCCCTTTAAGGGATTGTTACCCCTTAAAACCATGCAGATAATCCATTAAAATATACTCTTAAAGGGAAAGATAGGATTGGCTTCAATTAAAAGCCAGAAAAAAAACTTAAGTTTTTGAGTAGATAACCAATTACTGCATCAACAGTGATATGAAAGCCATAAATCTTACAAGAGACATCACTGAAGTCTTTCATTTATTCAAGTTTATATCATTAATGGACTAATTCTAGTATTTCAGGCATGTAAAAAAGGATTACACGGAGAGCTGTCAGTATGTATGTCAGCGTGTAAATAGATTAATCAGATTAGGACTTCATATTGGCAACAGCTCGGCACTTTGTATGGCTGTACAGTATATAAAGCCACGTGAATACCGTGCAGCTGTATTCAGTTAGTACATTAACCAAAGTACAGTTGTATCTTTCCATGCGGTTATTGTGTGGATCAGTCTTTTCAGCCAGCACTTACATGTGAATGCAGCCTCAGCAGGAGCAGAATCTACAACATATTTGGGGGTGTTGTATATCCATATTTGGGACATATATTCACATTTATGGTGTCATATATTTATATATGGGGTTTGCTCTGCACCTCCAACGCAGGAACATGATTTACCTCTCGGGAGAAGCTGGTGTCGACTCTGCTTTCCATTACATGACTGTCATTACGCCCTGGTGGGAGGTGCACTGCTTTTATAAGAGATGAAAAGACCTGCTTTTATTGACCAGCTCCCGACCACATCTACTGCTAATGCATACCTCCTAATGCAGCTCCCTTTCACTGCTACACTGGAGGTGGTCAGCCCTCGCCTCTCATCATGAAATTACCACCGCTTGTTCACGCCCAAATGAGCTCGTACTGTGAGCATGCACTACTGCCTGTGTGTGTGTGCACCGTGATACGAGGAGATCAGGCCCTCATCTAATCTTAAAATTGATTATTGCACGTTTGCAAGCTTTGCTGTCTTGAAATTCTAATAATTTTATTCTTGCATGTTTGTAACATTGTGTATCTTGATACAGTATTTGAATAAATATTGCCATGCTTTTGTCTAAGCTCTTCCCTTATTGATTGCAGTGACTGATATATGAATAGTGAGCACTATACTATTGAATTAGATGGAAAAATACACCCAATACATTGATTTTCTTTCTTGTCTTTTGTAACATAATTGCGCCTTTTGGCTATTCACATCATCATGTCCCCTACACAACAAAGAACAATGGTGAATTGAAAAAGTGAAGCCAATTATTTTAACGTCAGCACACACTGCTGAGCCCCGGGTACGTTGAACTGGAGGAGGAGGGGGGTTACTGGTTCAGATCACCAGGTTAGCTGTAAGGGAGGGTGGAGGAGTAACTGTCTATCATCTGTGAACTACGTTTCAAGTGATGCACTCAAAGGTACCTTGAGGAGTTTTCATTATAATTTGTATTCAACATTACTCACCAACACACGATGTATCCTTAAGCCCTTAGAACATGTGGAATGCATTTCCTGCCTCATAAAAGCTTTGCACAGCAGCTGTCTTTTTCTCTTCCTCTTATATTGACTCTTGCTTTGGCTTTTACAGCACGTTACTAACAACAGCTATACCACTCTCTTTAGTCTGCAAAAAATGGTGTATCTAGTGGGCAAACTCCGGGTCTGAAAAGTGAAGCCAATGCTGAAGTGCCTTAAACGTGCATTCTTTCTAATACCCAGCAGGGGGTGAGTTCTCTGGTTGCAAAAAGAAGTCTGTCCTTTTAAAGAATGTTTGGCTTCAGTGTGTAGGATTTAGTGGTATACAGTGGTTACAGATTGCAACCAACTGAGTACCCCTCCACTCACTCCTCCCTTTCCAAGATTGTGATAACGTGAGCTGCTGAATGCAAAGCAGTGGTATCTTTCAGGACCTTCGCCTCGCCTACTTTACGAGCAACGAAATTCAGATGCCGGCTGGCTCTACCACAGTTTTGCACTAGGCAGCTCACATTGTGTGCTTATGTGCTCACATCAAGAGGACTACAGTGGCCCTCAGGTAACGCAAAAATGCGAAAATCTCTCTCTAGAGCCAGTGTTTGGTTTGTCCGTTCTGGGTTACTGTGGAAGCATGGCAGAGCAACATGGTGGACTCCGTAAATAGGACCCGCTCCCTATGTAGATATGAAGGGCTCATTCTAAACTACTCATTTTCAGATGATTACACACAAATGAAAACATAGGTATGAATATTATATTCAATGTATGCTATTAGATCCCCTAAAATCCTACACGCTGGCCCTTTAAGATATGGTGTTATGGAAAGATCATGGTTATGGTTAATAAAAATGTAAATGTAAATGGTAATCACATATCTGTGACAGGACATGAACTAAAGTCTCCTGCATGAAAGTGTTGATCAAAGTGCTTTACAGAGAACCTGAAAATACAGTGAGATAATTAAAAAAACAATCACATATTAAAACATTGCTCAGCAGTGCCACTGGTGGTCAAACACTCAACAGGGTGCCTTTAACCTTCACTTGCCACAGTGGAGTTTTACTGCAAAAGAAAAGAGTGAAACAGACCACTGTGATTGTGAAGCATGAGGGCGATGCTGCAAAAGACATGCAAACTCAGCAAAACATTGCATGGATTAAAAAACAATATCATTCTCATAGAGGCAGAGCTTTCTGGAGCACTGAGTAAATGAGTGACATTCACTGTTCCTCAGTGGAAGCTGTGAGAGGACAAACACACACTAGCAATACACAGTGAAAGAAATTAAAGGGAGTTCCGTGATACACACCAAATTCAATATATAAAAGACAATAAGGTGGATTATTTGTGCTCGTGTCACTCATTGCTGTTGTGAGGAGCGATGCTGCTGCAGCTTGGTGGCGACGAAGTTTTCGCCTTGTTCTTTTAAAATGCTTTATGTGCAAAGAAACTGTACAGTTCCATCACAAAATGTCCATGCGAACACCCTCCATGAGAAGGATAAAGCAAGGAGATCTAGGCAGCAATAAATACTGGGATGTCTCTCGCCTTACAGAATCTTATCTGCAAGGACACATGTCTGTTTATTTACATTATTTGCAGGATATTTCCCCGCATCTCATTTATTTATTTGAAGGTGCAAACCATGCTTAAATTCTAACTCTTGTTAAATAAGGTCATAGAAATGTTTTGTTTCTGCACATACAGTAGCATCCCAACTCGTCACATACTGACGCTTTGTCAGACCCGTCGGCGTCCCTTTTCGGTCGCTGTAAACACATGCTTAATGTTGTGAATTAAACAAAAACACTTGCTTGGGATTAGGCAGCACATCCATTTAGTTAAGTTTAGGAAAATATAACATTGTTGGGCTTAAAATTACCATGTTTGTACAGTGAAAATTTGACTTAACGTTGTGAACACGGGACACGAACGAACAGCTGATTGTAAAGAGAAAGTGAAATGTAACGCACGGGACACAAACAGCGGTCTCCTGGATGAAAGCCCTGTGTTTGTTGGACCCTTCCAACCTCCCCTCTCCTTCGCTCTTTAAAGTACGTCACCACAGCACTTTCCCAAAGCGCTTACTGTTGCTGTGGATGGGTTTAAATTGATGTTAATGGAAAGCCAGGTGTTCAAAAGTTATAATTAAGCCCAAGATAACCCTCCACTCCTGCATTAAATTGTGACTAGGTAAACCAAAGACATTGTTTTTACATAATTAAGAAGTCTGGATTTTAAAATAACAAAAAGCCACCACAGTAAAGTAGGACTGTTTCTACCTGGCAGCTTTAGAGCAAATACGCTTTTATCTTGTCTCCACGGAAAAACGGTATTTATTTGTTTCTTTATTTATTTATGTGATGAGCTTTTTATTGTTTTGGATTGCAGTGACACTTACCTGAACTATACTGGAACGGCCATATTCCACAGCCAATGTTTTCTGGTCCCGTGGGTTGATTAGTTTTAGACAAAAGCTGCCGTTTTAGTCGCCCTACACTAACATTATTTCCCACAATGGAGCAGTTGAACACTTCCCTGAGCATTTTAGGGACAATATAGCACAGTGTGAGACTCTATTTAGCAGCCAAGGGGTATTTAGTTAGTTTTATTTCATTGTCAATCAACAGCCCGTTGTTTCATATCACACACAAACATTAAAGACGAGTTGTTTTTCTGCTGTCACAAATCCTGCTATGTACTCCTGTCATCTCAGGTAGTAATCCATCAGTTGAAGATATGGAAGGGTTAGAGTTTTCTGTGAACTAGCAAGTGAATGTGTCATTGATGTTTCCAAAATAATAAAGAAGACATACAATAAAGAAGAGCTTTTGCAGCGTCTCGCTGTTGTTCACGGTCCGTCTGGTTGCTCAATAGCCTTAAGGCCGTCCAAAATATTTAATGCGCAGTTTATGGCTCCCTTTAGAAATATTATCAAGCAGTTAACCTTGTCTGGCTGGATGACCCCTGGCAAGAACTGCAGCAAATGAACCACTGAATTTCTGGTCAATAGGGTAATTATGTCAGAGAAGGTCAAACTGCAGTGATTTACATAAAAAACGAATAGACACACATTCTGAATGGTACGGTTCATCCTAACATTTAGTGCTGATAAGCAAGCGTGAAATGATTCTGTGGATACTTAAAAACTTTTTTACATTATAAGAAGGCCATGTTATCTCAATATATTTCAATAGCAGTTGATAAAAAAGAGAAACCCGTCGCTATATTCTCATAGTGAGTGAGAACAGCAGCTCAAGTATACGGACAATTTTGAGATGCTTTACTGGAGTCTTTACATTTAATGTTATTTTATAGCACCTATAGCATGTTACAGTCCAGCACCTCGGCACCGAGACTATGGAACGACCTGCCCGAGGAGATCAGGGCTGCAAACTCTGTCGCGTATTTTAAATCACTTTTGAAAACACACATTTTTAGAATTGCTTTTCAGTGATTTTATTTATGTTTTATTAAATTTTAGTTGTTTTGTTTTTGTTTTTTATGAGTTTAGTTATTGGCTTTTAGTATATTTCATTATCCTTGTGTTTTAAATGTGTTGTTTTCTTTTGTAGTATTTTATGGAGTTTTTTACATGAACATTGTCACATTTTGGTTATCAAATCAAATAACTCCTATATGCAAAATAATATTAATATATAAATAAATAAATACATAAATAAATGAATAATTAAATAAATAAATAAATAAAAATATAAAAATATCTACAAAATCATAACATACAAAAAAAATACAAAAAAGGACACAAATCAAATACATAGTCCTAAATTAATCTGCACCATTGTCTATTCTAATTTACAAGCAGCCAATTGATTTTCAGGCACATAAAGAGTGTGTGTTTGTGGTCAAACAACTAATGTGGTCAGATAAAAAATATTCTTTCAAAACAGTTTCTAAAATATCATGCATTATGATTCAACAATGCAACCACAGCACAGAGGCGGAGGGTAACACATATGACTGTGCTCGAGTGCCCTGCTGAGGTACTTGAGTATTTAAATTTAACTTTTCAGAGGGGAATGTTGTACTTTTTACTCCGCTACATTTATTTGACATCTTTACAAATTCAGATTTTAAAAAGCCTACTTTCACAACCTCTGCCTCTCTGTCCCCACTTTCAGTCCACTTCCCCAGGCTCATGCATTTCTATGATGCCATGCAGTCATTGCTATTCTCTACCTGTCCACCAGAGGGCCTCAGACTTTTCCACCTGACTCCTATACATCCACCTGCTCACCTGTGTCTCATTTCCCCAATCACCCCGTCAGTACTTCAACCAGCCCTTTCTCCCCTGTCAGTGCCAGTTTGCATTCAGCCACCTGTTCCTGTTCACCAATTGCTCCCTCTTGGATCTGTTGGACTCCCACCTCATCTTGTAAGCCTGTTCCTGACCATTGCCTCCAGTACATTTCCTTGTATCTTGTGTGCGTTTGTCTGCATTTGAGTCCTCCTCCTTCTGTTGCCTGAATTTACCAACTGTGACACCAATGGTGAGGGTAATAAAACTAAATATATAAAATAAGAGCTTCACCTCAGCCAACTGCCACATTAAAATATCAATAATATAAAACAATAAAGAACGTGACTGAAGCCAATTTAATTGTTTTTAAGAAAAAGAAAGTCAAAATTCTCTGATTCCAGCTACTTAAATTTGAATGCTTTCTGTTTTCTTTACAGTGAACTGAATATCTTTGAGTTGTTGACAAAACAAGACATTTGAGGACGTCATCTTGAGCTTTGGGAAACACTGATCAACATTTTTCACTGTTTTCTGACATTTTGTAGACCAAACAAATAATCGATTAATCAAGAAAATAATAGACAGATTAATGAATAATGAAAATAATTATTAGTTGCAGCCCTAACTTTGAGTAAATGTTGCTAATTATGTACTTTAAAATTCAAGACTTTTACTTGAAATGAAGGATTTTTTGGTGGTAGTGCTACTTTTATTTTGGTAAAGGATCTTCTTCCTCTGCCTATACATAATTATAAGGCTGCTTATATTCTTATGTGATATATTCAATAATATAATACTCTGAAAGTCTTCTCTGAAAAAGTATACTTTAAATACTTATTTAGTTTACATGTAATTTTACTTTAAGAAAAGGATCTAAATATGTCCTCCACCACTGCTCTCCAATACAAACACTATAGATGAGTTAAATAATTTAAAAAGAGACGTTTGGGAGGAAGTAGGCTGATTTAACTGAGCTTCCTACTTAATTGGTAATTGGACACCAATCAGAGGCCATATGCTCATTGGCTGAACATATACAGGCATTAATTAGTAAACATGCAATATTCCAGACAACGCCACTGGCACGAGCTCCAAGGCAACGGTGGAGATTACAACGAGCACAGTTCTGTCCAGAGAACAGGCTGCAGGTGGAGCTGCAAATATGAAGGAAGACACGAGGAGAGATAATTGAAAGACGCACACACTCTCCTCTTCCTCTCTCCTCTTTCTCTCTCCTCTCTCCTCTTCCTCCCTCTCTCTCTCTCTCTTCCTCTCTCCTCTTCCTCTCTCCTCTTTCTCTCTCCTCTCTCCTCTTCCTCCCTCTCTCTCTTCCTCTCTCTCTCTCTCTCTCTCTACTCTTCATCCCTCTCTCTCTCTCTTCCTCTCTCCTCTTCCTTTCTCTATCCCTCTCTCCTCCTCTTCCTCTCTCTCTCTCTCTCTCCTCTTCCTCCTCTCTCCTCTTCCTCTCTCTTCCTCTCTCTCTCTCCCTCTCTCCTCTCTCTCTCTCTTCTTCCTCTCTCTCGCTCTCTCTCCTCTTCCTCTCTTGCTCTCTCTCCTCTTCCTCTCTCTCTCTCTCTCTTCCTCTCTCTCCTCTTCCTCTCTCTCTCATCCTCTCTCTCCTCTTCCTCTCTCTCTCTCTCTCTCTTCCTCTCTCTCCTCTTCCTTTCTCTATCCCTCTCTCCTCCTCTTCCTCTCTCTCTCTCTCTCTCCCTCTCTCCCTCTCTCTCTCTCTCCTCTCTCCTCTCTCTCTCTCTCCTCTTCCTCTCTCTCTCTCTCTCCTCTTCCTCTCTCGCTCTCTCTCTCGCTCTCTCTCCTCTTCCTCTCTCTCTCTCTTCCTCTCTCTCCTCTTCCTCGCTCTCTCTCTCATTTCTCCTCTTCCTCGCTCTCTCTCTCATCTTCCTCTTCCTCTCTCCTCTCCATATCTCCTCTCTCCTCTTCCTCTCCCTCCTCTTCCTCTCTCCTCTATATATAGATATAGATAAAAAGAACATGCATGTAAATGTAAGAAAACAATAAAGAAATAATTAATGTTTGTTGCGTCAATAAAACAAACAAACAAATAAAAAAACAATTCATAACAATATATTGCAATATCAAAGGTAAATGTAAAAAAACAAACAAATAAAAAACAAACAACAAAAGAACCCATGAAGTAGAGTAAATAAATCTTCCTCTCTTCCTCTCTCTCTCCTCTTCCTCTCTCTCCTCTTCCTCCCTCTTCCTCTTCCTCTCTCTCTCCTCTTCCTCTCTCTCTCCTCTTCTTCTCTCTTCCTCTCTCTCCTCTCTCCTCTTCCTCTATCTCTCCTCTTCCTCTCTCTCCTCTTCCTCTCTCTCCTCTTCCTCCCTCTTCCTCTTCCTCCTCTCTCCTCTTCCTCTCTCTCTCTCTCCTCTTCTTCTCTCTTCCTCTCTCTCTCCTCTTCCTCTCTCTCTCCTCTTCCTCTCTCTCCTCTTCCTCCCTCTTCCTCTTCCTCTCTCTCCTCTTCCTCCCTCTTCCTCCTCCTCCTCTTCCTCCTCTTCCTCTCTCTCTCCTCTTACTCTCTCTCTCCTCCCTCTCTCTCCTCTTCCTCCCTCTTCCTCTTCCTCCTCTCTCCTCTTCCTCTCTCTCTCCTCTTCCTCCCTCTTCCTCTTCCTCTCTCTCCTCTTCCTCCCTCTTCCTCTTCCTCCTCTCTCCTCTTCCTCCCTCTTCCTCTCTCTCTCCTCTTCCTCTCTCTCCTCTTCCTCCCTCTTCCTCTTCCTCCTCTCTCCTCTTCCTCTCTCTCTCCTCTTCCTCTCTCTCCTCTTCCTCCCTCTTCCTCTTCCTCCTCTCTCCTCTTCCTCTCTCTCCTC
This sequence comes from Sebastes umbrosus, assembly GCF_015220745.1. NCBI lineage: Eukaryota > Metazoa > Chordata > Actinopteri > Perciformes > Sebastidae > Sebastes > Sebastes umbrosus. The sequence continues at coordinate 4,518,117 of NC_051287.1, read as the reverse complement.
TTCTTCTCTCTTCCTCTCTCTCTCCTCTTCCTCTCCTCTCTCCCTCTCTCCTCTTCCTCTCTCTCTCCGAAAACCCGAAGCAGTCGGGCTCTCGCGCGCTCTCCCTAATTATTCCCCTCTCTCTCAGCAGAGAGCGGACTGCTCCAAGCTCCGCACCTCTTTCTCTCCATCTCTCTCCATCTCTCTCTCCATCTCTCCCTCCCTCCTTCCGCACTGCGATACCCCGAGCTCCACGTCTCTCCTGGCGGACACTAACACCTCCAACACCCAACACCTGGACCAGGTTGTCCTGGTACTACCGCGTGGGGAAGAGGAGCAGCCAGCAGACGACTAATGCCGGAGCCGGAGACAAGAGTCCTGCTGCGCCCCCGGAGCCCCCGGAGCCTCCACACAGAGCAGTGATGATGGGACAGCTCTCTGGAGGATGCTACCTGAGTTTGGGCATCCTCGTGCTCCTCGGTTCGCAGGTGCCGGCCACGTTAGCGAGAGGTAAGCACAACACACACACACTGTGAGGAGATGAGTGGAAAAGTGCAGTGTGCAGTGGAGCTGTGCTTTTAGTGTGTTTGGCTTCTGAAAAGTGATGCATGTGTGTGTGACTGTGTGAGTAAAGTAAGACATTCTCCTTGCAGCTTGCATTATGACATAGAAGTTTGTATTTGCAATGCACCACGCTGCTCTGGCTGTGAAGCAGTAATGTGCTGTCTTTTTTGGGGGAATATTTGTGTTTTTAAAGGGTTAAAACGGAGTCAAGTTTCTTTTTACGCACTGTGATGTGATGTGATGTGATGTGATGAAGCTCATTGGAAATTCTAAATCAGTTCTGCGAGCAGGTTTTGTCCAGATAGTAGATATTATCATAATCACTGCTGCCCTTTCACCACGTTTCAACTGGAATGGAAAGACAGATCATATCATTCCATATCTTAACCAGAGCCCACTGTGTGCCAGCAATTCATTTCTGTGTTGGGTCTCATTAACCATATGATCTGGTTCATTGAAAGGTTGTCTGCAATGATTGACAATTCATTTTTGTGACATTTTATTTCCTTTTTTAGCTGCTAAATCCAACATCTGTTGACTGTTCATTAGAGGTTGTCCTGATGACCAAATATCAGTAGAATTGGAGAAGATGGTAGCTGCCTGTGTGCCCTATTTTGCTCACTTCTGTAGCCTATTGTTTCATGCAAATTCAGTATAGTACTCCCAAGCTTGGAGATAATTTCTTGAGGGCTGTGTTGTCTTCTTAAACTTGTAGTTGCTTTGAATGTTGTGGATGTTTTTATTCCCCAGGCGTGTGCAAACATGTGATAGTGATAAAAGATCCAGTGTGCATACAGTACATGCTCTAGATACTCAACTAGCAGTTGTCTTTCGTAGTGGTTGTAATGCATAAATTGGTGACGTAAACCTGAGAGAAGACTGAGGTATTATATATACATGTCTCCATTTGGTCAGTGAATGCATCATCATGCAACCTTTCCCTCTTTGGTCTTGCTGAGTCTGTCATGACCTATTGACATCTATTTCAGCTCACATGGCAGCGAAACAAAGATGCATTTGCAAGTCAATTAGTCAACTAGCCCCAAGGTTTTAATTTTTGCATTCCAAGTTCGGAAAATTAGCTTCAACTTTGAAATTAGCATAGCATAAATATTAGATTATGCATATGTATCTTCAGGGCAACTTTGCATGTAGAGATCAGGAGTTTTTTTTTGTCATTTAAAGTTAGTCTGAAAGGCGTTAAATATAACCTTTTCAGAGCTGCCTGTACAGTACATGAGCAGCGTTTTCCTCAGTGGCTTCATTTCCATGTAAAAACGATGCATGATGGCTGAAAGGAATGACCTATGCTTGGCAGGAAAAACATAATGTTTGTACATGAAAGCAAAGTGTGCCTGTGCGTGCAAAATGCAGTTTTTATAAGCTGCAGAGGTATATGTTGTTCTACATCTGCCAGGTTATAAAGTGGCGTCTGCGATGGCTCTCTGCCAGGCTGTGGAATAAATATTTATGTTGTGCAATAATATGGATGTCAACAGTCAAATACTTTATGCTGAAATGAAATGAGATGGAATGGAAAAGGCAGACTCCTCAAAAAGTAAATGATGTAAAAGCAAAGCTAAGTTATGGAGCATGGTTGAAATAAGAATTAAGTTCTCTATCCACATATAAACTCCCCTACTGATGTAAATTTATTTCTCAATTAGGAGCCAGGTTATAATTCAGTAATCCAAATTTATTCTTGGTGTCTTGCGAGGACGGGAGCCTATCACTCACCTGCAAGCACACGATTTAAAGCTTAGCACGCTGAGAGAACACCAAGTGACGAGAACAAACTCACCCCCAAAGGAGAAACCTGGAATCCAAGCCCACAGGTGGATTCAGGGAGGAGAGACGCATGGGGATGACGAAATGTTGAGCAGCAGCAATGAAAATGAACATAACAGAGGCGTGTTATTAGCAGTGGGATCAGTGGAGCAGCCGTGTTGGCAGTGAAACGCTGAGCACCACAGCTTGGACATGTTTATATTTATGTAGAGTGTCACATGTGAGTGTAGCTACACAATTTGAGTCATCTGTGTTGAAGGACCGTGGCTTAGTTCGTAGGCGTTTCTCCTTGACTTCCTGTAAATGAATTTCTTTGCAGGTCATTCATGTTGGAAAAATAGCTTTTCATGAATTTCAGAAAATGCTCAATTGTCACATTTCACCTGAAGCCAGCCTCAAAATAGTTTCACATTTCATACGTGGATTTAAGTTCAATGGTAAAAATGGAGAGCTTGTACCAAAAATGTCACAAAAACATGAAGCATAATGTTTAGTAGAGTATGACTGCAACAAACTTTGATTATCAATGCATTTGCAGATTGTTTTCTCAATTAATCGTTTGGATTTATTAAATATCATCACAATTAGGGCTGGGCGATATGGCCAAAATCTTCTATAATGATATAGGTCATTTAGTATCTCGATAATAATATATATTAAGATATAGCATGTTTTCTGGTAATTCAATAAAAAAGTAATCTATATGATAACCACCAGCCTATTTTTGTATACTCCCGTGTGAATTAAATACTTGACAAATGATAAGTACTCTCATTTTAAGAACTAGAGCAAAATAAATATAACTGCTGCACCCGATTCGACTGTTCATCAGACCATGAAGTAGGCGTTATCAGTCACTATAAGCACCATATATATGGGTCAGTAGGAGCCTACTAAGCCTACTAATTTGTAAAAGTGAAAGTGAAACTTAAAAGCAACACGTTCTAACACGTAAAACTGAAATGAAAAATCTCATTTTGAACACAAACAAAAAGGTTTCTTTAGGTTTAGGCAATAAAACTACAACTTCTTAAGGTTTAGGCAAAAAAACAACAACACTTAAGTTTAAGGAAAAACACCACGTTTTGGGTCAAAATAACTATGAACGCAAAGACACGCTGCTGGTTTTACACGGGATGCAAACTCTGGTCTCCTGGGTGAAAGCCTCCACCTCTTTTGGAGTTTCACACTGTCTATACTACAGCGCCTGACTTCCGCTTCTGCTCCTGTCATAATTACTACGTTCTCTAGAGGTCACTGTCGTGTTCTTTCATACCTTCTTTCGGTGATCTACCATGTGAATAGATGATAAAACCTACCAGTGGGTGCAGTAGGCCCCTACTGACCCACATCTATGGGGCTTATAGTGACTGATAACGACCATTTAATAGCCTTACAACAATCTAATCAGCTGAACAGTTTGATAGAAACAATATAGAAAAATATAAACGATAGACATTTGTATAGCGTTTTGACAATACATATCATCATCATTGATCAGCCCTAATCACAGTTTCCTAAAACCCAACGTGATGATATTAAATTTCTTGTTTTTGTCCAAACAAGACTCTAAAGATATTCAATTAATACTATCTCATAAGACAAAGTCTTCACAATTTAGAAGCTGGATCAAATGAATGTTTTGCATTTTTGCTTGAAAAGTGACTAACGATTGATGGGTTGAGCTGAGGCTGAGTGACAAAGGCAGGGTTGGAAAGTTGATGCACTGAAAAACGGACATATTGCTGGTTTTGGTCTTTATTTATTTGTCCACATATACAGAATAATGCCAGCCTTCTTTTTAAAATGGGATGCTTGAATGGTATAAACTAATTGGAGAGAGTACTTGCTTGAAAACATCAGTTAGGTCCTAATGGACTTTATAAGGTTATCGGGGTGAAATCAATAAATGTACCCCTGTGCTGTGACACTGACATGACAACACTGTTGAGCTGTCTAAGTGGTCAGCCCGGAGCACGACACCACTCTCTATCCTCACGCTAAGCCGATGACAGACGTCTGACTGACCTTCTGATCATGCTACAGTAGGTTAGGCAGGATATCCGCCACTTTAACCTTCCTGCAACCGGAATGTCATGAATAGATCAACACAACACAGCAGCACTGCAAAATGCTGGCACAATACACAATTTAAATTTAGGAACATTAATTTTGATTTAAATTAAATCAAATTTGACAGGCCCGTAGTGGCCGAGGCCCGTCGTACCTCCTGCTGTAAGAAACGCATCCTGGCTCGAGCGTGGCGCAAGTGTAAAAACTCAGGATAGAAACAGAAAGAGAGAGAGAGAGTGAGATAAAGGGCAATGGAGTCATCTCTGCCATGTTTTATTTATCCCAAAAAAATGACTGCCAGACTCTTTCTCAAGCTCCAGCTTTGATTTAACTGACACTTCACATGAGCTGAATTCACGAGCACAGATGGGCTGGTATCCACAGTTGTTTCTATTCTGTAGGAGATCGCATGGTGGTCATATTGCCCAGTTTCGCTATTGCATTATTCAGAAGGAACCCATTTCTCTATCCAACTCACCAACCCCCCCTCTCCCATCATCTCTTCTGCACATTCAGAGGGATCTAAGCTCACCAGCAGCCAAACAACAGTAGAGGAACATTGTTTACATTGAAGCCACAAAATCAAATATGGGGGAAATGATTTGATGCTTGGGAGTAAACATACCCATTATTACGCTGATGAAGTGTGATGAGTCTGTGTTGGACAGAGCTTCAGTGGTAATCAAACAGCTATTGTTTTTTGTCTTTGGGATATCGAAACGTTGGAATGTGGTCAATAGACGAGCTTTTGTACGTGGTATTCCCACGAGAGGTAGGATTGATTGGAACAGAATCCCTTTGTTTGCTCCAATAAAAAAACAATGCTTTCATTATATATCTGTTGATGTGACTTCATATTTCTGCTCAATTCCATTGTGGTTATGTGTATAGATCACTGGAGGCTCTCTCCGCTTTGCAATCAAGTTTGGTCTTTGTTGTGTTGTAGGCTTCTTTTTATTACATTATTATTATTAGATAGTAATTTATTTCTTGCATTATATTGTTTGGAATCAGTATGGTTTTAATACTGAATAAAAGATATGTAATTAAATATCTATGTGGCACATTAAAAATACAGCTGTAGACTTCTAAATGTGGCACACCTTATTTTATTCACAAGCTACTGGATCCGAATACTGAAGGTTCAAAATGCTAACATTGAGAATATCTGACTCCTGAAATTGACATGTGAGCAGCTTTTGCTAGAGAAGATGTATCACTCTGTTGGGAGTTATTGGAAGTACAAAAACACGCAGTCCACCCGCAATTGTACAGTGGTGCTACAGAGTGGAGGTTGTGAGGTTCATCCCTCGTAAATGACCTTTGGCCGACCTGCTGCCAGCGACATTTGTCATTTTAGTGATTTCCCTCTTTAGTGATAGCGACGGTCAGCGGCGGCTAAAAATGAGAAGCTGCTACCTGAATGTTTTCTACACTAAAACATTAATAGATTGGCGAATCTGTGCATTTTGAAATATGGTTGTCAGAACTGCGCAAATCATTTTTCACAAAGGCACATTCTAATTTTCTCTGACATATTAAGCAGTGAAATGCTTACTGTACACTATAAAGCTTTGCAATACTAGCAGGCTGTGGTGGACAGTAGAGTTCAGTGATGAATGATTTGATCGGGTTCATTTAAGCCAACACGACTGATTAAAACTACGGCTGTCAATCGATTTAAAATAGTTAATTGCAAATTAACCGCACATTTTTAATCTGTTCAAAATGTACCTTAAGAGGAGATTCGTCAAGTAACTAATACTCTATCAACATGTCAGTGGGCAAATATGCTGATTTATGCAAATGTATGTATATGTTTACTACTGTAAATCAATTAACAACATAAAACAATGACAAATATTGTCCAGAAACCCTCACAGGTACTGCATCTAGAATAAAAAATATGCTCAAATCATAACATGGCAAACTGCAGCCCAACAGGCAACAACAGCTGTCAGTGTGTCAGTGTGCTGACTTGACTATGACTTGCCCCAAACTGCATGTGATGATCATAAAGTGGGCATGTCTGTAAAGGGGAGACTCGTGGGTACCCATAGAACCCATTTACATTCACATATCTGGAGGTCAGAGGTCAAGGGACCCCTTTAGGAAAATGGTCATGCCAGTTTATCCTCGCCAAAATTGAGTGTAAGTTTGGAGTGTTATTTTTCCTCCTTCCTCCTCCTTGCAAGTTGTGTTGATGCTTTAAAGAAATTAGTGGCGTTAAAACACATTTGCGATAACGTGTTATTATCGCGTTAACGTTGACAGCCCTAATTAATAGATTAGCTAATCACTACACTATACAGTAAGTGTAGTGAATCTGTGCATTTTGAAATATGGTTGTCAGAACTCGAAAATCATTTTTCACATTCTAATTTTAACTGGCATATACAATGAAATGCTGCTTACACTGTAGAGCTTTGCAATACTACCAGGCTGTTTTGGATAGTGCAGTACAGGGATGAATGATTTAATCGGGTTTATTTAAACCACAGATTGATTTAAAACATACCCACATCGGCCTTGATACCAATTCCTAGAATCAACCCGGAGCATCTCCATCACATATTCATAGTACCATACTATATAGTGATTATATTTTCATCATTCAGCATGATTTATACATGTTGCATGCGTACTGAATGTTCCCATGCACTATAAAGTGGTACTGCGGTATCTGATCTGCCCAAAATGCCGAGAGAATGACAGGGTGTCAAATGTTGCCATTTGAGTCGCCTCCTGCAGATTTGCCTCTCAGCCTTGAAGCTTTCTGTTCGATAAGAGCTAGCATTGCTGTCATGTGTTTTTCTAATAACACTGAAAGGGAAGCCTTGGAGATAACTGCCCATCCACAATACACCATTCAATGCCTCACTGGCTAACTCAAGGGCATTGCCACAAAGGCAAGATTCACACCATGCACCGTTCACTTCAATGCCAAACACTGTCTCTCTCCCCATCTCCCACTTTGTACCGATGGGTAGCACTTTTGTTCCCTCCAAAGCGCTTTTATTCCATAAATGCCCCGTCCCCTCATCCTTTCTTGTTGTCCACTCCTCCCTTTGCAATCCCTTTCAATGTAATTTAGTTTCAGTGGATTGTTGCTATGACGAATGTTTTGGTTCTGGTATCATTTCTCACCTCACCTGACTGAAGGAGAAGGGAGCGCGGAGCTCGGAGAGGCAGAACGAGGGAGCAGGGGATGTTTGAAGCAGAAGGAGAGAGAGAGAGAGAGGGAGAGACGGATAGGAGGGTTACAGTGCAGAATACTTAAGCATCTCATGTTATCAGTGACTGCCACAGCAGTTTGTCAGTAACAGCGAGCACCTGTCACTGTTCTCCCTGATGAATTAATTTCAAGAGTAATCAAAAGCAAATGCATATTTAATGACTTCTGGATTAAAGTAAGGGTTCAGTGTTTGTTTATGTGTGTGTATGTATGTGTGTGTGCTACGGTTTTGACATGCAGAGGCGTTGTTCATGTTCATGCACCAGTTTTAGTGTCGAGTGAGAAAAATATGATGAAAGTAAATCAAAAAGAAAACATTTAGACATCAGCCAGAATCAATGTTTAGGTGTTTTTTTATGTTGTCTTTAGGGCTGTCAAAGTTAACGCCATAAAAACGTGTTAATACAAATTTGTTTAAACGCCACTAATTTCTTTAATGCATTAACGCAACTTGCTATTTTTTTTACTTTTTTCATTTTTTCAAGATACTGGCAACATATGCAACTAAAAAAACTCAGGAATCCATTGGTACCAACCATGTCATACCAGCTTGTTGCAAAGGAGTTTAAATAACGCTCCAAACTTGCACTAAATTTTGGCGAGGAAAAACTGTCATGACCATTTTCAAAGGTGTCCCTTGACCTCTGACCTCCAGATGTGTGAATGTAAATGGGTTCTATGGGTACCCACGAGTCTCCCCTTTACAGACATGCCCACTTTATGATAATCACATGCAGTTTGGGGCAAGTCATAGTCAAGTCAGCACACTGACACACTGACAGCTGTTGTTGCCTGTTGGGCTGCAGTTTGCCATGTTATGATTTGAGTATATTATTTTATGCTAAATGCAGTACCTGTGAGGGTTTCTGGACAATATCTGTCATTGTTTTGTGTTGTTAATTGATTTCCAATAATAAATATATACACACATTTGCATAAAGCAAGCATATCTGCCCACTCCCATGTTGATAAGAGTATTAAATACTTGATAAATCTCCCTTTAAGGTACATTTTGAACAGATAAAAAAACGTGTTATTAATTTGCTATTCATCGTGACTCTCTATGGATCGATTGACAGCCCTAATTGTCTTGCAATGGAGACTTCAACATAGACCGTAGTGACATTATTGATGTGAAACTTACTGGAAACACATCAATTTTGAGAATTGTAAGAAATCCATACAGGCGAACATGTGATTGATTTCCTTGTTAGTGTGCTTCAGAACCAATAAAGCCCTTATACCCTATACTCTATCTATACTTCATGAAACACATGCTGTCATGGCTGCTGGAGTCATCAACCATGTTAGCTCTGACATTGTCCATCTCTAATGGTTTGAGGCCAGTAAGGTTTGGTGGTAAATGTGATCCCATTTAAAGCTGTGGCTCTAGTCTTCGTCCTGTTTCTGTCTCATGAACGCAGCACTGTTGGTTAATGGTCGGGTATAACTGCTCGTCCACATTCCTTATATCTAGACATCCTTTTGTGAATTCAAGCGACGTTTGCTCTCACTCTCCCTTTTTACTAAAAAAAAAAAAAATCAGATGTCATCCCGAGCTGCAGAAAAGCACTACGCCTGGCCATATTTCATGCAGCCCTGTCTGTTCTCAATGGCTATTTGGTGCTTTTGTGAGTGTCAGAACTGCAGGATGGGGTTTAAGAGTCCCTCTCGGTGTATATGAAGTCTACATAATACCTCTCTGTAGTCGTGTGGCTGCGTGTAGTAAAACCAACAAAGCTCCGTCATTCATAAAGTAAAACAAAGGTTGAATTCGATTGGTCTTTGAAGATGCCTCCTGTGTTTTTGTGGAGAAACGCTCAGCCCTGCAGACAAAGAGGGAAGATTCAGAAGCACCGTCTCTGAGAAGAAGCTATAAAACACATTAAACTCAGAGTTGAATTTTTTAATCACAGTGAACAGACTACCGGCATATTAAAAACTAATGCATTTTCCTTTAATCCAGATTTCATGAGTCTGTAAAAAAAAAAACAAGGATTCAAAGACAAAAATGGACTGCAAATAATTGGAAGTTTTTTGCCTAGCTTCCAGTCAAAAGAAAGATTATGATCAAAACCTCTACGCAGGATTAAAGACAATGTGGCAGACAGCAAGATCTGATTTGAAAGTGACTATAATCAGATTGACACCTTTTGGAATAATAAAGACAAAATTCAAACTTAAAACTCATAAACAAAAAGTCACTGTTCCCCTCACTGTTGGATGGGAAACAGTAGAAACTATTTGCAAGTCAGCAACACCTTCAGCACTGTATGTCATCAGGATGTCAAGTTTGTCGTCATGTTTTTCTAAAAAAATACATTTTACACATTTAATTAATACACACAGAGGTTAATGAAGCTGAAATAAGCATATGAGTAAACCTGAATATTAAATGCATGTTAATCATCCACCTCGTAATTAAATAACATTCTTAATTCACTGGATCGGAACATATTTGTATTAATTTATTCCACTGACCATGCACACCGCCACCATCATGTCTAGAATACGTGATTTCATTAGGCCGTAGGCTTTAAATTTGCAGTTTTAGGAAAGAGCTTTGGTGAGAACTGTCAATCGATTAAAACATTTAATGGTGATTAATCACATGATTATCCATAGTTAATTGTTTTGTTTGTTTTGGTACCAATGGATTCCTTAGGTTTTGTAGTTTCATATGATACCACTATATTCACTTTAAAACTGAGCCCTCAACAACCTCTGAAAGATCAATTGTGTTAATAGGTTAAATAAATTAGTGGCGTTAAGATGAATTTGCGTTCACTTTGACAGCCCTAGTATAAACACAGTAAGCATTGCAAGGATGAACAATAGGACCCATTGACTATGTAAATGTTGTCGTTAAAAAAAAAGCATTTATGGATTTTATTTTTCAGGTTACCCAAAATTGGTGTATGTAATTTTGCAACTGTGGGCCTTACAGGGTTAAAGCTGCAATTCTTCTTTGGAGAGAGCTTTGGTAAGAAGAGAGTGGTTTAGGGTAGAAAACCTTGAGAGTAAACTCCATGGAACAAGAGGCACACCTGTGTTTAGAGGACACTAACTGTTTACCTTTGCTGTCTCCTTTTTGTTTTGATTTGGCAGTGAATAGCAGGCTTTATTTGAGAAAGGGAAGCGTCTTCACCTCTAAACAGTCTGAGCAGATCGACCGCTGTATTGTCCCCTTTGCAGGCCGTCCTCCATCCCTGTTAGACCCTTAAAGCTTTGATCAGCCAACACTGCTCGGCTGTCCTTCCCTTCCTCGGCCATCACTGTGCCAGTACCAGCTCTTTCTTTTCCTCCTGGCCTGCTCAGTGGTAAAATGTCTTTCTTAAGCCAGAACTGCAGAGTTTCTTTGTAACGCTCACGACTCCAGCCCTCAACCCTCAACCCTCAACCCTCAACCCTCAGCCCTCAACCCTGACCACTAACCCAGACCAGGGTTCATAACACAAGTGTGTTTGTTCTTTTAAGCCTTCTATCTGCAAACAGGAGTCCTGTTCTTACTACTTCTTCTGCTTTTTATTGTTTTCATACCAATTTTTATTCCAGAAGAATCGCCACATTTTCCTTTTTCATTTGCACCTATTCTAAATGATTGGGGACAAAAACCAGTGTGACTCATTGCATATTGCTTTTGTCCACAATCGTCTTGGTGTATTTGTATCTGCACAACCTCCTGCAGTCTTTGCCTGCTGGTCGGTCGCATTTGCTTAATATGAATTTGAATGAGAAACAGAAAATTCTCTTTTGTGCTACTGATTTACATTTAAATGAGAATGAATTAAGCATTTTAAAACAAAATGTGATATAACAAAATGTCCCATTTTATGTACGTTCTTGCCGGGGCCGTGTTGAATTCCTTTCCCTTTTTTGCATATTGGCACCGGTTAATGACTTGAACGGTTGAATTTAAAGGTTTATCCATACGTTGGGTTGTGTGTTTCCTTCTCCTCTCCGAGCGCCGCTGCGAGGTTCTGCATGTGTAACTTTGATGAGGTTCCCCTTCAGCCAAGGACTCCCCTTTGTCATTAAGATAGATAACATCTATTCTGTGCATCGATGTGGCTACATTCATTTAAAGACTACTTTTGTTTCACCTCACAGACGGCAGAATCGATAAATAGCTTTGCCTATTTCTGCTTCATTTCATCTTAGCTGGTTTGGACCAACTCAAGCTCACAGCTGATGATAGATGCTGCTACAGCAGAGCTCCTGTATACACGTATATGTTTTATTTAGGAATTAAAGCTGGTGTTGAGCTATCTTTTTATTATCAACAATTTCTCTGAATACACCAAAACCAACAATGAATTTATCCTAACAAGTATTTCTGTTTTGCCCCAGTATGAAAGGCTTACTGTATGCCTCCGAGCTACAGAGCTCCACTGTCATCCAGAGACTATTAAAAAGGCATTAAAATAGCCATACTGTCGCACTGGGTGATATGTTCCTTTATTGCAATCAACGTGGGGCGTGTAGTTTATTCTGAACGACATAGCTTAGTGTTGGACAGACATCACGCTGGTTCTATATTCAAACTGCAGTGATTGTTGACAAGCTGAAGGAATAAATACATTTCCTGTATGTCGAAAGTGAGATGCAATTACAGTACTGAATATCTTAAAGGAACAGTGTGTAGCATTTGGGGGGATCTATTGAATGGAGTATCAAATTAATAAGTATGTTTTCTTAAATGTATTATCACCTGGAATTAGGGATTGTTGTGTTTTCGTTAGCTTAGAATGAGCCGTTTATATCTACATACGGAGCGGGTCCTCTTCACGGAGCTGGCCGCATTGTTTCTACAGTAGCCCAGAACGGACAAATCAAACGCTGGCTCTAGAGAGAGCCATTCGTGTTTTTGCATCGTTTACACACTTGGCACACGGGGGAAGTTTCAGTTAGTTGCAATCTGCAACCTCACCACTAGATGCTGCCAAATCCTACATACTGCACCTTTTATTGATCATTTTGAGTTTTTTAAGAAAGGTAGGTTTTCAAGAGGTTGCTGGAACAAGTTATAGAAAAATGCTGTTAATCAATTCAAATATTTAATCGGCTGATTATCCATAGATAATTGTGATTTATTGCAAAATAACAACACTATTTTTATTTGTTCAAAATTAACCTTAAAGGGAGATTTGTCAAGTATTTAATACTCTTATCAACATGAGAAGAGGAAAATATACTTGTTTTATGCGAATGTATGTATATATTTATTATTGTAAATCAATTAACGACACAAAAAAATGACAAATATTGATCCAGAAACCCTCACAGGTACTGCATTTAGCATAAAAACAATATGCTCAAATCATAACATGGCAAACTGCAGCCCAACAGGCAACAACAGCTGTCAGTGTGTCAGTGCGCTGACTTGACTATGACTTGCCCCCAAACTGCATTTGATTATCATAAAGTGGGCATGTCTGTAAAGGGGAGACTTATTATGGCGTTAACTTTCAAAGCCCTAGTATTAATTGAATGAAAGAGTTAACGTTTCCTGTCCTGTCCACATTGAACCTAGTGATCTAGCTGCTCCAATAAAGTGCCTGTGTATTCAACAAAGCTTTTATGCTGAGTGATGAAGTTTGAAAAGTCCCACTAGAGAAAAGAAAAAGGTGTGAAACACTGCGTATTAGAGAGTGAGATATCTACAGTTGTCATCCTGTCATGGTCTCCAACCAGCGCGTACACATGTACTGACAACATCCATATTCAATGCACTGAATTGTAGAAGCGTCTGAAAATTGAAATGTCAGGTTGAAATGACCATGCCGTGAATTAGAATGTGGAAATAGAAAAGACGAGCTATTGTGCCGCGGCATCTCTTGTTGACATTTTTGTGTGCGTCGTGTTTACTGACTGTGTCCAATACCTCGATACCAGATGTGGTTAGAGTGAAGAGCCTTTTGCATTTTTCTGCAGAAAATGGTCCAGCTTTTCTTCTGTGGAGTATCATAATTAGACTGCAGCACCGGTCTCATTCTCCCACTCCTAATCAGTTATCTTGAGATCCGCTAATGTCGAGGTATCCTTCTCCTTTTCCTGCGTGTGTGTGTGTGTGTGTGTGTGTTGTATAGCTGTAATCCAAAACAAGGCCTGATAAAATGAGAGGATAAAACCCAATTACCCAGTAGGCAGTCCTGAGTCATCTCCCATTTGTTCCAGCCATTTTCTCCTCGGTCGACTCCTCTTTATCTCGACTTGTATGGTTTACTCAAAGACGACCCCAGCTGATTGTAATCTGTAGGTGAAAAGAAATGAGATGAAAAAATGTGGTGAAGAAACTGAAGTGATAGAGTGAGGTAATCGATGCCAAGCGGCTCGCACGCAGGGATTCTCTTTTCTCTTCAGTACAATCGTCCAGTGTGATTGTGAAGTTTGTGTGCGCCCCGGCTTCTGAGGGGACCAATTAAGGAACGGCAGGGCAGGAGCCTGAACTGCTCGCTCTCCTAATAGCATACAGGCTGGAGTGGTCCTGATCCATAGTCAGTCGATAACACAGGCCGCCCTGGTCTCAGCCGATGAATGCCGACAATCAAACACTAAATATAAAGTACAAATAAAGAACAAATACTCTTACATGTTGAAAACTTTCTTTGTTTTTGTTCACGTAACAGTAAAATGTTTGACGGTAAACTGATGTCATGATTGATGTACCCCAGCAAACTCTTTTCTGGCTTCTTTCAAAAGTCTTTGGAGTGAAGTTCATTTCAAAATGGTCACATGATATACAAATGAAAAATATAATATAATATTGATACACAGTCCTTTTGAGTGTCCAGCAGCTATTATAGTCTCTCTATCGAGATTCTAATTAACTACAGACAAAACTTTTCTTTTTCTACTCCATTTAGATCATAAACAATGACTATAAAAAGGAGTCATTGATCACGGTTGAGTAATGTAAACGTTAGAATACTTTTTATCCAGAAAAACAGCAGCTCCCCTGTTCACTTATTTGTTTACAGGCCAGTCCTGCCCTCTCCAATATGGCGGCGACGTTGACGTATTGGGCAATGCAACGGAATGAAGCAGCCAATGCGGTATCTATGTTTGTATATTAGGGCTGTCAAGCGATTAGAATATTTAATCACATTAATATCCATAGTTAATCGCAAATTAATGACATATTTTTTATCTGTTCAAAATGTACCTTCTAGGGAGATAACATGGCAAACTCATGGGTACCCATAGAACCCATTTACATTCACATATCTGGAGGTCAGAGGTCAAGGGACCCTTTTAAAAATGGCCATGATAATTTTTCCTCACCAAAATTTAGCACAAATTTGGAACGTTATTTTACCTCTTTCCCGACAAGCTAGTATGACATGGTTGGTACCAATGGATTCCTTAGGTTTTTTCTAGTTTAATACACTAATCTGACGCCAGTATCTTCACTCTAGCTTTAAAACTGAGCCCGCTACAACCTAAAAGGTGCTAGTTGCATTAATGCGTTAAAGAAATTAGTGCTGTTAAAATTAATTTGAACTTTGACAGCCCTAATGTATATTATATCTAAGTCCACCACCTAGTAGCAGTAGCCTTTTTAAACCATATATATACATTTATAGGCTACAGTATTGAGTATATAGTTAAATGTATGTGTTGTAATCGAGGGGTGCCGAGATATTCTGTCTATTTAGAAACACGTCTTTCCCACTTTCAACTTACACACGATTTCACCGAAAGCCCAAATTTCCCAGATTTCCACTAGCACTTAAACGCAGCATGCTCCACACGCAACTCTAATCTGATCTGTGTGCATACATTTAACAATCTGTAAATTAAAACAAGAAAATGTCACACGTATTTTTTTAGACAATTGTATGCACAGGAAGCTTTTCGAAGGCGATAATGATCAGATCTGTGAAGTCTGTAAAAGTTATATTTATTCAGGTTGTGATGTGCGTATTTATGAAAACTGTTTTACATGTGTTCAAATTGCTTAGTATTTGTGTGTAGATTGGAACATGTTTTTGTGAATACCAAATATTACCCGTAAATCGTTGTACACATTTGTAAAGTTTTCATTTTTAGAACACGTAATACATATTTATGACTCTTTTGAAATCAATTTCACTCCATACAGGACAGCTAAATGTAAAACAGACCCCAGCAGGCTCTTGACCTTTGCAAAAGATTACAGAATATACCATCTTTTTGAGCATTAAGTACACCGTCTGTCAGTGTATGTGCACGGATATGTGTGCTCATTTTTCTTTGTGGGGGCTTGGTCTGTTTTATGTCTTTGTTGTCTGTTGAATACAGTGTTTGCAGTAGCCCTCACATACGGAGGGAATATAGCGCTGACATTCAGCTCCCTCTCTGCTGACCTACAAGGTGTATGATAACCTACAGCTACTGCAGGTTTGTTTTTCAGGGCTAATGGAGAACACTCCCAAGACAGAACATAAACCAATGATGTCATGACCCATCTCGGAGGGATTCTGTTCACTCTTAGCATTTCCCCGCGATGGGGGTAGAGTCCATAATGCAATGTGAAGGGCTTAAATTTAATCAATAGCCCTAGATATCATTTACCAAGCGCTTCAAACACACTATTAATGCTCTACGTACAGTATGTTTGGTGCATGTGCCGTTCCGCATTGTGCAGACTTACATTACGTTCTGATAGATACCTGCTAAAGAATCTTCTCCATACCAATTTTAAAATCATCTGTAGTAGTTTCTTTGTGTACCTGCTGCTGCTGATTGCTTTTCTATGACTCACAACTGACGCACCAGAAGGGCTTAGGGCACTCATTCTTGATTTAGCACTCTGTAACAGAGAAGAGTACAAAGGAGAGGGTTCAATTTAATACTAAAAAAACAACTATTGACAAGGAAGACATTCATTTTTGTCAATTGAAAGATCACGCCTGTCTGCAGAGCCTGGAGATAGCTCTACTAGTCCATTGGTCTCTTTCCAACACTTCGGTTCGGAGCAACACATTTAAACACATCTCATGCTCCCCTGAGGATGGACCATGGCCTAGGGCTGCACAATCATGGCCAAAATGCTAATCACGATTATTTTGATCAATATTGATACCACAATTATTTATCACAATTATTCATTGATTTTAGCAACAACATATTTTTAATGCACTTTCACTTTAAAATAAACAGAGCACTGTTTTCACTTCCATGCTGTGCTAATGTACAAATTAGAGCTGCACGATGTTGGAAAAAACTGATATTGCAATATTTTTTTCTGCTATACATATTGCAATATAAAAAAAAATACATGAACATTCACCCTACTTGTTTTGTTAGCTACATTTTAAAGTTAAATGCTTCAATCTGGTGCACTTTAAGAGCAAAATTAGCAACATTAAGAGCTAGATTAACAATTGTATGCTCTTAATTTAATCATAAACACATTAGTTATATAGATAACATCTATACCCAAAAGTGAAACTAAAACATCTTGTACTGGCTGGTTGCTAGCTGTTAGTTTAGGAAGCACTTGATTTGATATGCAGCGGTTTCCTTTGAGTAGAACGCACACTTTAAACGTCAATATCTCAGGGGATCATGCTCAGTTATTTGTGGGAAGCTAAAATTGTGATCCCGATTAATATTTTATTAATTGTGCAGCCGTACCATGGCCCTGACCTTTTTTATTTTGACGGACTTAAAGTGATAGTGAA
Organism: Sebastes umbrosus; assembly: GCF_015220745.1. Taxonomy (NCBI): domain Eukaryota; kingdom Metazoa; phylum Chordata; class Actinopteri; order Perciformes; family Sebastidae; genus Sebastes; species Sebastes umbrosus. The sequence goes on along the minus strand of NC_051287.1, from coordinate 4,500,810 downwards.
GTAGTGTCAGTTTTTCTCCGGTGCCAGTACCCCTGTCTGTTTCTCCATGCTGGGGACGTGCCGACCGTCATCTACTGTAAGTAATACACCTACTATGGATAAGTACCTCACACTACCTCACTGAGAAACACCCAAACTAATCTGTTTTTTTTTGCTGCTTTTTTTACTTCAGTTTCAGCCATTTTCCACAAACACGTATACATGTATAAGCGATGGCGCTATGATCATGCTGACTAGTATACCCATCAAGATGAAATAGCATTTCTTCCAGAAGCATTATTCATGGCCCAATGCTCTAATAATTTCCCACATTGTCACTTGCTGCTCGTGCTTATAATATAATATAATATATTATAATATAATGTAATATAATACATTCGGAAGCTCTGGTTTCATTGAGGTTGAGAGAAGCCCTGCTTTGACGTCTATGCCTGGTTTCATATTATATCCACCCGTCTTTTCCGTCTCTTTTGCATGTCCATTGTCCATCGTACTGGGAAATGTCGACTATATTACAACGCTGTTTTGTTAACTGGCAGGAGAAGCTGTCTACCTTACTGTTCTCACCTACCGACATTATGACAACCAGCTCCTTTATGCAAGCCTGCTCAAGCCTGAAAGAGGGAATGACAGAAATGTACATTTTAAACAACGTCTTGGTGGTGCTAAAGCAGCGAAGAATAAAAATATGAAGTAGTGCTAAGGCTTTCTTTATGTTAGGCCTTACATTAAATTAAATCAATGATTGAAGATAAATTGCTGTGCTTAACGCTGTGGACTTTGAGTGTGTGTTTGTGTGTGTGATTCTCTCAAGTGTACTCTATGGAGGTCAAGATATCTCATGTGGTCTAATTGTGGTTGTAGGTGATATTGATTTGTCCGCATCTTTTCGTTATGGTCTTTCCATCCTATATCATCACCAATTCCTATCAATTTACGTCTCTTACCTTCCTTCATCTCTTCAAAATGGTTTCACTCTGTGGTCCTTGCTCACTGAACGCTTTGTATCTGCTACAGAACGATGTTTACCTCCATCGAGCAAATGTAAGATGCAGCAAATATAGTGTTTATCAGGCATGTATGCACCTGTGCAATGTTGGTTTTCTGAGTCAGCAAGTTTTTTACAGTCTATATACAGGGTACAAAATGAGCACATCCAATTGTCAAGTGGACACCAGAATGTGTTTAGGCGTCTTTTGACTCTTCATCATCCTATTTCTATCTGTTCTCCACCTGCTTTATTTCCGTCTGTCATTCCTTCGTTTACTTATCCACCACTTGTGACATAATATGGCTTATCTGCTTTACAATGGTGCATCAGAGCTGCATTTTATTATGTTTTTTTATTATGTGCTCCACATGATTAAAGTGGTAATGGACTGAGACGGGTGTCTTGTTGTAGCAGGAGGCCTGGTGTTTGGGTACTCTGTGGCTCACTGCTTCAGCTCTAGTTTTTACAAAGTTGAGATCATATCATTAAGCAGAGAATTGGAGACGTATAGCACTGCACAATATTCAAGCTAAACCATATACGGTAGCAAAACTGTGTGCAGCTGGCTACTGTATGTGTGTACATCGTTCTGTTTTGTCTGTAGTGAAAGACTGGCGTTCATAGATGAGGAGTAGTTTGGAGTGTTTTATGATCTGCTACTCCCATCGTAAGAGTGTGGTTAAGTTAAGGAAAATTAACATTTGTATTGCTTATTCTTTTGCTACTGAGAAAGAGAACAGTCATTATTCTCAATAATTAGGTCATTAGTCAGGTCGACATAAACGCAGTTTGTTTTAGGCATTTGTACAAATGACCATTGCTCTCATTTCATTTCTCCAATGAGGAGGACAGTCTCTAAAGAATAGTCCTCAGATCAGTTATTCCAAGACACACAAACAGTTATGTGACTTACAGTGGGCTTCTGTTGGGTGGAGATTGGCGCGATTTTATATCATAGAATATTTGGATTCTCTGTTTCTTTGTATAAGGGCCTAATATATAGCCATAGCTGTATGTAACAAATCATATTAATAAGATGCAATTCAAATACAACTAGAAATGTAGCCTTATTAAAATGTTGTTTTTCTCTGGTCTCATGTCTTGAAACATGGACTCTTTTATTAGAAACATTTGTCTTTTGTGAAGACCGATATCTCAGGGTGAACTGTCATTCTGGGCTGCTGTAGCTTCAGTTGTAACCCGAATACAGTCAGAGCTCTCTAACAAGCTCAGCACATTGAAATGAGAATAAACGCTTGAGAACAGTAAGGTCAGCACATCTAATCACCTGCACAACTACTGTAAGATCTCTATCTATCTGTAGAACACTCTATATGCAGTAAGCTTGTTTAAAAACACACTTTTTCTAAACTTTTCATGGCAAACCATGGAAATAATTGTAAATTATTAGTCTACAGGAAATATAGACAATCTGACAACAAGGAAGGCGGCTGCCTTCACGACTGACGAGCTGGTGCGAAGCTGCTGTGGCGGCTGGCGGTTCATCACTAGACGAGTCAGGTGGTTCACAGAAGTGAACTCTCTGAAGGTCTCTATATGATATTAAAGGGGCTGGAACGACAACACACAAGACAAACGCACTAACAAGCAAAGGAATGAAGAGCAAAGAGAGAGAGAGAGAGAGAGAGAGAGAGATCATCGTCATGTCACTGTGGAGAGGCCAAGGTGTTCTGATCCAGGGCCCTTATATTGTGCATGCTGGCTCACTTCCATGCTTTATTGGCACACTGAAATGGAACGGAGCCATCGTTAATGTTATCAATTACACCAGTTCTTTTCCTGCATGACGGGACAAAACGCCTTAAGACATGTCTATTCAGAACCACGTTTTCAAACAGGGATGAAGTTAACTTTATTTAATAAGTCTTTATTTATTTATATGTTCATTAATTCATTAATTATCGTTGCGTTTCAGTGGCAATATATATGATAAGTAGGGTTGTCAATTGATTAAAATACTTAATCGTACATTTTGTATCTGTTCAAAATACCTTAAAGGGAGATTTGTCAAGTATTTAATACTCTTATCGACATGGGAGTGGGCAAATATGCTTGCTTTATGCAAATGTATGTATATATTTATTATTAAAAATCAATTAACAACACAAAACAATGACAAATATTGTCCAGAAACCCTCACAGGTACTGCATTTAGCATAACAAATATGCTCAAATCATATAACACGGCAAACTGCAGCGCAACAGGCAACAACAGCTGTCAGTGTGTCAGTGTGCTGACTTGACTATGACTTGACCCAAACTGCATGTGATTATCATAAAGTGGGCATGTCTGTAAAGGGGAGACTCGTGGGTACCCATAGAACCCATTTTCATTCACATATCTTGAGATCAGAGGATTAAAACAAATTTGCGTTAACCCGTTATTATGGTGGTAACTTTGACAGCACTGATGAGAAGCTTGTTAGTTTTATGCAGCTTTTTACCAGACTGAACAAATGTTAAAATTTAGTTTGGCTAGAGAATACTGTTCTTTTTAGAATTGTATGAGACCCCATCACACGGGGGAAGCTGAATGTGTTTGGCTATATGAAAATGTGAATGCTCTGAATGAAGAAAGCTTCGTAGTAAAAGGTCTGGCATTGTGTTGCGTTGCTTGCTCCTCTTTACTCTTTGTGTGATTTGTCCTCAACCTTGATGCCTCACAAAGAACCAGTAGTGATTACACAGTAGCACTGTAGTTATGTGGCTTGTTACTGTAATACAATAGAGAAAAACAGACATGGAAGTATTCATTTTAATCAATTATACTGTGGGAAATTACAGAATGAAAAATAAAAATCCTATTGAGATGTTTGAATCCCCTCCACTCGTGTTACTTCGGCTGGATGTTTGACCTTCACTGTGCTGAATGAGGTGAGCGCACATTCATCTGCTGAAGGAGGAAAGTTTCTCTGAGCTCGACACACAAGCATGCTTCCTACTAGTTTAGAAGCCCGTTAGGGTTCAATGTGCAACTCACACACATTTGATTTGGAAACTAAGGGTGTAAGAAAATATCGATACACATGAGTATCGTGACATTATGTTGCGCGATACTGTATCGATTCTCCAAAACACTATCGATTTTTAATTAACCTCTTAAAAATCTGACAGCCCACCGTCGGGCTCGGCCGCTATTCGATCTTTCGGAGGTTGTAGTGGGCTCAGTTTGTGACAATGGCATTATATGAAACTAGAAAACCAAAGGAATCCATCGGTACCAATCATGTTCATACTTGCTTTGAGAAAGAGGCTAAATAACACTCCAAAATTGCACCCGTGCATCAATGAGCCTCGGGTCTGACCCTGTCGCCGGTTCACCAGTTTTCCTTCCTTGGACCAGTTTTGGTAGGTCCTGACCACTGCAGACCGGGAACATCCCACAAGAGCTGCAGGTCTGGAGATGCTCTGACCCAGTCGTCTAAAGATCACAATTTGGCCCTCGTCAAAGTCGCCCACATCCTTACGCTGGCCCATTTTTTCTGCTTCCAACACAAAGTTCAAAGTTCAAAATGTTCACTTGCTGTCTGATATATCCCCCCCACTGCCAGGTGCCATTGTAACGAGATAATCAATGTCATTCACTTCACCTCTCAGTGGTCTTAATGACTAGCTTGTGGAGTAATGAACCACTGTATTTGGTCTCATCCCGCTATGGTCACTCACCCGTGAAGAAGTGCTCTAAGTTATCAGGTGCATGATAAAAATGTATCTGAAACAGACTGTATGAGAACATAACATATTGTGAATATAATTAAATATATGATAAAATATTTACCATTGTTTTTTCAAACACCAACTACCAAAGCATTTATCACATCATGAAGTAATGCCAGGATGCTAAAATAGTAAATAACACGTCGCTGTTTTATTTAGCACCGACAAAATTATGTACCACCTCATAAATTAGAGACGACTTGCCGGGAACGTCCTGGTTCTCTCTGCGTCTCCTTTGTTGTCATCCTTCAAACATGGCTGAGGGCGAGAGCTGCTGGCGAGTCAAACGGTAGAGCTCATCTCTCTGTCGTCTTCGTCTCCGGTTTTCGAACCCGTAGCTGGTGATAACCGGCAAACACGGTGGATCAATGTGTGTCTGAACCGACCGGATCTTTCCTCATTTCACCTCCTCAAATTGAGGACGCTGCGTTGCTCATGCATTATGAGGATGACATTGATTACAAGCAGCGCAGAGCAGACGCAAGGCAGTCATTAGGCATTCTCTTTCATCGTTGGCCACACCTCCTTTGGCAGAGTTTGTGCTTTGACAGGTTTTTTTTTTTAGGAATGAGGGAGCTACTCTGTTAACAGAACAAACAAATGCTTTCAGACTCTCGTATTGTAGGTCCAACCTTCTTTCAGTGGACTGAGGGAAGGTCATCAAATAACTCCCCAAACCTGATACCCCCCTCCCCCCGGCTGAGCCTTGAGATCCTGTCCATGAAAATCACAACAGAATTGGTGACGAGAGACAACCCTGGCCGAGGCCAACGCCCACCGAAAACAAGCTTTACTTTGTGCCGTGTGTACGGACACAGCTCTCACTTTAGATATAAAAGAGCCCGATGTCTTGTATCAAGGAGCCCGATACCCCATATTCTCGCAGTACCCCCCCATAGGACTCCCCGGGGGACACTGTCGTAAGCCTTCTCCAAGTCCACAAAACAATATATATACTGAAAGAGCAAAGTACCATGACCTATCCAACAGCCCAGCAAGGGTAAAGAGCTGGTCCACTTTTCCACGGTCAGGATGGAATCCGCATCGTTCCTCCTGGATCTGAGGACATCTGGAGCCTCCGATCCACCACCCTATAATAAACTGTCCCTGGGAGGCTGATTCACCGTGGTACCCTGATAATTGGAGCGATAAATGGATCTTATTGGCACAACGTTGCACTTTGTAACCTGTGTTAAGAAGGTGCTATATAAATAAAGTTTTACTTACTTACTTACCAGTTGAAAGACACACTGCCTATTATGGTTCCTGCCAACACTCATGGACTACCCTCCCTTGTGGGTTGATGCACTCAGCCATACACAATGGTCAAAGATAATGACACCCCCCTCCACAGCAGCCATGTTGACATGTCCTACTGTAGCAGGGTAAACAACACAGGTGTAATTGATGAAATTAATTATGGTCCCAATCCATTAAGTGTATTCCAGCAAGCCAGCATGCACAATAGCAGGTCCCTGGCCCCACCTAAAATGGAACAGGACCCTAATTAACATTATAAATTACACCTGTGTTTACCCTGCAATGACATGTCAAAGTGGCTGCGGTGAAAAGGGGCCTAGTGTGTCACAGCAGTTTTACAATTTTACAGGTAATTTGGTAATAAAATGACAACTTGTTAGAGGCCTACAGTCAGCCAGCAGAAAACAGGATCCTGCCAGGAAGCTATAAGAGCTAATAGGGACCTAATAATAAGGAGGAGGCGAGGGAACAGGTGTGCAAAGCAGGTGGCTGAATCTGAAGACTGTCAGGGGTGAGAAAACAGAACAGGGGGCGACAAGTGGGCAGGTGAGGAATGACAGTCCCGGGGGACAGGCGTCAACATGACACTGAATGAGACACACTAATGTGTACAGGCCATGTAATGTCAGTGCATGAAGGGGACATTGACTTTACTAACCTGAACATGAATAATTGCTTTTGTACTTCAGCCCAAATTTGACATTTGTATTTGCAACTCTATTAAAAATGATACGGAGCAGGACCTCCAGGAAATTCACCTAAAATAAACATATTTTAATGGTTCTTCCGTGGCATAAGCAGCACACAACAGTATTTATGATGGTCCTTAAATATAATAAAACAGAGGCCCAGATTGCTCGGCTGGTTCTGTAATATACCCACATCCCAAATCTGCATAGTTGATACATCTTTGATTCACTTTCATACGAGATTTAACTAATTTCATTTAATTTAGGAACTGTGTTTTCTGAGTAAAGATTGTTCACGTGTCCAGAAGAAGAAGTTTCAGGGTTAAATGTTAATGTTGGACATTTATGAGACCGCGTGCCTCGCCTTCTTCTGTGCATATTCTGTCTGATCCAGTCCTGTTCTATCAGACATGCAGTATATGAATTTTAAATTCACAGAAATGCATGCCTAAAAGCTTTGATCCCCCCTGCTCTTTTTTCCCTGCTCCCTCCCTCTCCTCAGCAGGTAGCGGAGCATTAACCTTTAGCCAGTGTTTCTAAAATGAGGGCTGGTGCGGAGGGAGTCTGGTACCGTTACAGTACATCCCCCAATCTCCCCAATCTCTGCTTCCCGTCCTTCCATGTGAACCTCCTCATTCATTAAAAGATGAGGGCTCGGTAAAGGTGGCTGGCTTTGATCAAGTAGCAATTGATGGCCGACACACATGCACATGTGCAAAAGGCTTCGAGCACACCAGAGAGAGTGAAACCTGAATGCAGCGTTAGAGAACAGCATTCTTGGGTCTCAAACAAGCGCCTGCTGTTTGTTTACTTGGACCTTAAACTCTGAGAACTCATTTAGAGCACGTTGGATAATCCCTTTTTGAGCCAATTAATTATCTTGGAAAGTAAATGCTTATATTTTTGTCAGGACTTAATGGTCTAATGAAGTAAAGGAAATGAAGTCATGGTTCAGATACGTCTTTTTCTCTCCTGATATCGATAGCTAAACTCACGATACTTGCCCACTGATCCGATACCAGTGCTCTCTTTTCTCCCAAATTTAGGATCTGTATAGGGATCTTTCTTAGGCTGCATTCACACGAGATCAGGTGTTACGGTGACTCTCCGCAGGGTTGCGCAGAGGTCAGGGCGACTCACTTTAATGGGCCCTTATGGCTGGGGTGTACAGCTCTGGATTGCCGGTTACGTGGTTGTCCACCGCAGCGTGACGTCAGGTTGCGTTTCTCCAAAAGCTGATTCTGTTTCTACTTATTCGGCACCCGCTGCAGCCCAAACTCACTACACCCATTCAAAGTGAATGGAAAAAAATTGTGTTTTCGCTGCATCGCCTGATGTCGTGTGAATGCAGCCTTCAGCAAGTTAACATGAGGCTGTCACTGTATAACAGAACTTCTTACTGTGAGTGTAAATGGAGACCCATACCAACATTGCTTCTAGGCTCCTGCGTATTTTAATGACATTGATCCAGGAGACTGTCCTCACAAGAAGAACGAAAGAATCGTTTCAGCTAGTGCCCCTAAACAACATATTTACGTTCAAGTGATGACGGAGTCCAAATTATGACGGGAATAAAGGAAGCCAAGTGACGAAGTGTAATGTTTTCTTGACCCATCCATCCACTTCAACCTCCTCCCTTGGGTTTCTTTTTTACCGTGACTATGATTGTTCCAAATCCTTTACCACATGTTTACTATGATCACCAAGATGACGTAGCTCCCATAACCTTAGAGAGGTATCCTTTTTAACTAGGCTGTCAAAGTTAGCGCGTGCATTAATGCAAATTTGTTTTAACGCCACTAATTTCTTTAACTCATTAACACAACTTGTGATTTTTAGGTTGTAACGAGAGTGAAGATACTGACATCATATGAAACTAGAAATCCTAAAGAATCCATTGGTACCAACCATGTCATACTAACTTGAGAGGTTAAATAACACTCCAAACTTGCACTAAATTTTGGCGAAGAAAAACTGTCATGGTCATTTTCAAAGGGTTCCCTTGACCTCTGACCTCAAGATACGTGAATGAAAATGGGTTCTATGGGTACCCACGAGTCTCCCCTTTACAGACATGCCCACTTTATGATAATCACATGCAGTTTGGGGCAAGTCATAGTCAAGTCAGCAAACTGACACACTGACAGCTGTTGTTGCCTGTTGGGCTGCAGTTTGCCATGTTATGATTTGAGCATATTTGTTATGCGAAATGCAGTACCTGTGAGGGTTTCTGGACAATATCTGTCATTTTTTTGTGTTAATTGATTTCCAATAATAAATATATACATACATTTGCATAAAGCAGCATATTTGCCCACTCCCATGTTGATAAGAGTATTAAATACTTGACAAATCTCTCTTTAAGGCACATTTTGAAAAGATAAACTGAAACCTCAACCAGAGTGTTGTCTCATAACAGGTATTTATTTTTCAGCAGTGATTTGTAACAGTTTTGGAAAGCTCAGACAAATGATGCTGTCTGGCTGATAGAGGCGTCAGATCAGTATTGCTCTGGAGGGCGTCAACAAACAACATATTTTGTTGTTTAATGTGGAGGAGTTTTGATCTAGACAGTTTGAGATTGCGTCGTTATGATGCATCAATCTCAGTTACTTTCTATTTTTTTTACATATCCTGTCAGGCCAGACACACCATCACTTTCTTTGGACCTCTTTTTTTCTTTTATACCTCAGCTTGCCTTTTTGTTTCTGTATTTTCGGTAGTCATTTCCCAACAATTGTTGCATCATCCCATTCCTTGTACGGTACTCGCAGAGGGAGTGACAGTAAGAACAAAACCTCGAGTTCTTGTTAAGTCTGAGCTGTGTAAATGTTTCGCCGCTACATTGCAGTCTGCTCTATTGAGCCACAGCTGGTGGAGGAACCGATATGTAACCAACTTATTTAATGATTTAGATGAATTGTTTCTCCGTGATTCTGCTACAAAATAGTCAGCACGGTGCTGAGAGTGAAAGTAATGCTGCCGCAGTGGGACTGTCTCTGTAGTTTCATATCGGATGTATTTTACCGGCCACAGGAGACCATATGCTATTTAATGAAAAGTAGCATGGTTCAGATTTAGGATGAGTGTCCCATCGCTGGGTAATTGCCTTCCGAAACCCTGATGAACCACCGCAGAATTAAATGCAGCCATAAAGTCCTGTTTGGAAGAGAAGTGAAGCAAAGTGGGATCATAACTGTGTCAGGGATGACAGCCCACTAATATTTTATCCGAGATAAAAAGAGAACGCCGAAATTATGAATCTAGCTCATCAGCCATCTGCTCTCTCTTACTTCATTGTGGGCCGCCGCCGTCGGTGTGTGTGACACACATTAGGAAGCTGATGCGTAGTGAGTGTGAGAGCTCAGCCATAACCTTTGAGGAAAGGCTAAGAATAAACACTTCAATAAACCGTTTTTGATGGCTGGTAGCTGTTGCTACCTGGACATTCAGACAGTGCACCAGCGTGGAAAGGTCACTTGTCCCAAACATATGGGTAATTGGGCCTAAAATACCACCTGGCATGTTTTCTTCCCACACGCTGGATTCTGTCAACCTTTAGCATATAGGCAGGCAAGTATGTTCTGTCCATCCACGTAACAAATATAAATGCCGGGCATAAATTAAACTATTAAGTGCTGCAGAGTGCTAATAAGTTGTCAGCCCTAAAGTATAACACTTGTATAATTTGTGATACTAGATTGTGACTCTAGGAAATATGGTTAAGATTAAAATATTATGGGCTTTATAGTCGGTAGGTAAAAGCAAAATGAAGTTTAAATACTAAATAGACATGAAATGACTCACCAGCAATGCTAATATATCAGGATGTTCCTTCTCTACTGTGTTCCTTAATAAGCCGAGCACAGACTGGAAAATGTAAGTAGTTATGGTCTGTGCAGGTTGTCATAAAAAAACATTATGTTTTCCATATTCACAAACCTCCACAATGTAAAATCCATTAGGTATCTAAAGCGTGCATTCATAGCCTGAGCATACGGAAATGTCATCAGGTAGAGAAGAAATGAATGTCACTACGCTCGGGGCTCGTCTCCATGATTGAACGCTTCTGACAGACGCCGCCGTGTTCTGTGTTTGTCATTGCGCTGATCGTGGTCAATTCTCCAAAAAAAACAACTTTCTATTGATTCCTCAGCACATTTACCTCAACGGCGGGACATTAGTGGGAGGTTCCAGTGTTTGCAGAGTGAATGATTTCCTTTTGTCACAAGAGAAGGACATCGATATGTGAGTCATTGCCGTCTCTAACGCTAAGAACAAGAGTGGCCTTGGAAGTGAGGATGGGAAAAAAAAAAAAAAGATCTGTCTCTCTTATAGTACCTCTCCTTGTGGGTGTTGGCTTTTATGTGTGTTATTAAAGCATTTAGATTTTTGGACTGTACAGAGTATACTGTGAGGGCTTCAAAATGCATTTTGGGATAAATCTCACTGTCCTATACTGGGCTGCTCGATTGTGGCAAAAATCATAATCATTTTGGTTAATATTGAGACCACGATTATTTAACACGATTGCTCATTGACTTTGGAAACATCATGCGTTTAGAAAGAACATTTTATAGCCTGAATTTTAAAGTAAATTGCATCAATCTGGTGCACTTTGAGAGCAGAAGAAACAAATCACCGGCACTCACGGATAAAGGGTCTTTCTTAGTTTCTGGGCAAAAAAACGTGTTTCAGCTATAAGCCATCATCGGCATCATTTCTACTTCTACCTGGCACCCGATACTGTTCAAGATCTGGAGACGTGCTCGCTGCTACTTTCTGCTTTCACTTTGAGAGCAAAATTAAAGCTGAAGGAGGCGAGATTGGAGCAAATATGATTTAATGAAAGTTATTTTTATAAAACAGTCGCTATATTCTGACAGTATAGTACATGAAACAGAATAAGAAAAAGATCATGTCCTCCGGTGCTCCTAACGGCATCTGCAAGATTTCACAGACCGGAGGAAAACAAGCAGTAAGAGCTGATCTGAGGTCTGCTGTCCAGCTGCCGTCTATGAGAGCCGGCTGTTAATCAATCACGAACTCCGACCAAACGGTCAAACTAGACAGCGCTGATCAAATATGAATCAATATTCTGTTATGTTAATGCCTATTTCTCTCCTCAAATGTTTTCAGAATCATCTTGTAGTGCACGGTTTAGCTGGAAATTGAGAACGTTTGTGACCCGGCAGCCATGTTGAGATCAGGTTGAGATGGCTTGAAGGAACGCCAAGTTCCGGAGCACAGCCAATAGGAACGCTCTCTCTCTGAAATGACCTGTGATTGGTCAGAGTCTACCGTCACGGGCTAGATTTTCTAAAGCCTGAAAACAGAGTCATGAGAAGGAGCAGAAGTCTAGTTATCTCTCAAAACACTTGAATTACAATATGCTGAAAGGTTATTATGGGATTGTTGCCCAGTGATGCCAGAAATATATACTGCCTACTGCAGCTTTAAGAGGCTAGATCTATGAAGAACGTTGTGATCTTGAAAACAATTTAACCATAAACACATTGGTTGTATAGGCTAGATATGAATGTTAATGACAACAAAAAAAGTCACACCCAAACCCACGGGGTCCGTGTTTGAAGACGGGTTTGGGTGGGTGGCCGACATCACCACAGACCCCTGACGCACTGAGAACAGTCCTCTCCGGTTGACAGTCGCTCCGAGAGCAGGGAGCTCCGAGGGGATCCTCCTTTTTATTTTGATTATCTTGTTTCATAATCGTTGGAAGCCAAAACCTTTTATTGAAATTTGATTGACTGCACAGCCCAGATTGGTTATATAGTTGAAATAAGGACTATTTTGTGTTGATTCAGCACTGCATATATATTTTTTAATGGATAAAAAAATTGCATAAGTGCAACTGACATAAGCAGTATAGCGAGATTTGGATGTGTTCATTTAGCGATTTCTTTTATATCATCACGTCTCACCAGCTGAATTCCCCAAAGCACACGATACAGTAGGAGTTTCTTACCTCTGGTTAAATTATTGTCTTCAGATCCTCATTTACAACAAAAGCTTTCCAGTTCCATTACTTTTGATGTTATTCACTCGTGTGGAGGTGGGAAATTGCTGTTCACTCAGAAATGCCAACGCCAAGGGGAGTTGTCAAGCTCTGATCTGCGTTAAGGGCATACATCGATCTGACCCGTGCTTGTAAGTCCCTCTGGACCAACCACACGCAACCCCGCTTCCCACTGCTAGCTGATGGGTGTGGGAGACCACGAGGTGCCCTCTTTTCAGCTCGTCTCTCCATTCTCCGGTTTTCCTCCTCCTGCACTTTTTGTCTTACTTTTGCGAAGATGAGTAAGGGCTCTGTCCTGGAGGCATTTCACTCCCAGCCCTCTGCACCTCTCTGCTTGTTCTTTCTGCCTGCTTCTCTCGAGCTGTTCTTTTTTTAAAAACACCAGTGTCAGAGTTCTCAGCTCTCCTCTCTAGGCAGGTTTGCACTTTGTCTTAATTTGAGCGGTGTTGTTTTCATCCTGCCGTTTGAGCAACCGTGGAGAGCAAAGAGCAGCTTTGTAGATTTCCTTGCTCTCCACCTACACCACTGAGCAACTAATTCTTGTTGTCTGAAGTCTTGTTTATTGGTTACAGTTGTTAGGTTGATGGATCGAAGGAGGATGAAGTGTGATTGGGTAACTTTTCAAAGCTCTCTGTCAGCAGCCTTGTGGAAATGGAAAACTGGGGAATTGAAGTACAGTTGCTCAGTCACTTCTTGTACCTGAATAGCAGATTCTCAATTTTTATTTATGTGCATTAATATTCCGGTTCTGTGAGTAGTCCCGTGGCATTTAAAACATGCTGAATGAGAGTTTAATTATGTTTCTCCATCATAAAATTGACAGGATAAGGCTTGTAAAAACGGAGTCTCTGTGAGCTCGAGCAATAGATAAAGTGAGAGAAGTCATAGTGAGTAACTGCACCACGGGCCCTGAATACATCATGACTTCACTATTCCCACTAGACTCACAGGTCGGTTCCCAAAGACGACAAGTTCTTTTACTTTAAAAATTACATCTGCAAAAGCACTACCTCATTTGTTTCGCTATGTCCTAATTCCATACTTTCTGATTGTAATTGATTGCTTTACAAGAAATTAGCTATGATTAATAAAACAACAAAAACATTATAATATTAATGCACTGTGGCTTTGTTACAGTACTGGCTGCTTTCTGTTCAAGGAGATGGTGTTACGGGGGTTTCTGCGGTAGTCTCCAGAGCCAAACCTCTTGAGTAACAAGTAGGTTTTGTGTATGATATCTATTAGGGGTGTCACGATTCTCCAAATCCACGATTTTATTTAACTTTCGATTTTAAGGTCATGATTCAATTTGATTTTTGATTTAAACATGCCATTGGTAGACTATGGAGTCTTGATTCATAACGATCTACAGATCATTGGTTTTATAACCCTGACTACTGTCATTTACCCTTTCAGATTCTTCTTTAAAAAGAGAACTGAACTTCTTTTTTATTTAGAAAGTCTACAATATAAAAAGCTGCATCTTTTCAGTATCTGTGTGACCCACCTCAGTACATAATCATTACAAAAACAAAACATAAATCCTACTGCCGTGCATTACAAGTTTGCTGTAATCTACAAGAATACGGTTTTGTTGTCATTTACTGTCGCGCTTACAGGGACTGTGATAAATACTAATGCAGATCTCACTGTTCTGATTACATAAAAAATGTAAACTCTTTTTTTAACTCAGATTTTATGCATATGGTGGTGTGTTCTTTTTAATATGACAGTTTTCCTAAAATTAGATAAAAACAAATTATATTATATTATATTGCTTACTGTATCGCAATATATTTGAATCGTAACACCTGTATCATGATACGTATCGTATCACCAGATTCTTGCCAATACACAGCCCTAATAAATACCGTTATTACTGATGTTTTTTTCCACAATACATCTCACCTATGATTATGAGAAACCTAATATTAGTTAACGCTTCCCAGTTCCAGTGCAGACCAGCAGCCCCACACTAAACTCCTCTAAACAGCCCACATGGGAACTCTCAGGTTGTCTTTTAGTGACCATCACCTGTGATGTGAAAACACACAGTCAAATGAATAAAAAGCGTGTGTCCTGGTCCTACATAGTTCAGTAATGAAACCCTAGCACACTGAGGGAGTGTAGAAATGATACTGAGGTATGCAACAGCAGACACTGAGCAAACTGTAACTGCTATTTGATTTCATTGTTGGGAGAAATTAGTTTCACTTAGTTTAAAAATGGCATGCTGTGCCAACATTAAACATTTAATTTAAGAGATTAATCCCCATTGTTTCCCCTTGTATATTCCAGAAGGTTGTCCAAATTACTGCTGTAAATTATAGTACTTTCTACAAATAACTTTTTGGTCATTAAGTGACATTGTGTGTTGGCAGTTTTTGAATAGAGTATGCGTCCAGAGCAAACAGTAGTACAGCCGAATTTGTATAAAACCTGTGAAGCAATATTCTGTGTAGCACATTGCCCGGGTAACAATTAACTTAAAAACTACTCGGATCTAATTAATTCTCAGTCTTCTTCCCTAACAGTGAGATATAATGAGGCTAGTCTGCATTTCATGAGTTGTTTTTAGCATCATCGTTTTTCCATTTTGGAAACCGTTTGAGCTAAAGGAGAAAAAACTGTTACTGTGATGAATAAGGAGCTGTCTGGGAAGGAAGTGACGCGCTCACATTTGTTAGTTTGATATTCACAATGGAGACACTCCTTTCTATCTGACCGACAACGGACCCGGTCCACCTTTTTAACGGAGACGTCGTGACATATTCACATTCTGATTGAGATTGTCATTTAGCTATGGAGCAGGAGATAACACCGACAGGCATGAGCTACACCTGCTGCCAATATTACAACATATTATAACATATTACAAAAACACACATTTGCTTATTTATTTATATATTTCACTTTTTTTAGATTTTGCAATTTGCAGGTTCCCTTCTTGACACGACCAGCAGGTCCCCTTCACGGAGTCCACCATGTTGCTCCGCCATGTTTCTACAGTGGCCCAGAAGGGACAAAACAAACACTGACTCTAGAGAGAGCCTTTCACGTTTTTACGTTACCTGAAGGCCACCGTAGTTCTCCGACACGCTCGTGAAAATGCATTAATGTGAGCCGCCGTCTGACTTCCGTTGCTCCTAAAGTAGTGTTATTATGGTAAGGATCACCTCTGAGCGAGGCGAGTGGCGTTACCACGTTTTTGCACTCAGCGACTCACGTTACCGCAGTCTTGGAAAGGGAGGAGTGAGCGGAGTGGTACTCAGTTGGTTGCAATTTGCAACCACACCACTAGATGCTGCCAAATCCTACACACAGTCCCTTTAAATTCGTACAAAAAAACCCTGCCAAGTTGAGGTTTTACGGGGGGTTATGTGCAGCACTATTTCTTGGCTGGGAAACATAACAACCAGACATGAGAGTGGTATTGATTTTCATCTTTTGGTAAGAAGGCAAAAAAGTATATTTCCCAAAATGTTGAACCAAATCCTAAACACTGTCCCTTTAAAGCATTGATAGTGGAACAACAGTCTACCTCAGTACTGTTCCGTTTACTTGGTATTATCAGAAAATACACTTCATTCTAAAGTGTGACTAAAGAAAAACCAAAATCTGGATTCACTTGATGCTGCAGTCAAACACTCCTGACTTCAAACACCAGCATGCTCTCCCACTGATTCAGCAACTCCTTCTTCAAAAGCTCAAATAAAAGCAGGATAGCAACAATCAAACACTTAACCGTTGGATGTCATTTTGTTGCTTTTCTGGTAGATGAATTGGAATATGCTGTAATTACTGTTTATCAGAATAGGGGGAAACGCCAAGTCTTAAAATGGAATGAAAATTCAATAACCCCGTTGTGCAACCATTAGTTCTGCTCCAACAAATCTCCCAGAGTTTATTTAAGTGATTAATTACAGAAACAAGAAAGTGTTCAGCTTTGGAAAACACTGGCTTGCGGTAATTATTTTTGCACTCAAAAAAAAGAAGAAAAAAAAACTCACTCGGTCAAAAACTCATTCGGTCAAATCTGCTTATCTTTACTAGTTCCACAGTGGATGCTGCGCTGAAACCGTCGCCTGTATGTGGCTTCTTAGCATGCATGTGCAGAATAACCTTCATGTTTTAAAACTGATGAAATGCTGATCAGAGCAGACCCACTTTATGATGAGGAAATACTGCTTTCATTTCATATTTCAGTAATCTTGTCCATATTAGTCTCGAGTGTTCCCAATAAAACACAGACCATGGCTTTTGCTGACAGCGTTTCTGTGCAAATGCTTTAACACAAGCCAACACGAACAGCCCGTCGTCAGTCCTCTGATCTTCAACCCGTTGAATCTAATTTCATTCTAACATGTCACAGTGTATCTGTTACGCTGTTGAACCTGATTTCAATGTGCTTGTAATAACTGCTTCGTTCTTTTAATTACTTTATTCTCGGATTTGTCCCCGTTGTGTTGTTGTGCATATTAAAGTATTCTATCCAGTGTGTTTACTGCCAGAGCAATCAGAAAACTTGAGACTTCCACAAACTTATTTATACAAATGTGATGTGAATTAGATTAAAAAAAAACAACTTGTGTTAAAGCTGTCAGCTACATCTTAAATGTCAAACCAATTTTCCTGTTTTGTTTCACCTTAACCCCTTGAGGTCCAAATATTCCTCAGACACAGTAAACTTTATCTCCCTTTATAGAAACGTGGTGTTGGCGTTGTCTGCATGCCTCCTTCCTCCTAATGCTGTCTTGTTATCCCCATGCCTGTGGGAGTGTTATGGCCTTTCATCATCATGATCACCCACTCCTCTATCTCCTAGTCTGACTCTGACATATATCTGCATGAAACCTACTTTTAAATAAATCCAGTCGCCCACACCGGTCACACCTTTGAACCGGTGCAGATGTTATCCCGATACCACTTGCACTTCGGCATTTTAAATGCTGCAAAGCTGAAATGATTTATTAATTTGGCTTAGAGTTGAACTAAGTCTGAGTGTTGCAACTACTTTGAGTTACTGTTTTGATAAGAAGGAAAATAATATTGGCTTCTTTTCAACCAAAACTAGCGTCTCTAGCCATCCTAGCAGCTCCGTGAGGCACAGTGGTGCTTACAGCTAAATACTAACGTCAGCTTGCTGATATACATGTTAAGCATGTATAATGACTGCGTTCCAAATCACATACTTTTTCTTTTTACTTTTAGTACGTACTGCAGAGGCCCTTACAAAATACGTACTGTTGCATGCAGTATGCATACAATTGGGACATACTGTAGTACTTCGTCATAACATTGCTTCTTGAACTTTGACCCTTTAGCTCATAGATCCTCTGTGCAGAGTAATGTGGGTCAGAAAAGCGTGCTGGCTTGCGTACTGCAAATTGCGACCGGATGTAGTAGGACATCCTGGTATTTTTGTCATACTGCATTGACATACTATGTATTTGGACATCTTTTTCTGGCATACTAAATAGTATGGTAGTATGAGTATTGGCCGAACTTGAGGCTTCAAAACCGTAGTCCCAATACCAATGGATGAAGTCACGGTGACTACGTTCACTTCCTATATACAGTCTATGTGACCGACTAACAGACCGGCATTGCCATCCATAGAGCCAAGCCACTAGCATGACTAAAAAGAAAGTGACATATATCTTAGGTTTGCATGGCAGGATTGGCTTCACTGCCTCTGCTTTCCATCAGGATAAACGATTCAGGTCTTTGGTTAACTTCTGTAAACAAAAAGCAGCGTAATAAGCAGTGCAATTAAAGAAGAAAAAATATTAGCTCTGCCTAAATTCAGTGGAAAGACCTCAAGGAGCCGCAAGGCTCCAGAGCTGATGCAGAATAGCTGTTTTCTTTTTTTTTAATAGAGAGGTAAAAACTCTTGATATTCAGTCAGCAATGTGAATATGGTTATCTTGTTAGTGGATATAAAACACAGTGTGCATAAATTATTCACACAGACGCACTGTAACAACCTCGGCAGGCAGATGATCCCACCTGGTGCATGAAGGAGTGATTCAGACACTCCTTGACACCCACAACCGCTCAGCGCACACTTACTCTCACCAGCGGTTACGGCCGGGACACACTTGAAACGTCAGCAGCCCGTGACGGCTACGGAACCTGTTGTTTTTTTTTTATTTCGGCGCCCATGTTAACAGGTTAGAGCAGCCACACTGCCCACGTGAGTGGCGCAGCTCAGCTGCGTGTCAGCTGTGTTTCCTCTAGAGATTCGAAGTCTCGCCTATTTTTAACACAAGCCGCGCACGGTTCACAGCAACAGCAGACAGTGAAAATGATCTTTTGAAAGTATATTGACATCATGTCAGTAACATTACTACAGTTTCAATGTCTAGACATCCGTAGAATATATCACAGAAAGTGAAAATGATCTTTTGACAGTATATTAACACCATTTGCGGAAACATTACTACAATTTCAATGTCTAGATATCTGTAGAATATGTCACAGACATGCAAAAAAAGGAAAGATTTATTTTCAAATCAACACTTGCTGCTTCCGTTTCAAAATAAAAGCCCTCAAGTGTTTTTTCTGTGGACAGAATTCCTTCATTTATCAAAACGAGGCTTTTATTTTGAAATATTTGCAGGACAGTGTTGTAGAAAATGCAGTGACTTGCAGAGCTCCCTGAATGAACAAAGTACAGGGTTTTAATTGTGGATTGGTACTATTGTTTACAAATGAGCACACGTTTCTGAACCTTTTTCTTTCTAAAATAAATACAAATTACATTCATAATACAATGAAATGGCCATTGTGAAAGGCAAACTCAATGTAGGAAGAAAGGGCTGGTAGCTCAGCAGCAGAAACGCTGCCGGTGTGGACGCCACACATGTGAGAGACGCAGCACTTCAGTGAGGCAGCCGTCACGCACTGCTCTCGTTACAGTTAAAATCTTTGTAATATCACGAGTAACAGAGAAGAATAATGAAACAACAGGACAATTGCAACTCTGGCTCGTTACCTGTTCAATTTATTCAGAAAAGTTTGGCTGTTTTTCACCACAACTTTCAGAAGAACGCCATTAGCATGTTAAAAGACAACAAACAACATGCATTGAACACTTCTTTGTGACTTTACCTCTGTAGCTACAGTGCTGTGCTGCAAACTCTGAACAGAAAAAAAAAAACACAGAGGAAATCTGTGGCACTTTTCTGAAGCTAAAGTGGAACGAATTGTTATCACATTAATGGAGTTTGAGTCACATCTTAAGTTTAAGAGCGATGTTAGATATCAAAGTGTTCGCAGGGAAAGCAGCGAGAAGGAAAGTCGGTTCTGTAAGAGAGGAATTAGAGCTCAGGTGTTTGAGGTTTTTATACAAAGTTTCTTGGTAATTGGAGTGTCAGTACAGAAAGAAAACACATGAAACACACATTTGAGTCTGTTTCTCTCACATCCTTGGGTAAAAAGTAGGAGGCAGAGCTTCAAAAGGTAATTACATTTTGGTATCAAAGAGCAGGCGGCAGTTGGAGCTTAAGGCCCAAAAAATACAGTCCAACCTATTCCTCATTACCTCAGAAGACGGGTCCTTTTCATTTTCTGTGTGTCTGTGTGTCTGTCTATCTGCGGTGTGTGTATTAGTATGTGCTCATGTGTTTACCGCGGGTCAGGAGGCTGCACTGTATATTTGTGTTTGCATATTGTTTGTTGACTTGTCTTTGGCAGGCGCCTTTACACTTCAGAGAACAAAGGCAATGTTTCCAATTATCGTGGATTTCATTTGGTTGATGCATTGTAATGGCTGCAGACTTGGACAGGTGTTGTTAGTTGGAAAATGTATGCGTTAACTCCCACGTCTTTTTGGGGGGTTTTTTCTCCCCGAGTCGTAGATGGCAGCGGTGGGGAGGGAGGGGAGCATGTAGGGATTCTTGGAGGGTTTTACTGGCCTGGGGGACAGCTGTAGCACTCTGTGTTTTTTTTATTCATTACACAGTAGAAAAACCATCAGTACTGTGTCCTCCAGGGAGTGTTTTGTTCAGGGCTGCTACGGCCTTCGCTGCATGTCTGGCACGCTTGTTTGAATAGTAAAACAGTGAGAGTAGATTGTAGCTGCAAGATTTATGTCTCTCTGCGCGATTCGGAGAAAGTAAGGTGAAGGATATTGAATGGAAATTGGCATTCAGAGCTCGCGATGATGATCATGATGATGAAAACGACATTATTGATGAGTGACAGAGGTGGTAATGATTGAAGATGTTGACGACCCTGATGCTAATGATGATGTAGGTTTTGATGGGAGCGATGTGATGGAGGTCACAGGGGCTCATTCAAACACCGGACCATATATATATAATTAATCAAAAGCCTCATCACTTCAGAGAGTAAGACAAAGACTTCAAAACTAGATCATAATTGTGTCCTTCTATATTTGACCACTCGTGTATGGAGGCCCAATAACCTTCATTGGCAGGAGCGCCGTTGGAGCGGTGTCAGGGGTAATCAAGCGTTCTATTTTCCCACTCTCATCAGTTACTGAAAGTGGGCCGCCATCTCCCTGACTGGACCTCGCGCGCACACACACACACACACACACACACACACACACACACACACACACACACACATACTGCAGCCTATACAATTATCATAAGCATTACATTAGGTCACTTCTGCCATCAGTGGTAGTTGAGATGGAAAGCAAAGTTAATGACAACCCTCATATAAGAGTCATCATGAAGAATGTGGCACTCAAAAAGAGCTTAAAATGAATTGTTGCACTGCAGTATGTATTATAGAAAAAGCCAGTGCGCTTGAATAATCATTGCTATAGTATAGTTGTTTTTTTTAGCTCTTTAGCAAATTATAAAAATCCCAATTTAGACACTTTGATATTAAAATAAAGCACAAGAAAATGTTTTTGGACCAAATGACTAGTGCTGTTATAAAATTTAAAAGACAAATCTGGGTTAAAATGAGGTCCAATTTAGTATTGCATATTCAATACCCCGCAGACCACAGTACTTTGGTTTTTGGAGAGGAATATTGAGAAGGCTCAAAAGAGCCGCACAAGAGAACAAAGTTGTGTCAGTAGCAGAGGAGCAGAAGAAAGAATCCTCCAGACACGCCATTCCAGTTTTAACTATCTTTCTCTTTTCCATCTGTTCTGTTCTTTTTGCTTTCTTTTTTTACAGTCCTCAACAAAGCTGGAAACTGCTCCCAACATTCCTCGAGGCCTCATATCCCTTTCTTGTGAAAGGGGAACTTGTTCAATAATTAAATAAATAAAAGCTGCCTTAATGTTTTATGAATGGTGTACCCGCTTCGTCTTAGCGGCGGCTGCATACGAGTTCTCGCTTGTTAAAATGTGAGGATGCCGGCTTACGTGTCAGGTGAACTGATTACTGTAGTAATTATAGCAACTATGTGAAGTGTAGCCGTCTAATACGCAGTTAACGTGTGTTTGTTCCTGCGTTCCTGTGAAAACATGTTCTTCTTCATGTTCTTCATCAGTTTGTGTGTCAGTCTGTGTTTACTAGGGCTGTACTGAATGTTTTTTTTTTTTACATTCAAAGCTTCTATTAAGGTTTTGGAAGCTTCGGATGTCTGTCGTCATATTTTATGACTTAAAAAATCCTTGAACAAAATCAATTTGAATAGAGTGAGTCATCAGATTAAATTAGTCTTTTTTATTAAATCAACTTTCATTAATGAATATAACTCATCATTTACGTCAACATAAATACATGCGCTGTGTGTGCATGTGAGTGAGAGAGGGGAAGAGAAGGTGGATTGTTGCGCACAATGTTTCTGTAAGTTATTAATAACTTACTCAGACGTTTAATACTAATGAGATGGAAAAGCACCATCGCTGCCATCTCACACTCTGTGGATGAAAGACATTTTCAATAATTTATAGCTTGAAAAAATTCGATACACAGTGAAACAGTAAAAAGACATATAGGGGTCTTTCATTGCCTTCCTAGTTATCCCCGAATAAAACCCCATTTTATCTGAGCTACTTATTCTTTTTTATTTTGACCTGAAGGGATGAGCTTATTATGCTCACTGCAATATGTTCTATTGCTCTACTTGACTATAACATCAATAAACATAAAATAAATTAATAATTTACTCAGTACGCTACTTTGTCACCTGTCCATCTGTGATATATTCTATTAAGCTACTTGACCCGCAGGTTGTGGGTCAACAACCACTCAGCCACCACTGGAATCTAATTCTACAAATAGTAAAATACTAATGATATTAGTGTAGCCTGATCTTTATCTGCAGCTATGCAGAAATACCATCATTAAACAGAATGAATAGACATGCAAATAAAAGCTTCAAACTACTCTGTACCATCTTAGTGTTAACAGACTTTGTACTGTGTTCTCTCATCATGACAATGTTCTATGCTTCTCTGCATCGTCTACCCTTCGATACTATTTCTACCACTCCTCTCACATGTTTCCACCGTGCTGCTACACCCTTACAGTCTATTGAGTCAGCCGAGAATCTCCAGTATTTCAGAGGTGCATTGTATGCCAATTCCTTTATATCAAGTGTGGGTTGTAACCTTGGGAAGGTGCGAAGAATCACTACTCAATCAATGCTATTAATTAATCACATTTCCTACTTCTGTAGAGTACTACAGAAGTGCAGGAGTTAGGTTGTGGGCAAACAAACTTAAAGCTGCAGTGCGTAGAAATGGAGCAAGTATGATTAAAGAAAGTTATTTTTATAAAACGGTTACTATATCCTGACAGTAGTGCATTAGACGGGTAATATGAAAAAAAATCATGTGCCTCTGTGTCCTCTGGTGTCCTCCAATGTCCTCCGGTGCTCCTAACGGCATCTGCAAGATTTCACAGACCGGAGGAAAACAACCAATCAGAGCCGAGCTGGAGCCTGCCGTCTCTGAGCAGCTGTCAATCACTCGCGAACGCCGATCAAACGGTCAAACTAGGCAGCGCGGAACAAATATGAATCAATATTCTCTTACTGTAATGCCTATTTCTCACCTCAAATGTTTCCAGAATCATCCTGTAGTGTACTTTTTAGCTGTAAAATTAGAAAGTTTGCTCCGGCTGGTGGGCGGTGCTTGGTATTTCCTCAACTGATCTCAACATGGCTGCCGGGTCACAAACTTTCTCATTTTACAGCTAAACAGTACACTACAAGATGATTCTGAAAACATTTGAGGCGAGAAACAGGCATTACAGTAACAGAATATTGATTCATATTTGATCAGCGCTGCCTAGTTTGACCGGTCGGAGTTTGCGAGTGATTGACAGCTGCCTCCGTTGAATGAACAGCCAATAGGAATGCTCTCTCTCTCTCTGAGTCTAAGTCTCTCGTCACGGGCTAGATTTTTTTCATGAGGAGGTGCAGAGGTCTCTCTCAGAACGCTTGAATTACAATATGCTGAAAGGTTATTATGGAATTTTTGCCCAATGATGCCAAAAATATTCAGCCTACTGCAGGTTTAAGTGTTTATGTGAACTGCTGTGTAACCGAGGTCTTAGGCTCAGAGTTGGAGATGTGGCCCACCGTATAGCACATCAACCAGCCAGTCATTAATGTCCGCCAGCCTCTCGATGCTCTCTCCCCTCACTCCTGTTGGTCTGCCACTTCTTTCTGATCAGGAAATATTGAGTGGAGAGCCGCAAACCCCAGGGTTGTGTCTCCGCAGCCTGCGGATGTGCTTGAACTGTGAAAAGGAGAAAGGAGGCGGAGGAAGGAGGAGGTGGTGTTGTGGTAAAGGTGGGAGAGGGGGCAGAGAGTTCTCATGCAGGTGGAATTGTTTTCTATCTGCTGAACTGGAAAACATTTCAGAGAAAACGTGTGGGAGGTTTAGTAGAAGAATGCCAAACCGATGTGCTGAATAGTAAAGCTTCAAAATGCAGCACTAAAAGCACTCTGTTGTTTTATTACAATCCGTATGAGCAAAGTGAACATACAGGACGGTATACATCACCGGGGCTGCAACTAGCGACTCTGATCATCCAATTATTCAGAAAAAGCGAGGTCTTCAAATTGTTTGTTTTGTCTCATTAACGGTCCAAAGCTGATATAAAGGAATTTCTGACTTAAAATATTATTTAAAATCTATAATTTATTAAAAAATATGTTCCAAGTCCAATGATATGATTATGATATGCAGTCCATGGCTTAGTTTGATTGCTCCCTCTTACACTCAGTGGCTAAGCTCTATCTAAGTGACCACATACTGCATGTTAAATTACATTTTCATTTTCCAAAAACATCAGAATGCATTATATTCAACATTAATATTAGATTGCAGTGTTACACAACCGATACTAGAAAGGTATTGCAATACCCTGCTGTTAACAACGGTACTATACCCCATTTTATTAGTACTGGTAATTAGAGAATGACCGTGTTTTAATAATAGCCGTATTTATGAGTTGCATCGATATGCGACAGCGGTCGTGCAGTGCTCTGCATGCACTCATTGCAGGCATAGTGGGCGTGCCAACCATTTGTTTTCTATCATATGCATGCTGCAAATACAGGTGTTCTTGTCGTCGTTGATGGCTTGTCAACAAAACAGACGCACAAAGCAAAATATGGAGAGCTATGAGTTGCGCTCCTGGATGTATAAGGATAGCTATACTTATGAAGGTAATAAAATAATAACACTGAGGCTCTTTGATCTGAACCAAGACGGCAAACTCGTTATGTTTCTCACCTCGTCAACGGCAGTGGCGCCGCATTACAACTTCACGCTGTACGTTCTTACCTTTCACAATAAAAGCCCTAAACATATACTGTACAATGCATCACTGCTTACCAGAAGGAATTTAAATTCACTCAGAGCATTTTGCTAATGAGAAGCAACTCAACAAAATAGCTTACAGTACTTATTAGTAGTATTTAACGTGTATATAGATGAACTAAATTAAGAGTTTCTCCAGTCCTGGTGTAGAAAGACTTTTAAGTTCCATGTTCAGTCATCTATTGTTCCATTACTTTTTCTGATGTTTTAGGTTTTTTCCGTGGTATTGTTTCAGTATCGGTATCAAGATATTTAGACAGCTATCAAAGTCAGAATTTTGGTATTGTGACAATACTAATAAACAGCATCGTCTACAATCAATATTTTCATAACAATGTATTCAGCAGGCAACTGTATTCAGTGAAAAAAAGCTGTACACCACCTGCTCAGCACCAAACAGCAGACGGGCATAATTAGCGACTAGCTGGTGAACATAGTGGAGCATTTAGAAGCTAAAGAGACAGATATTTCCCTCAGGAGTTGGTGGAGACCAAAAACGGAGCTAAAAGAGAGAGAAATATTCACCAGGTGACCAGAAACACACATCCAAATGAATACTCAAGTTGCTCTGTAACTGTTGGACGTGTAAATAAGCAACTGTTCGTCATATCAACAATGTTGTGTTCACAACAAGTCCCCAAGTAGCCGAAAAGATCTATTACACGAGGCTTATCACATATGATTTTACACAAACTCGAACAGCTTATAGGAGTATGAGGAAGCCTTAAATGAGGCCGAGAGCTGGCTGTCTTTAAGACACGTAACCGCTGAGTTTATCTACGAGCATTGAAATCTTTCACAGTGAAACGTGTCCTGGAACTAGATGAATAAATGCATGAAAGTGTGATATCCTCAATAGGTATTATGGAACGGGATTCACAGATCATTGTAAGAGATCAGTAGAAAGAGAGTTAAAACATTATAGTCGAGTCATGTACAGTAATACACCTCTCAGTAGCTTGAAAGTAAAAACTCTTTATCCTGCACACAGACAAGGCCGTGGTCTCACTTCACCGGTTCCTTGTCACTCGTGACGTGTTCTCAGGTGCGTTAAACTCCACCTCTGTTCAAAGACGCACCATTTCTACTATATTGTAGAGGAGCTTTGATGGCGCAGCTATATAGTAACTTTATAGTGACTTTAGTTCGCTCATGTTGTCTTTTATCTCTTCATTTTCACCTCACTGTTTTACCTGTCGTCTCTCTTCACTCCCTCTAGTCGGTTTGTTTCATGTTTCCCTCTCAGGTTGGAAACATTTGTTCTTTTATGTTCTGTTTGTCTCCTGAAACTGTTTTGGGTAATGCAGCGTATCGGTGGTAATTATAGCACCTTCCAAAGAGCAAGGATTAAGGTGACTTCATTCAGAACAAAAGATTAGACAAAGTCTTAAAATTGGGTTGTATTTTCCCCCGGTGGAGGATGTCTGGGAGAAAATGCACCGTTTCTAATGTTTGTTCTGACATTAGTGCAGCGCCAACAGTAAGTGAGAAGTTGCTGCTTAAGATGTTGACACGGCAGAAGTAATTAACCTCCATCGATGGTTCTGACACGTGACACGCAGTACAGTGAACTGTGTATATTTTAAAAAGTGAATTAAAGTCAATAAGCCTTTAACATATCTAATGTCCTCGGGCACGCCGCGCTGCGTGTTGTGTAAAAGCATAATGCATCGTGGGTTGCAACCTAAAGGTCCTGTAATTCTACGAGGGTTAACAATTACTGCATTCAATTATCGAGTCGGTGTACACTATGTAATAACCTCCGCCGTCGGCCCATACAAACACTTGTGCAACTCTTCAAGCGTTGCGCGGTTAATAGAAGCGTATCCACAGTATACAGAATGAAAACAGCCCACCACAGGGCCGCTTCTGTAAACTGCCGAGGCTGCCCTTGGAGAGAGTCACCTCCAGCCAGCAACGCGGCGGGCGTATTGTGCTTTCCAATGTTATTTGTATAAACAGCTATTGATCTTACGGGGAGGACTGGCACTAGTCAGCAACTTTATCAACAGCTGAAAAGAAATGAAATTACATTTTTGATGGATGCTCCTGTCAGACAGAAAGAAAAACAAATGCCTACAGCATCAGGGGGGCTGCAATCCCTGCCAAACAATGATTGTGCAGGTAAAGCAGGCTATACTGTAAGTTAATGTAATAGCCTTTGGATCCAACACAGCTCCTATTATTTATTTATATGAATAGAGCACCTCTGACACTCTTGGAGGTTACTAATTTGTCTCTTTTTGGCTGTTGCACCTTCACATTCCTTTAATGTTGCCTTGTTAACTCCAGCCCTGGTGATCGAAATGTAATTCCCCAGAGCGGAGTAGGCTTGAGCAGCGGCCCTTATACTGAGAGTGCTAATGAGATCCCAGCGAGCTCTTTCATAATGAAACATCTTTGAGGCCAATTGTCCATCACTAATAATCATATGGTAATAACCACTGCGAAAAAACCTGCACCGAGGAATAGAGTCGCACTCGTTTACTCTTTAAAGTGCACTCTTCCCTTCAGCGAGGGAAAAAGATGGGAAAACCTGAAAAAGGAGGTGATAAAAGTTAAAATGGCAGAAGAGGACAGTAACAAAGAGTGGAGGAGTGAATGGAAATAAAGTTTTAGGAGAGGGAAAATAAGGAGGTGGAATGTGATCAAGTGAAGGCTGTGATATGTGTAAATAATAAAATGATTATTTAACTATAGATATTTTTGTTTTTAAGCTTTTTGGGCGTTATCTATAGTAATAATGATGGTCTAAGATTATGTACAATTGCATAGTTTTAGATCAAAAACATTCAAATTGTCTGTGATGTGTGTGGGTTTTTAATTGAAAAGACTGATCTTGTGGTGTTGCCGCTGTGCACACAGGACTACTTGGCTCAATAACCGAGCTTTGTCTTGATTAGGGATGTCACAAGAACCGATACTTTGGTACCAAGTTGATGCCAAAATTCTAAAAACGTGACGGTGCTCGTTTTCTACAGTACGGAAGGTACCGTACGATGCCTTTAAGGTCAGAAATGAACACCCGCCAAGCGCCAAATGCGGCTGCTCTTTGTGTCTGAGTTTGACACACACACACACACACACACACACACAACAGCGCCATGCAGCAACGAGATCCAGAGATGCAGAGATCCTTTATTGATCTGTTCAAGAAGAGGATTCACTCATGGGGGAAAAAACTGAACTGAACAAACTAAATTTCTATCTTTTGTTTATTGCTAAATCTCTGAAGAGTGGTGTGTTTTTTTTTTTTTTTTATTGAACTCTGGACTCTTCATTTCCGATGAATGTTATTGGGAGTTGCATTTGATTATCTTACACTTAACTCCCCAGATCCACTTTGTTTGAACCAATCCAACAGCATCCAATCAAGTTTCAGGAGAAAACCAGCTGGATCCAGTTACTCTGCTGTTAAAATGACATTACATTTGATGAAGAGTGCATATGGCTTGTTTAGGACTCGAGACCTGAGTTGGAACTTAACTTGTGACTTGCAATGGCTTGGCAACAATGGCTTGGTACCACCTCTGGTAGCCTATACGCTGTGAATTTAAACTACTGCTTGCAATCTGAGGATATATATAGACACATGTACACATTACATGGGATTTATTGTTGTTGTTTTTTTACCGTGGTATCAAATTTGGTATCGAGAATCGTTGAAATTCACTGGTATTGGTATCGACTACTAGATTTCTGGTATTGGTATCGACTACCCTAGTCTTGACTTGATGCTGACGTTGTTGTTTCATATTCTCTTTACTGATGAGGAGGGCGCTCCATTTAATATTTGTCGCCATCCACTGACTGGGGGTTCTGAATTTAAGCTGCCGTGGCATATCGTGAAGGGAGCGAAGGGCCTCCATAGCCCCGGGGCCTCAAGTAATGTTAAGGCATCTCTGGGGATAGGTGGAAAAATAATAGATGAAAGAAAACAACCCCAGAGCTAGAGGGGACAATCCCACCCATTTGATTAATAAGGAAAAAGTAAAAATGCTAACTATAAATGTTACCATGAATAAGTGATCAATTAAAGCGGTTGTTGGTGCGTGTGTGTTTAGGTTGGGGGTGCGGACAGTGTTGGCTAATGTTGGTTTAATGCAGTCGCTAACAAATGGGCCATTCATCATAATGCTCCTTCCTCATTTACAACTGGTGCAGGTTGGGAGGACTGTATTAGCGCCACCACTGGGACTGGCAAGCTGGAGAACGTAATGGAATCTAAATTGATGCCATCCGAAATCACAGTGTGTGCAGGCAATAATTAGGCATTCAGAGAGGCGTTGTGCATGTCATTATGGGCTTGTTTGGTCAAAGTAACAAATAAAGCTTTTGAAAATTGGTAAAAGACAATAGGTGTAACCATTTTTATTACCCGTGTCAAACAGCCGCGAGAAAATGTTCCTTCAAAGGCGGATCAAAGTCATAGAAACATTGCATCACTTGAGCCACTCTCAGAGAGTAATGATGAATATGCAGCCACACAGGGAATATCATTAATTCTTGGAAAATTAAAAATATCAGCGGCAAGGACCTCCAAGGTGTTTTAAAATTCCGTCTCCATGGTTACAAAGAAAAAGCCATGTGACTGGTTTTTGAACAAAAGACACTCTGATGTGACGTTTTCATCTTTCTGTTCCTTTTTCATCAGTGGTAAAATTACACGGGGAATAAATGTGAAAAAACCTCAACAAAAAGCCGTATTTTCTCAACAACCTTTCTTTTCTGGTCATAACACAATTCAGCTTAAACAGTAAAATGAATACCTTAGAGGAATGTGGTGGAAATTGGCACATTAGTGATATAATTACAGCTCAGTAGAGATGCATAATGCTCTGAGTTTCCAGAGAAGCCATTATCAGTGTAGTGTCAGGGAGTGATGGGCCGGTCTGCATGGACTCAATGATGGGTCAATAAGAGAACGAGGAGATGAGCCAGGGTAAACAAAATGCCACAGTTCTGCCCGGCCCGGCCTTACAAGCACACAAACATACACGTATATTGATGGTTAAATAAACATACAAATGCTGGACGGTGACAGACTGTTGGTCTGTTGCTGCTGAGGCTAAAAACAGCAAATAGAAATGGCTCTTTGCCCAGCAAACCACAGCTTCTCAATAAACTCCGAATGTTATACAGTGATATACGTAATTCTTTAAGACATCGGCTTAATTCAATCTAAGTTTGTTAAGGTACAACTATACATAAATCACATAATGTAGGTGTGTTATACAGTTTTATATGTTGCCTTCACAGTTGAATTCAAGGCAAGAAGAAAACTCAGTTCAATTTCTCTGGCAAAACTCAAACTCAAAAACACTTATTTAGCAAGATTGCTAATGCAAGTGTTACACAGCATAGCTTTTGTCGTAAATGTGTACAACTAGGGCTATCACAATAACGGCAATGTTGCAATCCCGTGCTATTGACAAGCCAACCGCAGGGAATTGCTATAGCAATTTTTATAAATTCTTTGCCATGGGAGTGCAGCGTTTTTACACTTTGCTACAAACGACAGCAGCGTGACGAGGCGCTGAGCGTCTATTCTGCACGAAGCGCTGCGCATTTGGTGTTTTTTAAGTAAGTAGTCTACCTTGTGCCAGCATTTTTACTCAGATACACAGATATTCCGTATCATAGCAACCAGACGCAACCAAAGCGTCTCAGCTGTAAAAAACGCTGCCCCTCATTGCCTTTCTGTGTTCTTCATTTAACAATAAGCTAGTATTTTATATTAGTTTTAAAACTGTCATCTTTGTCATTTAAAAAGCAACAATATACCTAAAAATAGCCTAACAATAAAGCGTATTTATATAGCACTACAATCAGGATAAATGAAGTAATTTGCAAAAAAAAAAAAGATTGCATAATACCGCATATCGAGCTGTTGAGCCAATCATTATCACCGCAGTGGAAAATCCTTCACCGCGACACCCTATACCCTACAATATATGTTCAATTTGCACATTAAATCCACACTGGCTCCAGAAAAAAAGCATTTTTATTCATGACTAGTATTGTAATTAGAAATTCTTAAAGAAAGGAGAAATAATTATGATAGGCAATCTACCTAACCTTATCGTAGACCAGCCCTCAATTAACCAGGCCAAATCCAATTATGAAGAAATAAAATAATTGTGCTTAACTTCTGACCTTGGGTTAATATTAATAAGCACGTTAATTAATCCCAAACTGAGGAAGATATTGACATTGGCTTATCTTTGCTTCTTCACGATACACTGTTTACATAAGTACTATGCTGCTTCCTAATCTACTTTTATCAATATAGAGCCTCATATAATCACAATTCTCCATTGAATTGCCTTCCTGCTTCTAGCCAACACTCTCTGGCCCTAATTGAGGTGTTCTTCACCGGCGATGTGTAGCAATTATACAGATAGGATACGTGCTACCTGATTAAAATAAAACATGAAAAAAAATGAATCATGCAACTAATGGATTTTGTGAACACAGCTGTATTGATCTGTTGTTGTCTGTGAAGGTTCATTTCAGGTCATTTTAAATGATGTTTGTTTGCCAGACGGGGCTGAAGTCTGATTTTCATCTCTTTTGACAGACTGAAAGTTCAACTCAGTTGTAATTTTTCGGGACTGATGTATCCACCTGTGTTGGAAAAAAATAGGAAACAATGAAACTTTGCAGTATAGAACCTCTGTTAGGGCAACAAATAATTATGAAGTGGTTACAAAAACAAAGCTACAAAGACAATAAGAGAATTAGAGATGGATTGGATAAAGAAAATGGAAGCCCCTTCTGTCCGTTACTGTCCCGCCATTTGCCAAAACACATACTGTACATGCAGACACACACCCAAATGTGATAACACGATAACAGCGCGTTAATGCAATTCCGTTTTAACGCCACTAATTTCTTTAACGCATTAACGCAGCTTGCGATTTTTAGGTTGTAGCGGGCTCTGACCTCAAGATATGTGAATGAAAATGGGCTCTATGGGTACCTACGAGTCTCCCTTTTATAGACATGCCCACTTTATGATAATCACATGCAGTTCTTGTCAAAAAACATGCGTTTTTGAACAGAAAATGTGCAATTGACAGCCCTATCATATAATGTAAATTTGCCATTTCTATTACATTTTACTTTCTCACTGATGCATCATCTTGACCAGCAAAGAATTGATCATTGAGCAAGACAAACTGTTGCACTACTCATTAAACCAGCAGTAAACATCATCACCTGGTAACAGAGCTGTCTGACCTTGAAACATGTGTGTTTTACCTCACTGTCTCTGGGCAAAGGCATTCACCACATCATTAAAATCTGGGGCTCTGACCAGATCTGATCCAATTGCCATCAGTGGCGAGGAGCTGGGAGCCCTCGGGTCATATTGCTTTTTTGTTCGTTTTTTATATGTGGTGAAAGAAGCGCCCTCCTGTTCTTTACAATTTGTGACTGGCTTAGCTCAGACTTTAGGCCTTTAGGCAAAATGGAATTTTAAATCTGCATTAATCAATGTGTTTGATAATAACACTAAATCAACTTGCTGTTTAATCAGAGAGGCTTGTGCCAAAATTGGAGAGACATAACATCTGATTCTGCAGCTCTATGAAGCTTTTTAGCTTCTTCAGCTCATTGTTTTGATTCTAGAGCTGGCATCTTTCCTTTGGTTCAGTCACTCTCATTCTGTTTTCATTCATTTCTCTTTTTAACAGTTCTGATAAACCCACTGTTCGTAACTCTCCTAGCACCATAGACTGTAGATAAGAAGTGAACGTGGTCACCGTGACATCACCCATTGGTATGGGGACTACGGTTTTGAAGCCTATCTATAGCCGGAAGTGACACGAGAGAGTGGAGCTAAGTATAACCGACCTCTGAACAAGACATTTTTAGGCGACCAAAATGTTACAATTAACTTTCATGAACTGTAATCACGGACACCCAATCTGGACAATGCCATGGTAACGACCTGTCAATCACAAGGTAGCCCCACCCTAAATCATATCCTGCTTTATGGTGTATCTGACGCTAAATGGGACCATAATTTACTAAATGAACATCATTCTGTATTGAAGAAGACTTTAAACTAGCGATTGAGACCATAAACTCATGTTTACAATGTTTACTGAGGTAATAAATCAAGTGAGTAGTAGGCTCATTTTCTCATAGACTTCTATACAATCAGACTTCTTTTAGCAACCAGAGGAGTCGCCCCCTGCTGGCTGTTAGAAAGAATGACAGTTTAAGGCACTTGGCTTCACTTTTCAGAAACGGAGGTTGCTGCCGGCACCAAACACCAGATAGATAAATGAGCTATAAACGCAGACATTTTTTTCTCAGGAGCTGGTGGAGACCAAAACAGAGCTAAAAGGAGAGGGAATATTGGACTCAATCAGGTGAACATAAACCTAAAGAGTCCAATTGAATATGGTTCTGTTTATGCTGAAAGTGCAGGCAGGTGATGGTTTGCTACAGCACTGGATAGAACAATAGCATAATATGCCAGGGCTATGTTTTCTGCCCCTTAGTGGAATAAAATCAAGCTTGAGAAAATGCAGTGCCCTTTTGCACAGGCCAGTTGATTCATTCTTTGTTTTGTGAACATAATATAGCTAGATGCACGTTGGCTGCTCAAAGTCAACCATCCCAGTCAGCCCATTTCCACACCCACACCTTTGCCAGCAGCTGTGGATGCGAGTGCAATAGAAGGACTGGTGTGAGCAGGTGGTGGTGAGCATAAAGTGAGAAAGGAAAAAAAGCCGGCGGGGGGGGGCACAGTTTTTTCTCAAAACAAGAATAGAACCATTGTGGTTTTGTAGACAGGGCATGCTGTTTTCTTGTGCAAACACAAGGCAGATGGGCCGTCAGTCTTGTGACCTAGGTAGCATGTTTACTGTACGGTATGTGAAGATGAGAATTTGTACATTATATAATTGATTTTGCTTCATAGGATGAACTACAAACATATATAGTAACACCTGACAGTTTGCATGTATACTGATTTCATTTCAACATTTCAAGGATGAGATATATTGAATGTACATCAAATAGAAGAATAATGAAGTACTGCAAGATGCTACCTCATTACACATATTTGGCACTTTGTAAAACTGCTTAATCCAGCATTGGCACTCCACCAGTCATCAATCTGTTCTCTAATCAAACAAAATACTAACTCAATGTACACAACAGATTTCCCTCAGAGAACCACTGTAGTAGACTTATTTGGGGATTGTTAACAGCTTTTTCATTGACTTCCATGACTTTGAAGGTTGGAATTTGCTTATCTGTATTTTGTTAGACACACCGTAATTTGCATAGATCTCTATCAGGAGTGTGCATCTCATTGAAGGATGTTTATTTTGTCCCTTGCGTCGCTTCAAAGGTCTCTGTGCATCTAAGACCAATAAATCATTTCCATAATAAAGACATAGGTGCATTTCATGTTGTGTAGGAAGACGAACACAAACTTTAGCAGATGACAAAATAGTCAAATTAACTTTAAAAGCAAATAGCAGAGACGTGATGTTGTGAATATTTGCTGACATACTTTTAATACTTTTTGTTTAGCTAACACGGGGGTTGCATTTGCTTAATGCTTTATTTTTGTAAATATAATTGAAACAAATTCACACCCAACATCACGGACTGAATATAACCAATAATAACCAACAGTGGTTTCTTTGTCTAAGGGTTGGCATGCATGGACTACAAATCTACAGTAGCTGTTAGTCATGGTAAACCAATCGTAATTACATACTATACCTAAATGGATGTACATTACAATGAGAGCAATTATATCCAGCGGAATGCACGGTGTAGGCAAAGTCAGCCATCAACAAATGTCATTTAAAAGCCTTCTGGCATGCTTTTATCACACATATCTGTCTCTGCAGCATGATATCTATAACTGTCTCTGCAGGAATATTCTCCCATCACTTTTTCTCCATGCAAATAAACACATTTCACACTGCAGCACAGTTCATTCCTTCACTCCTAGCTGTAGCCTGTATCTGTATCACTAAGTTTATAAGCATGGAAAATTACACTGGGAGCGCATACACACACACACACACGCGCACACGCGCACACACACACACACACACACACACACACACACACACACATGCTTTATGCACAAAAGGTGCAAACCCTCTTTGGCAGTGCATCCTTAATGGATGTAAGCAAGCATCCATAGCTGACCAGCTCATTGTGATGTGTTAATTGGCTTGGAACCATCAGACTGTGAGATGACAGAGTGCAACCTTGTTAGCTTGAATTGCACCTCCATTACACTGGTGTGGAAGTGTGTAATATGGAGTGATGTGTGTGTGTGTGTCTGTTTATGCCAATGCCTTTGCCTTTTGTTACAGCCAGTAAACTAACCAACCTCAAAGAACAATAACGATTCAATTCAATTACCCAATGTAAGTTATTGTGGTCATAAATTAAATTACACAGGATAGGCTTCCCATAGATTTTCATATCTTGTTTCCAGAAGAGGAAGATGTCAGATGAACTTTCAAAGGAGAATCGCTACAGGATGTTAGTGTAGCACACTGGGAAATAATTACACCCATACTGTACTGCTTTCATCTCCACTTCTATGTCTTCTTCATTCCCACTTTCTAAATGTATAACAAAGATTGTAAGTAGGGATGTTACGAGAACTGATGCTTTGGTACAAAGTCGATGCCAAAATTCTGAAAACGTGACATACTCGTTTTTTTACAGTACTGTAGGTACCATCAGGGGTCAAGACAAACGTCGTTCCGTCATCCCGGGGACGATAGAAAATGTGTTTAAGATGCGGTAAACTCACTATCGACGCGTCCAGGAGATGCACCCTATTTTATCCCTGTTAATCCTTCATTGTGAACAACAAATCAGTGACTGTGCTGCTTACCGGCTGCTAACACCTAACCATAACTAGCTCTCGTCCTGCTGGGGACGGGTATACCAGTTGGATGTGGTAGCAGTGTGAATAAATTAGAATAGATGCAGGCAGGGAGGTTCTGGTCCAAGCTCTGGCAAAACTTCATACGTAAGTTCATGCCCCACCTCCCCAGCCATTCTTGCCCCTCATATCCAACGACAGTTCTGGGTCACTGCTACTGCTACCAGTGACCCCACATTGCAGCCTGCTACAGCAGCATAAGGCGATGCTACTGTTTCAAAATCCAAAACTACATTTATTATTCAGAGCACTCACATAAGAAGGTAGCACTATAAGAGCGCTAGAAGTATGTATGCATGTAGGGGAGCCCGAAAAATACAGGGTACCTAGTGTAATCTATCCTTTTAATCCAGCTCTGGTCCGAGGATAGTGATGTCATCATCTCAACAGTCATGTACTGAAGGCTGGAAGCCAGGGCGAAGTCGTAGTAAGATTACCAGCTGAGGACTGACTCAGGGAGGCAGCACTAATTCCCATATGCTGTGACTATCACGATGACCAGTCTAACAGCAAGCTGCCGGTCTCTCTCTCTATGTCTGTCTGACCTATAACTTGGTCAAAATATCGGTGCAGCTCTGTTATGACGGATATAATAACGTTTTTATCACATTGATTTTTCTCTGCGATGCCCTTAACCTGAATCAATTACATGCAAGTATGCATCAATCTGTTTATATTTAAGAGGCTTTCCTTCCTTTAATTATCTCTCTCAGTAATAAATGATGCAGTAAATTAATCTGAAATAATAGTCTCAGCCTTCAAAAGTTTCTGCTATATTCTATAAATAACTTTGTTCATAAGCAGTCAATTTAACTTTGAAGACGCCACAAATCAAAGTCAATTTCAGTGTTATTATTGTGACCTTATTGTCAGATATTATTTACCCTAATTGAATCAATACTTTCTATCACCTTGTTGTTCCCTCATTGGCAAACATGTCAATACGGTCCTGAATTTATAAGATAAGGTTATGATTTAATGACATTCAGTAATCAATTACGTATGTCACCTTACAGTATGGTTTCAGAATAAAAAAAATGATTCTCATTATTTTCTGTCACAATCCAATTAAAATATACCCAATTCAACATTTATTTAATTCTATTTAATATAAAACCTGGACAGAAACTGTCAATGTGATCCACCAGCGTGTGGATTATAGCATAATAAATTCAGTTTGTAGGCATTTTAAGGTGCAAGACGAGTAAGATTATTCATAGTTCTGTATTTGAGTTTATGATTGTGTATGCATTGGAACATGAATCTTAATGTCGAAGCAAGTGAAATGATGAAGGGGGGGATCGAGAACAAAATGAAAATAAAGACAGAGAGAAGGAAAGGGCAAAAGAGAAGCACAGGGTTAGAGATGGGGGGGGACTGTTTCAGAATGTGAATCAGGGGTCTTGACGGCGACAGGGGCCCTAAGGCTGCATGACACCTGACATGTTTCATCTCCAGCCGTGTCACGTTCCTCTGCCACAGTCCTCCAGCTACGGATGCCGCAGCAACGCGCAGAAATAGAAACGACGATGTGCAGCAAAGAAAGGAATTATACGAAACCACTGGCCTCAACATGTGTGAGAAGAGACTGGAAAGCAGCCGGTTCGCCTCGGATCTATCCGTATCACTGATGCAAAGACGACCCCAAATCCATTACAAGCCAATTATATGTGCCGGGCCGGGGCTGGGGCTGGGCACTCACTCGTGAACTGCAGTGCTTAATCCACAAAGAGGAACTAATAGGAAATTTGAAAATAGAATCCACACTTGAGTAACTTTGGACGGATTTGGCTGGATTAATGAACTGTCAGGCTCACTGTCAACATGCTGGAGAGTGCAATCCTTTACCAGCCTTTGCTAGTCTCTTTCTAGTCTCTGTCTTTCTAGTCTCTCTATGCATTCCTCACTTACACACCGAGTCTTTAAATTGACATGTTCTGTTCCTCGTGAGCGGGATGCCAACAGGAATAAAAATGAGCGGTGTACCACCTGCGTATAATCTGTCGGCACTAATGTCTCCTTGCCTTTAACTGTCTGTACAGCTCATCTATCATATGCACACAGACAAAGGCATGCACACACACACACGCACACAAATAGGACAGACCACTGTTCCCTCATGAGTGAAGAGCCTAAATGAGCTTCCCCTCCCGGAGCAAAGGCAGCGTCTGCTTCAGTCCGAGGGGACACACACTGCAATCACAGCAGCTACCAGTCACACTCCTCCGCGAGCTTAAAGGCAGCGGAAGAGGAGAGGAAAAGAGGGTTCCAAGCGGGGAGGAAGAGAGGTAAAAGCGACAAAGAGTGGCTCACATTTGGTTGACAGCCACAATCACAAACAGATGGGGAAAACACTTAGAGGGAAGAAGCGAAGGAGCGCTATATAACTGAGCCAGTGTGAGATCATGACAAGGACGCACAGTGAAATGATTGAAACGAGGATACTTAGTCAAACAGATCCAGTCCCAAGCTGTGGCTGTCGCATTGTTTTGGAGAGCCTTGATAGAAAATGGCCAATGCAGTAAACTCTCAATGTGCAAGATATGAAACAGCTAGAAGTTTGTTGGCAGATAAAAGAGAAAGAAGATGGTTCCATCGGAGTACATGATCTGGCCAGAAAAAACAATACTATTGATGATTCAAAAAAACCCATTAAGCAGGAAACACAACAACACAATAAGCCCTGTGGCTAACCTGAGGCATGAATGTGTAATCATGTTGTAGACCAGTTTCCATGGGACTACCAGTCCAAACAGACATTACCACATAGAAAATCCTGCCTCTAAACTGGACACATAAACCTAAATTATGGATGAAAGTGGGCTGAGAGGAATGACCGGGATACATGAGGTGTAGCTTTATGTTACATCACACCGAGGTCCACCATCTAGGACTCTTTAGAGCCGCTGCAATATTACAGGTGCCTAAAAATACACCAGGTCTATCATGGAGTTTACTCACTTTAAGCTCGGTCTTTGCTCTTTGATCCGCTTTGTTTGATCTGATGATGATTTGAGGATGGGATTTTTTTTCATAATGTCTTTGAAGCAGTAAAATTAAATTCCACCAGGTCCAGTTCAGCGTTGGAGTTTCAGACAGTCAGGCTAGTAAATAGGCATTATCGGACGCTATAAGCACCATAGATGTGGGTCAATAGGGGCATACTACACCCAATATTAGGTTTTTATCATCAATTCACATGGGCGAAAGAAGGTATAAAAGAACACGACAGCAACCGTAGTATTATTACAGGAGCAGAAGCGGAAGTCGCTGTAGTATAGACAGTGTGAAACTCCACATGGGACGGAGGCAGGGATTCACATACCATGTGAAACCAACAAGGTGTAGTTGTCTGTGTGTTCACAAGAAGAAGTTGTAGTTTTGTTGCCCAGACCTAAAGAAGCCTTTTTGTTTGTGTCCAACACGTAACGTTTCAGTTTTACGTGTTAAAACGTGCTGCTTTGAAGTTTCACTTTCACTTTTACAACCTAGTAGGTGTAGTAGGCTCCTATTGACCCACATCTATGGTGCTTATAGCGACCGATGACACCTATTTAATGGCCTGATAACAGTCGAATCGGGTGGGAGTTAGAAGAATATTCTACAGAAGGCTATATATATGTTTTATATTTTATTTGTTTGTAAGGGACAAGTACAGAGAAACATTGGCAATTGCAGAAGCAGTGTCTGATGTACTGTACATGTGTATATAACCAAAGCTAATTCCCAACACCAGTCCCTTGATTGGCAGTGATCCATTGAATCCCATCATTAATTTGATGACTTTTACGACGGAGCAGAGACTCGATCACACCAGAAACAAAATGAATCTAGCAATGTATGCTAGCACTAATCAGTCAGTACAGCTCCCTGCACTTTGTTTTATTTTCTCTGTAACTACTGTGCCATTTGCTCCCCCCTGGCGTTTTGTTCTCAGGATTGTACATCACTTTGTTCAGTGAAGACTAACTGTCAGTTAGCGAGCACGTTAGGCCTACGAGACATTTTATTCAAAAGATGTGTGTGCCATCAATTCCTGTCTCACAACTGTCGGCCAACCATTCATCTTTAGTGGATGAGTTGATACTCAGAGACAGAGGAGGTTAGATAAAAGTGGATGGTACAACACAGCCGATAAGCTACGATAGCCTCCTCCATTTTGGATTTTCCAGCTCTCCAGTCCCTCGTAGGCCAGCGATGCCAAGTGGCTTGCTATTGGTCAATGAATTAGCATCTCAAGGGTCACCAAAATTGAAAATGAACAATTTGTGGGAATGTACTAGACCCCTGCGAGCAAATGCACCACCATTGCATTGATTTAATTAACTGATTTTGTTGCAAAGTTTTGCCAGTTGTACTCCTGGTCCACATTATAAAACTCTTAAACACTCACAAGAGGCAATGGATGTACCTGAGGGTGAAGCGTGCGGGCTATAGCCACGGTCTAAGGAAGTAATGCTGCTGTCATGTCACTGCTTTTACTTTACTTCCTTTTACTGGCATTGGTTTCTGCACAGGAAGCTGGAGCAATAAGTAGCGAAGCCTGGCAGCCGGCTGCAACAAAACAACACGCTGTGCTAGATGAATGTTGCACGGTTCATTTTGCTGGAGGAGCTGTCCAGCTGACTGAGAAGAACAGAGTGGAGCTCGTACAAAAGCAGCTTTAAAAGACAAAAGAAAATACCTCAGCGATGATGGTAGTCCTTACCCTTGGGAGCAAACGGTTGTAATACTGCAAAGAAAAGCTCATTCACTTTCTGTCTAATTCTGTTGCCGGCACTATTCAGTGCTGAGGCACAAGAAAGCAAGGAGAGAGCAGCATTTTATTATGTGTTTGCAATTTTCATGTAGTTGGTGTAAGAAAGACTACATATTGTCTGGTGATATGATACGTATCATGGTACAGGGGTAACGATTCAATATATTACGATATATTACAATAGTGTAAGCGAGGCGATATAGTGCAATTTCTTTTTTATTTTAAAAAGCATTTTAAGAAAACTGTCATAGTTTAAAGAACACACCAGAAATACACCACCAGAATAGGCAGTTTTTGCCCCAAATTGCATGGGATCATCATAAAGTGGGCATGTCTGTAAAGGGGAGACTCGTGGGTACCCCATTTTCATTCACATATCTTGAGGTCGGAAGCCAAAATTGCCATGCCAGTTTTTCCTCGCCAAAATCTAGCGTAACTTTGGAACGTTATTTCGCCTCTTTTGCAACAAGCCAGTATGGCATGGTTGGTACCAATGGATTCCTTAGGTTTCCTAGTGTCTACACTCTAGATTTACGGCGGACCATCGGATTTAGGTTCTAATTAAAAATCGATACAGGGTTTTGGAGATTCGATACAGTATCACACATCATAATATCGCAATACTCTTGTGTGTCAATGTTTTCTTACACCCCTAATTGTAAGACTACTAGCAGAAACAATTGAGTTATCTTATACATTACTGACTGTATTTGAATAATTCACCATTAGCTGGATATCATCAGTGGAGCATAACGGCAGCCTTATTTAAATGGCCATGAGGAATGCAGCTCTTCATGCTCATCACCTCTCCTCCATTATCACTTTCCTCCCCCACCATAAAAGTCATCCCCTCACTCAATACCACGTCTCCCCCCCCCCTCCCCACAAACCCCCCTTATTCCTCTCCAGAGCTATTGTTCTCCAGCCAACCTCGTGTCATCGGCCGCTCATCTACATTTTCTCTATTATCCAACCTTCATAGTCCAACTCAGACCCCATAATCACCTTTCCATCTCTTTTTTTCTTCATCCTCTTCCGTTCCTCGTCAAGACAGTTCACTGTGAGTGGGTGTGCGGATAACGCTCTTGCCCTCCGCTCATACTGTTGTACTTGATTGCCTTGCATCTGGACCACGTCTGTCTGTACTATAGGGAGCGCAGTATGGCTTACATCCAATTAGACTGTCAATCCATCAGTACATCCCTAACTAGAGGAGCAGAGACAGAGCAGAAGGGTTTTAGTGTGTGTGTGTGTGAGAGAGAGAGAGAAAGAGAGAGACCATTTATGTCTCTGTGCATGTGCCGCATGTTTTATACATGTTGGGATCATGGCTCTATTAAAGCCATAACAAACATGTAGTGATAAGACACAAAGCCTTCTGCATCCACACACCACTGGTCGCTATATCCTAGTCTTTATTATTGATTTTTCCCAAGACATGATCCATGTTTTTCCATTTACTTGTCAGATTTTATGTTCTGAGGCACAATACTGATCTAATAAAAAGACAGATCTCAGATCCATTGTTGCTATTCGCCACCAGCTAACACAAATGTACTGGCCCATCCCTGTCGAAACTACAGAGCAGCGCACGATGTACAGCAGCCTTGGGCATTTTCTTTGCATTTGTATGTGCGAGAGA
This sequence comes from Sebastes umbrosus, assembly GCF_015220745.1. NCBI lineage: Eukaryota > Metazoa > Chordata > Actinopteri > Perciformes > Sebastidae > Sebastes > Sebastes umbrosus. The sequence continues at coordinate 4,457,980 of NC_051287.1, read as the reverse complement.
GAGAGAGAGAGAGAGAGAGAGAGAGAGAGAGAGCAGTGGTGTGCCACTGGAGGTGATGGGTGTGTGTTTTATGTGGATGAGAACGGGTGGCGCCGCTGATTGACTCCTTTTTCACTCGCTAACAAAGACGAGTAGCTGAAGTTTCCCATCCAAACGAAGTTAAATGTGAAAGTGCAACACTTCACTCCTTTGTTAATACCAACCTTCTCCAATGTAGCAGACAAATGAAACTGCATTTAAGTCAATAAGATAGCTTTTAAAAGCGTGACTGTATGCCCTGGGGGGCTTTGTATGTCTTGACCCTCTCAGCCTGAATGCATTAACTCTTGCCAGCACGGTTGGAAGAGGGAATAAGGAGGCTGATATTCGCGATGAGATGACAGTAGAAAAACAAGCAAGTCAATTTGTCTGCGTATTAGTCCAGTGCAGGATAAAGCCTGATTGATGCAGTCATTACTGCTCCTGGGCTGGAAGCAGCATGCTGGAAACCTGTTTAATCTTGATACAATACAATGTAGAAGGAGATAAAAAAGGAGATGAAGACATATCTGTCAGGGTGGATTATGACTCGGGGGATCAGATATACAGTGCCGAAAAACATAAAAAATCACAAGGCGGATACATGCATTATTTTTCTCTTTGGTTGACATTGCGAGATAGGGCATGGCCTTGGCGTAGTTCTTCGCTTCTCGTTGTCTGTGTGGCCGGCGCAGTTTGGGAAGCATCCACCCCTTTGGTTCTCTGGTATTCAAGGGAGGATGCGTCGCCCTGCTCTCACTGAAGTTTCCTGACGTTGCTCCAAAAAGAGATAAATATGAAATATGAGAGCTTTCAGTACTGCTTAGGCCTGCAAAATAAGTCAATTAGTCACGGCAGGCAGCAGTCAAATGGAGATTCTGCATGATGGTCTTAACAAGGGCCGCATAGGACAAGCGTCCGACAGCTCGTTAAATTAATCCTTTGGGTCTGCTGCAAGTGGAATGAGGCATGTGTGACCTGCTTATGTCCTCCACATTACATTACACACACACACGCACGCACACATACACACTCACGCAACAGACTCTGAGCTCCAAATGGGCTGTAGAAAAATATTTGTGATCAAAGTTTCATTCTGGCCCCGTGGTTGCTCAGATTACATGAAAACCCCTGCCAGCGGGGAACTCGGGAGTCTCTCGCTCTCTTACTTACTCACTCTGTCCCTTTTTCTCAGTTTCAGCCTGTGTTGTTCTATTTTTCTCTTATCTCTGACTCATTACGTCCTATAAAGATAGCCCCCTGCAAACACAAGCGCTCACGGTGTGCAGGATGTAATGAGTATGTTATGTGACGGCTTGATTAAGGGAAGGCCGTGTTTTCTTGCCTGGTTTACGTACGATTCAGGAACCGCACTAACCAAGTTTGACTTTTCCGCAGTGTGTGAGTCCGTAAATGGGCATGCACGTGCTCTATGCATGTCTGTAACAATACAGAGTAAACACTACTTTCTCCCCCTACGTCCTCACTTTCTTGCCCTTCCTCTCGCTTTCATCTTTTGCAGTTAACAATATGCCAGTGTCGAGCCATTTGCCAACCTCCCATCACACCTCTGTCTTATATCACAGATCCCATCTGACTTTCCAACCTTCTTTAAACCACCTTATGAATATCAAAGCCACCAACATCCTCTATATTTGCGAAAGGACATTCAGCTGCCCTGGTCAGCGATTGGCTTTGTCCAATCCATCTCAATCTCCCCTGAATATCAGTGTTTACTCAGGCTTTCGACGATATGTGCATGCTTTCTTCTGCGTATGTACAGAATGTGTGTCTTTCTTATCGTCGGGCCCACTGGCTAGCAATTTACTCCTCCATTCTCATTTCCCAACCATAACAGAAGCCTATAAATTGCTCTAGGGAACTATTCTTGACCTCCCTCCATGTTTTCTGCTTTTCCAGACGCCTTCACTTAAATCACTGTCTCACCCTCTTTGACACCTGTGTCTCTGTGGCACAATTTAAACATCCTTCGAGAAGTAAGCACAAAACGGCTCTGATAACCTTCATATAGGCCAACCCGGTCTCACTGGAAGGTATAATATAAATAGCACAACATTACAATGACATTCCGCTTGTCATGTTAGGCTTTTCGTGAGTCATTTATACGCCACGCAACAAAACTACGGTAACGTCCACAACAAAACTACTTGGGTTTAAGAAAAACATCATGGGTGGGCTAAAAATAAATACATAAACTAAATAAAATACTAGGGCTGTCAAAGTTAACACAGTAATAACGTGTTAATGCAAATTTGTTTCAACGCCATTCATTTCTTTAACGCAATCCATCTTTCAGGGTTTGTAGTTCAATTTTAAAGCTAGAGTGAAGATACTGGTATCATATGAAACAAGAAAATTTAAGGAATCCATTGGTACCAATCATGTCATACTAGGAGGTTAAATAATGTTCTGAAGTTGTGCTAAATTTTGGCGAGGAAAAACTGTCATGGCCATTTTCAAATGGGTGAAAATAGGTTCTATGGGTACCCACGAGTCTCCCCTTTTGAGGAGATGTGCGATTCATTTACGATTAATCACAGACAGTCATGCGATTAATTGCAATTAAATGTTTTAATCAATTGACAGCCTTAAAAAAAAAGTACGGAAAACACATCACAGAGTCACTAAAAACATGTGACAAACATCAATAACGTAACTTGCAAAGCAAAACACTACTCTCGAACACCGGCCTCCAGGTTCAAAGTTGTGGATTATTGGGCCCATCCACCTCGCCTCCCACCCGCCACAAACAGTCTTTCTCGCTTCTTATTCTACATCACTTGCTCTGAGCGTAGCATTTTTATGCAGAGTGTTTACATTGCAGTCAATAAAGACTACATGGCGTACAAATGACATGCAATAGGAAGAAACAGCGTTCTTATTGCATGCTAAATGCCTTGAGCATTATCGTGGCATTCATACGCCTTTTCCTGCAAACGGGCAGTACAGGCATACACTCACATCCAGTGACTGTACTTCAATAGCCCCGCAGGTGATAGCAGTCTAAATATAATTAGAGGTGGTTTAAAGCCAGGAATTGCATTAATGAGTAGTATTAACGAATATTTGATAACACTGTAAAATAATGCAGGGAAGGGAGAAAACTCTGAGAATGACTAAAAGAAGAGAGGGAGAATAGCTCCGCAGTAAATGAACAGGATGAAGATGTGAGACAGGCTATTGAGGCCGGCTAGCAACCATCATTTGTTTTTCCCGGGGTGCAGAGATTATCTGGTTGAGTGATAGAGGTGGCCTTGATCAGCCCTCTCCCCGCATACAGCCGTAAATCAGATGTCACGCTGCCGCAAAACCATCAACCCTTCACTGGCCTGGGACGCACATATTTACCATGGTAAATGGCGCCCCTACTCAGTAAACACTCCTGTTTTTCACCGACCGTCAGCATGCGGGAATGGATGATGCATCGTTCGCTGTACATTCTCTGTAATTGCTCACCGGACGATATCTGGGAAAAACTGACAAGGAGTAGTTCGTTGAGTGAAATGTCCCGGAGGCAAAGGTGCGTTTGAAAAGTCGTTCCTTTTTTTTTTCCTTTTTCTTTCCCCTTTTGATTATAGCTCGCCCTCATTAAGCTGCCAGCATTTGAATTGTACAAATCTATCAAGTCAATCAGAATTAGCTGCAGGTCTTATTTTGTAAAAAGGAGTAAAGGCCTGTCATGATGGAGAGAATGAATCAGTTCACCGAGCAGAGAATGGACCTCGAAAGCTGATTGCGAGGATGGAGGGGAGAGGGAAATATGTTCTCCCGTTAATTAATCTAATAGTTTTCATGGGACAAAGAGTGCATATCTCTGCTGCCTGCATAATGAGAGCCTGGAACAAAGTCATTCACTGCATCCCATTTAAAATGATGTGAGTGTGGGCTAAAGACCAGGAGAAGAGGCAGAATACAAAACTCAGAAAATCAAAAGGCTTTTCTGTACCCGTACCGCTTGATGCTGTTTATTTAATGGAATGTTCATTAAATACTTTTCATGCAAAATCCCTAAAAAAATGCGCTGTTTTGGCTGTATTGAATGTAGGTTTTTGTATTAATCAGTTATGAGCACTTCATATTGAAAATCAACAAATTAATTTCCAGCTGTTTTGATTGGTTGGAATAGCAGCGAGAGAATGGTACCGGGATTTGATTGGAGAATAGGGGTGATATCACAGCTCACTGGTGCAAAACGCTTTGGGAAACAGCCTAGATCTTATTGAATTTTAATTCAATGGATCCGTGATGCGTGTGATACAGGGGGAATGGGAGCAGGAGGCCCTCTGGGCATCGTAATTTACCTTTCCCGCTTTTCCAGAGATTTCATATGATATCAATTTTCATCTTAGGTATTTTATTTCACACCCACAACTACACACCTCGTGTACAGATCCAGACACACTGTATCAGCTGCGTAGTTTACCCTGTCTGGGGACCATTTCTAGAACTCTAGTGTGGAGTTTGTGCATTTACTAAAATAGAAAGGACGGCTAATTAATGCTTGGCGACTTGGCTAAAGGGTGTGCAATATTTCATCATTATACTTCAATCAGCTTTTTTTTTGCACATTCACATAGGTTTGCTATCCTTAAGTAGGCTCATGGACCAAGAGAGGTGATTATATCACCCACACATGATGTGGTATTTTGTATAAGTGGACTGAGTGTTGATTTGATGGTTGAAATTGCAGCGCAATGATGGAAGGTTTTCAGCCAATAATGCTATTATACATGTTGAGTTTTGATATTTGGAGTTCAACGTTGCGTTCCACATTGCAAAGAAGAAATTGTCTAGAAAACTAAAGGTGAACACTTGCAGTATTCAGTAACTCAGAGATAAGGTATTTCATTACAGTTACTAATAAAGTTAATTTAGCTATATGAAGCTTTTAAAAGCATCACTTACTAATCTGAAAATGCTAAAATAAAGGAAGTTATGCTTAAAGGTATAATATGCAAGAATTAACGAAAAAACGATGTAAGGACTGAGAAAAAAGATAATCCCTCTCAATCTTCTAAAATTGAGGTGGTGTCTGTTTCTGCAGAGACTCTGCAGCCCTCTGCCTGTATTTTCTCTTTTATTCTTATTTTTACTTACTCTGGACTCTTCTGGGCGTCAGTGAAGCAGCTTTGTACCTCATGTAGGGGTGTAACCTCTAGACAATAACAGCGCGCAGGATGTGCAGCCCGTTCAGGTGGTCAAATATCGCTGCTTTGTCACGCCCCTAGGCTTCCCCACTCTAGTGTCTGTATTTCACGGATGGTAATGGGTTGTGTTATGTGCATGTGTTCCAGCGATCCTCTCTGTGCTGTGCAACTATGGTCGGTGTGTGTCTGTAGTTTGACGAGAGCAGCGCTGAGCCACAGCCAGCTGACAGGAAGCCTGCATTCATTCAAAATCCGGCAACTCGGCAACTTCCCGCAGGGTTATGTAGAGTTAGATGTGTGTTTTTTTGTGTTTTAGAACGTAACCACCATAAAACAATTAGAAAATAATGTTTTATTCCTCCGATTCGCTGCTTTGTTCTAACTAACGCCGCTCCCTCTCTTCAGTCACTCTATAGCTTGCTTGACCATCGCTGCTCTCTCCCTCTCGGCTCGTTGAGCTGTGGAGGTGTGGCCAACTTTGAATGTTTTGTGTTTACAAACAGCTACCGACAATGCTTACATATTATACTATTAAATATGAACAAATAACAAGTTTAAAAAGATGTTTTAACCAGAGATTTAAAAGTGCTAAATGCGAGATCAGGAGCATATCATGTCTCTCAACATGGCAACCAGCTAAAAGTAAAAACAATGGCAAAAGTGCTGACAGATAACAGTGTTAACCTGAGGGGGAAGCAAAGGATTGGCGCTACTCTTCTGCAATGGCGCCGTCAGTCGGGACGGTGTTATCAGCTGTAACCGTCATATAAGAGCAGTGCAGAGCGGCGGCCGTGAGCTAACCAGTGAGGCACGCTCACATGGACGAACATGCACTAATAGCACGGTCCGCTGATGTCAACAAAGCACGGAGAAGCTCTGATTACAACACACACAGAGGGAGAGCGACTTCATTCTCTGCTCAGGTAGACATTACTCCTCTATATACCTATACCTCTCCTGTGATTCACTCTGTTTGCTGATGTTGCTGCTTTGACACCTGAATTTCCCTCCGGGGATTAATAAAGGTTCATCTTATCTTATCTTATATCTTTACATAGACAATATTTGTTTGTTTCTACATTAATGCTCTTAACACCGCATAGAGAACCTTTAAGATAGTGAGAAGAAGTTTCTGAATAAGGGTCCTAACCGATAAAGGCTCGCTAACCCTTCAGTCATCACTCTCGCTCAGTTTTCACAACGCTGTCATGAACCAGTAGACTCCTTGTCCTCCTCTCAGAGGAGATGAAACGTGACATCAGGGGATAATGGGCTCAGCCATTTTGCTCACTAGCAATATCAGGATCTAAAATCATTACATCAGGTCTGTCAGCATTTAAGTGAAAAAATTACACTTGATGCTGTTTTTAAGTCTGAAAAGGGGTTTCGTCAAAGAGAATCAATCTGCTTTCTGTCATTGATACCAACAGAGAGAAATAGCAGTGTGTCATTTGCATGACAATGACAACTGACGCCATGACTATGAATATTTTGCCGCAGGGGCAGCATATAAATGGACAGGCAAATAAATGGGTCTAAGAAGAGAACCTTTCAGTACCCCATGGACAAACTCACACTGGAGAAACTAAAATTACGGGTCGATATAATTACCATAAATTACCACATACAAATAAAACCACTGAGCCATAAATGCAAACCACAGTTCAAGACACATTTCAGCAGAACATAGTGGTTGACAGTATCAAATGTAGTACCAAGGTGTAAAGGAACAAACACCAAGGACTTTTCATCAACGGCGGCTGAAAGCGGTTCATTCAACACTTTGATCAATAACGTTGTAAAAGTAGGCTTTAACGGAGCCACTAATTAATGGGAAATGGAGGACAGATGAGATATTTGGACTAAATCAAATACCTCTTGGAGAAATGTAGCGGGTAGAGTGTCCTCCTAGAAATGACCTTTCTGAGGGAGGATTAGAAGAGTAAACCAGCATTGGCGGTTACAGTCTGGTTGGAGGAGGTGAAAGACCGATCTCCTACCGTGTTCGGAAAATAGCTTATAAATTCTTCACTGGGAGCACTCAGGGACAGCCCGTCAACTTTGACCTTGATTGCCACTGACCTTTCAAAGGGCAACCAATGAGATAACAGCTGTGTGTGATGTAGCCAGAAGCAACACATGCGAGCAGGGGAGATGGAGATTGATGGAAGAAAAATTCCTCCTCTGTGTTCCCCGAACTCTGCAACACAACGTTAAAAACATACTATGATCTCGCCAGGAGAAGGGATGCAAGGCGAAATGTCAGCAGTCACCAGGTTTGCGAATAGGTATGAGGATGCACCGATCTGACTTTTTCAGTCACGATACCGGTAACGATACCTGGGTTTTTCAGTATATAATGCATATAGAATATAAACATAGAACGATATCCGATGCACCTATTTGAATCAGTATGGGCTTGATATCCCATCCAGTATCGGTATCGGTGCATCCCTAAATAGGCGTATAGTTTAGTGCCTTTTTGATGACGTATATACCTGCGCTGAGCTTTGCCTCTGTGAGTATCTGCACTATGCACTCTGCGTGTAGAGCAAATTCCTTATCATTTGAAGGCAGATTGACAGGTGATTGGTTGATCGAAGCTTTAAGAGAGCATGTTGCACTGTATTAGAATACGGCATACCAACACAATCATTTACATGTGAAATATTGTTGTTTCTCTGAGAGAGAGAGAGAGAGAGAGAGAGAGAATATTTTTCTTCTGCAGAAATTTCTGATTTATGCACAGTAGGCGTAGCATAAGCATCAATATCAGTGTTATTGTCTATTGTCTCTAGAAAATAAAAAAATAAAGCAATTGAATTTATCAGTAGGCTAAACTGAAAAAAAAATCTGGGTTGCTCCTGGGTTTCTCTTTACAGAGGTGGAGGAGGAAGCAGCAGCAGCAGCACTAGTGCTGCAGGTGATCCTGCTGCACTGGAGATGATGGACAGTTAAGAGTCAGAGCAGGAACCTTCAGGTACAAACTAAACATGTAGGTTAATGTTTTAGATTAATATTGCTTTATTTATGAGATTATCAGTATAGGACTGTAATTGGGGGGCATAAAATCGATGACTACATAAGTGATACAAGTTTAGGTTATTTAATGTCATTCTGCAGAACAACCAGATGTGCAGAGAGATCATTTGGCCACTTTTGTGCTGTTTGCTTTACGGACATGTGTCGGGTGATACTTAGATGTGTGTGTGTGTACACACAGGAAAACTGAACTACGGACACAGAAGGAACATTTGCTGTCATCTAACAAAAAAAAAATGTGAGAACACTGTTTTACCCGTTACATGAACACATAGGGTTAGCCTCCAAAATGAATGGTTTGCGTGGACAGGGTGGTCTGGGATGGAGTCAAATTTCCGGCCTGAATCATTGCTTTAGTCTGCGTCTGACTGGGAGCGATCAGCGCTGACATTTGGGGAAGGAACTGTGGTTTGGTCAGTAAATGGGACCCCATAGGACAATGACAATGACAGTTTCATTTAATAATGCCAGAGAGAGACTGAGCTCTCGCAGCCCAAACTTCTGCAATTACATCTTTTACTTAGCCTTTGGAAGAAGTTGGGTTTACAGCTTGAAGATTTTTCATCACTGCCCTGCCCCTGACAAGATCGGTCTCAGGCACAGATGTTATCCAGGGCAGAGAGGAAAGGTACCATTTGGTCTAAAATAGAAGAACAATACATGACCCACTATTTTAACAGTTTTAGTTTAGATCTGCGTCTCGATTGCAGAGGAACTACGCTGTGCCGCGATTTGGGACAGATGAAGGCTGTAGTGTCAAAAGAAATAAACCTACGATAAGTAACATGATTACAAGTTGTGCAAAACTAATACACGTGCTAAACCAAAGCCAGAAAAACATTAAAATCTAAAACTCTGCTGTGAAAATAAGTTTTCCTGTTTCACATAAAAACATTATTCAGTTGATTCAGACTGGTGCACCTTGGTAGCCGAATGGATTACAGGCTTTGGCATGCCGTATAACCATAATGTCCCGGGTTCAATTCCGGCCTTGGGACCTTTGTTGCATGTAATACCCCGCTGTCGCTCTCTCTCCCCTCGTCTCCAGTCTGCCTCAGCACTGTCAGCGGTTTAATAAAGGCGAAAAATGCCCCCAAAAAATAGATTCGGACTATGGCATGTATATTTAAATTTCAGGTTCCACTGCATTGTTATGCATTATTAGAAAGAGATGTGTTCACACCATGGTGAGGTGGTTGCCCATTGTTTTGTTCAGGTGGCAGGGTCTCATCAGTCAAGTTGGTTAAACCTTGGAATTTAATGGATTCATCAAAATATATGCTTTTTAAAGCTTGTTTTATTGTTTTGCCCACACAGTACATTCTGACTGAGAGTTAATTACACCATAACTTTGATAAATTATCCCTGTACTCTGTGCAGTACGTACATATGTACGTTTTTTTATGGGAGAGATACTTAAAACGGTCAGGAGTGTGTTGTCGGAGTACTGGATCATAGTGTTTGTAAATGAGACTTTTGCATTGAAGATTATGTTTGAGTCAGAGAAATAATCCATGAAGACGGTGTTAATGAAGACATTTCCATAATGCTGCTATATTCAATCTTCTTTGGTCACAAACAAAGATGGCAATTAAAAAAGTGTAATCTGCTTACTCATCTTGTTACCATCTTTGCGCTAATTGAAAGCATCTTCTTTGCATCTTTTACTAATTATTTTAAAGATATTTATAAAATATATATAATTTTTTTTTATTTCAGAGTGAAAGATCATTCAACAGTCATTGCATTGAAATTTAACTATTCATTATCTTGTTTATTTATTTCCAAATGAGCCCCCCGTGGATATGAATATCACTATTACTAAAAAGCAACAATAGGACAATAGCTGTGAAATTAAGGACAAAATCAGTGATGAACTAGATTAAATCTGTTCTGTGTAAAATTTGTAAAACTCTTGGCCCACCTGAGAAAGCTTTATTTGCTTGACAAACGCTACATTAGAATAAATGCAAATAAAGACTAATTCAATGAAAAACAATGTTAAAAAAATATAGATATCACACAGTACTGTAGGTTTCCACTTTGGCCGTTCCTACCAACGCTCTCCTACAGTATATTCCCTGTCTACCTCAAGGCGGTGTTCAAAGGAGTCCAGTAAAGTCTTCATTTTGGAGTCCATTAAAGTAGTAACAGTACGTTTCTAGCTAGAAAAGCATGCACATATAACTCCTAAAGTTGCATATGAACGCATAAAAATTGTCTAATATTCTAAATTAATAAATAACTTACTGATAAATATGTAAAGAAGCCTTCACCATGCTGTCATGTGCTGTGCTCTGAGCAGTAGGTTGAAATAAATACTTGCTAGTTTTGGATCAGGATGTTATATGGTCAATCATTGAATAATGCTTAATATACAAAGACAACTTCCAGGGTGTATAATTATAAAAGTAAATATAATCCGATCATTCCATTGCAGGAATTCAGGAGTTGGAGATGTTTCAGTAAAAGACTGAGCAAAGCTTGGGAAATGCTTGGCATGAGCAGTAGATTGAAATCTGTGCTTGTGTTGTATATCACTTATTATGCAAACATAACTTTCAGCTTGCAACACTGTTAGGGTATGAAATTATACTCCATAACATTTCCATTTCTTGGAAGTCGGGTTGTTCCGTGCTAAAGGTGCAAGCACGTTACTGTATTTCAACCCGTTTCAAGAGAGAGGTTGTGTCACAGACGTGCCGTCAACCTCCGGGTCGATGAAATGTTTGCTGGGCTTGTGATTGTGGAGGAGATGATGTATACTGTGGTCATGTTTCGTTCCTCATCACTGCAACCTAAACGCTACATTCCTTCCCACTGAGAAACCACGACTAATCCCCTTATTTCAGTTGAAAGTGGAGGAAATACACTAGAGAGATTTATCTGTACTCTGACTGTGCCTCTATCTGTTTAGTAGTAGCTTCATATGGACACATGGTACAGAAGCTCTCAGTGCTCTGGACAGTGCTCAAAGGGACTCGGGCCCCCGAGGCTTTACCGAAGAGGGATGACAAACCTAAGGTGGCAAGTTGAAAGTCAATCCATCAGTCTGAATGAATCTCCAGTAGCATTTATGTGGACAGGGGAGATAAAATAGGGGGGAAAAAAGCCTTATTGCAACATTCAGTTCCAGGGAGAACTGCACATCCAAGCATTAAACCTCAACATAGCAACAGGGATTTGTCACAACACCTTATGAGAAACACTGCCTCTTGGATATATATCGCTCTCTATAATTTGTAAAGGCCATGGCACACCAGCATTTAAAACGGTGACATTTTGCGGCAAAATTCATTCCCACTGAGTCACAGTGAGTAGTGGAGTCGTTCAACTTTGATGAACTTTGACCCACAAAGTCGCTCTCATACCGATAGCAAGCTGCCTTAACAACGTTGACCTTTGAGAGAGCCGGAGAGTCCAAAATGGAGGGAGCTGTTGTTGTGAATTAACTGTGTTGCTCCATCCTCTTTTATTTACCTCCTCTGACGGAATATAAATGCTTAAATAAAAATGGAATTGGGTGTTTTTTTATTATGCTAATGCGCTTGCATCTTAGCTCCTCTTAGAGAGAGAGAGAGAGAGAGACAAGAACGGAGGAGCCGAAGCTGCCAAATGAGAACTCCTTGGTTCCTTAGCGTCAGTCTTAAGCGACATCAGTTACTCACGACGCGCTGCACAGCTGTATCACCTGTCAAACCGACTGGAAAGAATGCCCACAGAACCCATTATTTAAGAACAATTTCAAAAACCTTACAGTATCTTTCATGGATGGATGAATACCTTGTGAGTCTGTGTGTGTGTGTGTGTGTGTGTGTGTGTGTGTGTGTGTGTGTGTTTATATGTCTGTGGGCAGATTTTGTCAGCGCAACAGCATCACAACTATGCAAGATGCAGTCAGGTGTGTAGTTGAAATCAAAATGAAGGGCAAGTTGGAAGATGGGTGTGGTCCGAGCAAGGGAAGTGGAGAAGGGGCCTTTGGACCCTCATTTTATGTCCCTGGCCCGATTTGGCATCGCCTGGTGTGATCCCATCGCAAGATGGTCTCTAGATTTCTTAGGTACCTAACACCCAGGTGTCGGTATCGTATTGGGACTGAAAAGTGGGATCGGTGCATCCTTATTTTGGTTTGTGTTTTGAGGAGTATTTTTGCTGCGAGGTATAGCTTGATACCACAGTAATCTGAGATTTACTGCTCGGGCTATATCTTGTTCATCCGTCCATCGATTTTCCATTCTTGCTTATCCTTTTCTTGCTTGTCCTAAACCGGCACACACTGGTCGATAAGCGGGGAACACCCTGCAGAGCACCTGAAGAAAACCTGAGGAGAACATCCCCCTTGTTCTATTCCAGAGAGAGAAAACTATAACCTTTCATTCAAGTATCAGTTGGATCAATGATCACAAGAAGTGATCTTAATCTTGGCAGAGGAAATGCTCTGAAATGTCTTTAAATCCACAGCTATTTGAGGTAATGTCAGTCAAACAAAGCGGCAAGGGAAGCTCTGTTTGTTCCTCCTCTATGTACACTCTTTATTTATTTATCTGTGCCATTGCTGCTCCATTTCCTGCGTCGCATCCAGGCCCTGTCGCAGGGCTTGCATATTCCAAACACAGCCTTCACTTGATAATCTAGGCAGGTGTGCGCTGATCCTTTGGTAAACCACGAGGTAATTACACTATTTGCCGTATCGACAGACTAACCAACAGTGATTTCACACATGCAGTACTGGAAAAACGGAGAAAACCACATTATCCTAGGCTAACCATGGGAGTCTCCGAGGGGGGGGAGATCAGCAGAGAAAGGAAAGGGGTGAACGCGGTATAAAGAGAGCTGGAGAAAAGACCAAGAAAGGAAGTTGGAGTGTGGCACAGTGAGCCAGTGGAAAGCGGAAGAGTGTGGGAGAAAGAAAACGAGTGAGTGAGAGGTAATGAATAGCAAATCAGCTCCTTTATAAAACTCCTGCTTTCAGTGTTCAATCAGAGTAGCCCGGATTGGCAATTTTCCTCCGGCACAATAGAGCAGGCCCAGGAGGACCCTGGCCTTGGTTCACACATCGAGAGAGAGAGAGAAAAAGAGAGACCTTGCCAGCATGCAACCCCACCAACCCGGCGTTCTGTCAAGTTTGGCAAAAACAGTACGGACAACAGGAGGTACTCAGTAGTGACTTGCTCTTTGACTCCTCTCTTTTTTCACATGTATTCCTTCTCTTCAGCGACGTATGAGGCAATGAGAGCGAGCCTGTGAAGGAGCAGCAGCCGCTCTGCTCGCTGCTCTCATTAGCATAGAGGAACTCCCTGTTTCCTCCCGTGATAGGAAATAGCCTGAGGGGTGGAGAGAACGGGAGGAAGAGGAGAGAAAATGACTGACAGCGTGTTCACACTGTGTACTCTGCTGGGTCAATGGCACGCCATTATTTGCATTTTTAACTGCCTGGGTGATTTACCTGTGCATGCGCGCGCACATCTCCTATCTTTAGACCACTCTGCTTGAAATAAGAGGACATTCGTTCATGGTCAGTGCAATATGCAGAACTCTGAGGATTACAATAATGAAACAGAATTCACAAATACCAATTCCTCCAAATTCACTATTAGGGCTGAGCAATATGACGATACATATCGTCGAAATAGTATATTTATCCGATCAAAATGTACCTTAAAGGGAGATTTGTCAAATATTTAATACTCTTATCAACATGGGAGTGGACAAATATGCTGCTTAATGCAAATGTATGTATATATTTATTATTGGAAATCAATTAACAACACAAAACAATGACAGATATTGTCCAGAAACCCTCACAGGTACTGCATTTAGCATAAAAAATATGCTAGAAACCCCGTAACATGACAAACTGCAGCCCAACAGGCAACAACAGCTGTCAGTGTGTCAGTGTGCTGACTTGACTATGACTTGCCCCAAACTGCATGTGATTATCATAAAGTGGGCATGTCTGTAAAGGGGAGACTCGTGGGTACCCATAGAACCCATTTTCATTCACATATCTGGAGGTCAGAGGTCAAGAGACCCCTCTGAAAACGGCCATAGTGTGATGATATGGCCGATGTTTATCTGTCGTGTTGCATCAGTTTTGTAAATGTTGTGTTGGTTATTTGCGGTCAGTCTCATCATGCTACTAGTCCACTAGTTAATCGATCACAGATGGAGTCTTGGACAGTTGTAAAAATGGTAAAATGAGTCGTCAAATATACTTGGACGGCCGTTAATATTATGGGCAGCCCATCCAAGTGAAGTCTGTGTGTATGAATAATTGCTTATGTTTGTAATCGCTTCTACATTTACATTTAATTTACATTTCACAAAACTAATACTTTTGTTGGGTTGTGTAAGCGCTGAAACATCGTTCTCAGTGAGCAGGTCGTTGTGTAGCAGCTGAAAAGGCTTTGAATCAGTTATTTTGAAAAAGAAAAACTGAATGTGAAAGAAGGTTATATTAAAGGTTGTTTCATTAATTCGTATGATTGAATTTGTGCTCATTCAAAGACAGTTTAATGAAATGCTGTGTGACTTTAAAACAACTCAGTTATTTTTTATAATGAAGAGGTCTTTTTCTCCCAGGCACAAAAAGGGAATAAATAACAGCAAAAACAAAATAAATAAAAACATCGGTATCGGCTATCAACCAAGAAATTCACAATCTGTGCATCCTTAAAAATGACCTCTATATCGTGGTATATGTCGTTATCGAGATATTAAATGACCTATAGCGTGATATATATAGTTATCGAGATGTTAAAGGGACTATTTGTAAGATTCAGAAATGCTGCTTAACAGCGACACCTGTGGCCTTGAAATCAATGAAAGTCAGCGTCGAGCTCGCGCTTGCTCGCTCTACATAGACATGAACGAGCATCGCTCAAAACAGTGAGGCGTCACACGTCAGCTAAAACCACAATATAACTCTATATTTCAGCTGCTTGGCAGTAATGTTAGGTGACCAGACGAAGATCTCTCCATGAATCAATGCTGATCTTAGTGTTGGCTTTTCCTGCTCAGCGCAGGCTTCAGCAGCGGGGCTCCTCAACGAGTTACGTTATCGCCTCCCGACCGCAGCCGGCAGCCGAAGACACCGGCACCCGGTCGGTAAGGAGACGATAACGTAACTCGTTGAGGAGCCCCGTCACTTCACAAGACACGGAAAACCTCTGTTGGTCTGGAGGAGCTGCAGCAGTTATTTCTGCACAAATGTCCACTGTACATTCACTAGATATTCTCAGAGCTAAACTAACTCTTCTGCAGTGTGGAGTGAGCGCGCGTTCACGTCTAGAGGTGGAGCGAGTACGCGAGAACGCGCGCGCTGTCTGAGTGAAGGAGAGCAGGCAGCGGAGACAAGACAGCGGCCACACGCGAGCGCGCATATGCGAGCGCGCATGTGTGCCGACCCGCTACATTTATACGCTTAGAAAGTTACAAACAATCCCTTTAAATGACCTATAGCGTGATATATATAGTTATCAAGATGTTAAATGACCTATAGCGTGATATATATCGTTATTGAGATATTAAATTACCTATATATCTTGATAGAATCTTTTGGCCACATCGCCCAGCCCTACTCTCTATTTGTTTTTACCCCAGACAGAAGTGCAGTCAGGTCACTGTACACTGTAATGTTTTGTAGTTTATCTCCAGATTGAGTGACCCACTGAGAGCAGCACATATCTCTTTTTAAAATAATTGTTATCGCATGACATGCCAAATGAAATTGGAATAGAGTCGCTCATTAAAAGTGAGCTGAGCATAAAAGAAAAAAAAAGTCACACATAACTAATTTAGTACAGCCTAATAAGACACTTGATCATAGCCGCTTGAGCATTTATGCTATTAATTTTGCCAGGCATAATTTTCACTCCTTTTAAACTGTGGTGGTTACATAAAAGAGAGGAAACAAAAACGTCCTAATTGCTTCTATAAATTGAGATGAAGTGCTGCGCAGCAGGCCAAACCGATGAATGGCTTTGTTCGCTCGGCGCAACCTGAAATCAAAAACAAACACGCACATGCTCGCACGCGCAGATTAGATGACTTCCAAATACTGTCTTTCACCTACATAAAGCCGATTTCACACTTATCTCCAGGCACGCCGCGCGCTTTGTATGGCGAGCAAAACGTGGCGAGCATTAGAGGCGACTCTCGGGAGAAATAATTACTCTGGACAGTCGTGGGGCTGAATCCAGATGGACTTGGCAGAGCCATGCGGAAACCTGCTGCCAGAGTACACAACTCATACCTGCCTCGCAACACTCATTGCTAGGCCACCCAGCACCTAAAACAGCAACATTTCCCCCAGCATTAAGGCTCCTCTCGCTGGCCAGCAATCTAGTGAGAAAGCTCAGCACACAAAAGCGAACGCTGGCGTGGGCACAGCACTGGAAAAGCCAAACTAGAAAATAGAGCAAGTTGAAGTAAAGAAAGAAAGGAATGCAACAGGGGTAATCAAACATAATAGCTGTTATTGTACTGTAATTGTTATGGATGTCTGTTTCGATGAATTCCATCTCTGTATTTTAGCCTGAAAAGTGCGTATTTACCGTTTTTCTATGTGAGTTAGTGTGACATTCGAGACGTGCCTTTTGCTTTTAGCGTTTTTTCAAGACTTTCTCTTAGAAACTAAGTTCCCTGGCTGTGTGTCTTATTTGATGTTGTGCACCACACCAGACCAGGCTTTTATTCTATTACGGAGCACTCAAAGACAGAAGGAGCACATCTGTATTTGGTAGTTTTTCCTTGTTGGTTCTGTGGTGATGCCTATCTTGTTCTGTGCTGTAGGTTGGGGAAGCTCTTGTCTTCTAATACAGCAAGAGATTATTAAGGACAGTGTTATTTGCAGTGTTTATTATGCCTCCGCGTCTCGGACAGCAGTGACCAGAGGCTTTATGTTTTCAGGTTGTCCGTCCGTACATCTGTTCGGACCGTTCTCGAGAACACGATATCTCAGGAACGCCTGGGGGGAATGTCTTTAAATTTGGCGCAAACGTCCACTAACGGCAGAGTACGTAATTTCAAACCCACGATCACAAACAGCAGAAACTAGGTTGTTTCTAATAAATATAGTGGATGGATTTCGAAATGTGATTGTGGGGAGGGACTGGGAGGGAATTGGAGGAATTCAAACTCCGGGAGAACAGCAGGGAGAGAGGGGAGGGAAGTCGAAGGCGTTCGTGGGATGCGTATTTTATCACATCATTTATATTACAAATAATATATCATTTATATTGTTTATAGTAGATTATCAGTATGTTTTCTTGACAGATTTGCTCGCAGCACACGTAGAGAGAATAGACCAGACGCCGAAACTATCGCTGAAGATCGCGAGCCGGCCGCGGAGCACCGTGGCACACTGATTAAGCAGCGAGCAGCGCTTCTGCGTGCTATGTGAACCCGGGGTTAGACTCAAGGACGAACTGATTTTGGTGGTCAAAGGTTAAGGCCACTGTGACTTTACATCCGTCCCATTCTCATGATAGCTCAGGAACGCCTTGAGCGAATTTCTACAAATTTGCGACAAACGTCCACATGGATTCAAGGATGAGCTGATTTTGGTAGTCAAAGGTCACTGTGACCTCACAAAACACGCTTTTGGCCATAACTCAAGAATTCTCATGATAATTATGACAGTTTTACACAAATGTCTTATAGAATAAAATGATGAAGTGATGACATTTTGGACAAACATGGATGTAAACTGCAACTTGACTGGTTGGCGGAGGCGTAGAGTGTTTTCTCTTAGGTATATGATTCTTGTTGTAGTTCCTTATTTCATCTGTGTTTGTTGTCTCCGATCATATGATGGACAAAACAGGTAAAAGGGAGTATATCAGCATCACGGTTCTTTTGAATTTCACTCGTATAAATTAGTATATTTATTGATTTTTGACTAAAATAGTCTATTTAATTATGCAAAAAAAATTTTTTATGAAGCTTCAATGGGACATCCGGAGTCAGGCAGCAGAGATTATAAGAACCCATCAATAGAGTCGATAGTTGATATTTACTGATATCAAAAGATTGAATAACTAGTGATCACGGTGGAACTTGTTTTGCTGTGAGAGGATTAAATTTAGTGATTGAAGTTCAGGGGAACTTGAGTCCTGAGCTGAACGCTGTGATCCATTTCTTAGTTGAGTCGGCTTGTGGGGATGTGAGGTTACTAATGACGCTGCGAACTGTCCTCACTGCTCGTTATAAATTCCCTGTAAAGACGAGAGCGGGGAACTCAGGGACGAGCGGCAACAAAAGGGTACAGTAGATGTGTCAGAGATGAGACGTTTGGAGGACAGCTTTTGTCAGATTTCCCAGGCACTGATGCTTTGAGCGGCAGAGAGAGTTTGTGGGGTTTTGTGGGGTAAGAATACATAATCAGGCTTGGAATATTCATTTCGTTTTAGGTGACCTACATTTTAAATAACTAAAGTACAGGAAGGCTAAATGTATAATTTGGAATATGTCACACTGATATTCAGAACATGAAACGCCTCCGAGACAGATTGGACTCTACCACAACAAGTCTCTGAGGACAGTTTGTGTCACTCTAAAAATATCTATACCGGGGCTGCAACTATTACTATTGATTAATCCATTTTTTGTATTAATGATTTGATAGTATATTCTACAAAAAGTGAAATATAACTAAGGTGACGCGTTCGCAAGGGATGGGAATCACCAGAGGCCCCATGATTTGATGTTATGCTGCGATATGCTGAGTATTGCGATGACATATATTGCGATTTATTACCTTTTTTCAACTGCAAGTTCTGCAGTTTGTCAACATCTGTTTTATCTAATAACATAGTTTTCACTCTCAGAGTTTTCATTCACATATCTTGAGGTCAGAGGTCAAGGGATTCCTTTGAAAATGTCCATGCCAGTTTTTCCTCGCCAAAATTTAGCGTAAATATTGAGCATTTTTTAGCATTCTTCCCGACAAGCTATATTGACATGGTTGGTACCAATCGATTCCTTAGGATTTTTGGTTTCATAAGATACCAGTATCTTCACTCTAGCTTTAATACTGAGCGCACTACAACCTCTGAAATACAGAATAGTGCCAGGGCCCGCCGTTGAATTGTTAAAGGGACTGTATGTAAGTTTTTACATGTACTGTATATCTGTGGAGTTTGTGTCGGAATCTGAGTTGTGGTGGAGGCTGGTCATTTGGTGGTGTTAGCGGACTCCATTTTTCTAACCGAACCATAGCTATAGTTGCACACTGGTAGCCCTGTAAGCAGAGCTGAAATTAAAGGCATTCGTGCAAGCGTGCATGGCGTCGCATCTGTTGAATTTTACAGAAAAAAATGTCCCCCATTCCTCACATTAAAATCCGCCTACAGGCTGATAGAGGGAACCCAGAAAGTTGCAGAAGGTCTCATTTATTTAGGTTAAATTCCAACCTGTTCATTGGGTACAAAAAGGATTAAACACGTTTATATGTGTAAAAACGTATATACACTCCCTTTAAGTGGTCAATAGTTAATATAAGCCCGTGTATCAATACAATATTGCCAAGCTGCATTGATTTTTTTCCCCCACCCCTAGCGTTCACGTCTTTTGTTCAACCAACAGTCTAAAATCCTGAATTGTTTAATTTGCAGTGATATAAGCAAGAGAAAAGCATTAATTTTCTAGTACGTCTTCTTGCTGCTCATCTCATATTACTTACTTCTTAGCTCGCTGCACTGGAGCTTTGTTTCCTTTATGCGCAGTGCGTCCTCATTTATGTGTTGACCACATGTTTTGGCCACATGCAGTCGCCCTCTTTCTGCTATCAGCGGGCCCCATATGGGTCCCTGCAGGACGGTCTCACAGATGGACACAGTGGGGATCCGCAGCCAGGCTGGCTGACACACCGGCCTCCCGTCTCATCGAGCCCCCTCGCAGGATGGCAGCACATCACAAAGTCACATCAGGAGGATTCCTGATTTATCCATTAGCAATGAAAATGATTTAATTGCCTTCGCCTCACATTTGCTCTGGATTTGTGCTTTTCAGGCTAATTAACATCCAGAGTTGGTTACCATTCGCATAGTTACACATCAATAATTTAAAAAGCTACATAATACAGGGCGATATCAGTACGCTCTCATACATCTGGAGGTAAACACAACATTTATTTGTCGGGTTAGTTTTCATTATTAAAGTAAAGATGTATTAATTTTACAAAATTAGGCCACAACAAAGATTATTTTTCCCTCCAATGAGGTTTGTGTAGTGAATTATTGAGCCCTCCTGGTTTCCTATAACACCGTGGCACTGAAAAATTAAGAAGATAAAAGATTGGAAAAATAGAAAATATATTAAACTTCCAGCTCTTGTGTGGCGATAATAACCGAGGGATCCAATTCCATCTCAAACAGACTGTTTGAAGATCAAAGCTGTGACGTTATCTCCAAACTGAGTTGAAAGCGTCCAGAAAGAGGGCAGGCGAAGCCAAGACTCTCTCTCTGCATGCTCCCTGCTTTTCCAATTCTTCTGCGCCATATAGCTCGAGCTGGACGTCGCTAGAACCAGCTGAATAAATATATGGAACACAACTCTCCAGTACTTCTTTGCAAGCTTGAAATGGTCCATAAAATGTTGGCATTCCCTGCAGAAAAACAGAACAATTTCCCTTTATGCTAATAGAGAGATTATAAAGAGAGTTAATCAAATTAATTGGACATTAACGTTAGTTTAAGCAGATAAAGTACAGAGCTGTCAACTGTATCATTAGTGGTCGTCAGTCTGATATTAACATAACTGGCCAACGCAGCTGTTCTAATCAATCAAACGTCACTTTTGAATGAAAATATTATTCAGTAATGTCACTAGTGTGATATCTTAATAAATGTGAGCTAAATTGGTTGATTTTTTTCGGTTGAAAACTGGTCAGGTTTTCTGAGAAAGTTGACTCTGACTGGCAGGTTAAAAAATAAAAAGAGAGAGAACCCTGGGAGGAGCTTAAAACAAGCATTATTTTATATAATCCAATCCAATCTACTGTACAGAATATTGCTGTTAAAAAAGAGGCTTTTGTCTACATCATTAGTCTTAGTGATTGCCTCACATGAGTTTCAGACAGGTAGCTAGCAGGTATCTCGGTGGTAGTTGAGGATAAATGACAGACAGCTGGTGAACTGAGTTGATGGAGCGCTCCAGTTAAACATGTGATCGTTTTTAGCTAATCACCCTTAAAAGCTCTGAATAGAGACTTTGGGTGCGTTCCAAATCCCATACTTTTTCTTTTTACTTTTAGTACATACTGCAGCTGTGTAGTGTTGCATGCAGTATGCATAACATTGTGCCTTTAGTACGTACTGTGCGTTCCAATACCCATACTACCCTACTATTTAGTATGCCAGAAAAAGATTTAGTATGTGCCAATACATAAAATGTCAAATGCAGTATGCCAAAAATACCAGGATGTCCTACTGCACCGGGTCACATTTTACAGTATGTAAGCCAGCATGCTTTTCTGGCTATTCTGACCCACAATCCTCTGTGCAGCGGATACATGAGCAAGAGGGTCAAAGTTCAAGGTGCAATGTTATGAGTAAGTAGTATGCGTACTGCATGAAACAGTATGTACTTTGTAAGGGCAGCTGCAGTACGTACTAGAAGTAAAAAGAAAAAGTATGCGATTTAGAATGTAGCCTTTAAGTCTATGACGCTAACTATCATTCGCTAAAGCAGCTGAAGGTCTGGAGGAGCTGTAAACTGTATCAGTGGTTGTCAGTCGGATATCATATATTGTTAGACGTGAGGTTATTACCGTAACTGGCCAACGTTTGAATGTCATGATTAGATTTGAATATTGTTGAATAAAGACAACTAATGAAATAATTATAATGATGTAAATGGGAGCTATATTGTAAATTCTTTTCTCTTATATTTTATACACACTAAAAATGTACCCAGTGTGGAGTCAAGACACACTACTGGGTTAACTTTACCCAGTACCAATGCGGTGTTTTGACCCAGTGTTGGTGATATATCTATATCTATTAGGGCTGTCAATCGACTGAAATATTTAATCGAATGGTTATCCAGCGATTAATCGAGAGTAATTGCACATTTTGTATCTGTTCAAAATGTACATTGGTACCAATGGATTCCTTAGGTTTTCAAGTTTTATATGATGATAGACGTTCTGCAGTCAGTAATTTCTCTGTAACAGACCGTTGCTATGTATAACAGAACGTTGCTAAGGGCACAGCTCTGATGTTGGACTCTGGCGGACCGTTTTTGTGTCAAAATATTGATTTCTTCAGTAAGTAGCCGTGTAATAATCGGGAAAATGTACAGCGAGCGGGTCATTGTTGTGAGAGAATCCCCTTCAGGGCGATGAGAGAGCACTCCGCTCCGTGTCGGAGTGCAGCATCGTCCTGTCAGGGATTCTTTCACAACAATGACCGGCTCGCTGTACATTATCCCTTAACATATAGCATCAAGGTGGGGTTTCTTTTTTCTATCTACTTAAAACCCTTAGCACTTTGGGTTGGCTGCAGCAGGGCAGATAATTTCTTGAGTAATTGTAGTTGCAGTATAGATAATTGTTGCATTTAAAAATCACAATGTGCATTTCCTGAAGGGCCTGAAATAGTTGATAGACTGAAGGGATGATTGACGATTGTTTTTTCCTACGCCAATATTAACTAACTTACTATCAGAACTAAGATGTTGTGGAAATAATAAGTAGAATCTGCGCCCTACTGTGCATTTAGAGATGTTTCTGGTGGAGCAACGTGTCCGCTGGGCCTTGTTAATCTGCACGAGTGACTTGTAAATCCTTGATTTGTGATCTCCAGTAACCATGACTGGCCGATATGAAAATAGAAACAATCGTCCAACCCTATCCTCCTTTCCTCAGAGCTTATGTCTGTATTGTGATTAAACATTAGTTGCCGTACGCTGTACACCTCTTCCGTGCTTCATTAGCGGTCCAATTTATTGCATGTTTTCGGTGAAAAAGCACTCTCGAGATTAATTTTGTGAAGTGTTGTGAAACCTTAATCATTTATTTATTTTCAAGGCCAGAGGCTCCGAATATTCATCAGTGTTTTGATGTATAGGTGTATTAATTTACTTCCAGTTTAATTGTTGGGAAGGTGGGGGGGGTACAGACGTTTATGGATATTTGGTGTGCAATTAGCACTCTATGCAGTGTTGATGAAATGTTTCGCTAAATTACAGGGGATGGATCATGTTTTAATTATCTCTCAATTTATCCTAACAATGCTGAGGAAAAAATGTGTTTTGAATTATGGCCTTATTCGGTTCATTATTCAGAAAACTTGTGGTGAAAGAGGACTCGTCTATTTGTCCTTCCTCTTGTCTGTAAACACCGGGGGCCGGTACAAGTGAGACGACCGTCGAATTCACTGTCCACATCAAGCGTTCCCTTGATCTCCGCTCCTATAGGTGTGCAGAAGCTGCAGCTCTTTATCTAAAAAGTGATGATCTCTGGTTGGAGCCGTCGTCCCCAGTGAATCCTTTAACAAGGCCAACGTTTGGCACTGGAACTGAGCTTTTTCCCCAGTGGGAAGGAGAGAGGGAGCAGACCTCTGGCTGTCAGGATAATTGGCAAAGGCACCTGGATCATACAGCGGGAATGACAGAGTGACATTCATTACCTTTAATAGTATTTCCTCCATCACTCTGTCACTCGCTCCCTTTCTCCTTTTCTCTCTCTCACACACACACACATACTCATTTCTATTTTTTCATTTTGTTTGTGTCTCTGCCCTCATCAGCCCTCCCACCATCAACCCGCGGGTCGCCATGCAACGTCTCCCTGGCCGTTGTTATCCTTGGCACCTGAGAGATAAAGTCACTCCTCGTGACTGATGACCATATAGGTCCATGCAGAGAAGAGCCGCAATCTGTAATGATACAGATATGCTGGGTGCCTTTTATACGGACCTCAAGGCTGTGTCTGTACAGCCGTGTCAGGTCACAGGCTGGATCAGCAGTAGCATTATGAAGTACATCATAAAGGTCCTTGTAAATAAAGCACATGTTCTTTCGAGCAGCAGCCACACCGTGGACCTTGAAGCAGGCGAGTCCCTAAGATGAATAAATGGGAGTTTCATCAAGCGTTAGCCTGGAAACAGCCGAGGACTACCTGACTGAGATTCGAGGGCCTTTTTTTTTTGAAGAGCTGTTTATGATTCTGCGGTGACTGGAGCAGATAATGACCAGCTGTGGGCATCACTCACGGAGCTTCTCAGGGACCTCATTGGCACACTAAAAGATCTCATTATGACACTTTACAGATGTCACCTCTGCCACTTGTGAGATTTGCCTGTTGGCCTCCCACGATACTTTGGTCCCAACAATCTGGCCGTGGCCAGGCTCCGTTCGGGGGACCTCGGAGCCGCTGGGCCGGTGGAGAGAGAGAGGAGGTCGCCGGCCAAGCTTAGATGGTGTGAACAGTAAGCAAGCTGCTGCTCACTTTTCATTTTCTAACAGATTTACTCTGCATCTCTTCTTTTAACCCTCCGTTCCCTCAGGTTGTTTGGGAAGTACTGGAAGTGAGATGTGAAGTTCTGTCATAAACAGACTTCAAAATAACACATAGCTTTGTGTTTCTTTTTCAAAGGTGTAAATTATGCAGTCACAACTGGATCTTTGCTTTTAGCTTTGTTTGGTTTAATTCAAAGCATGTGAAGTACACAACGTGTCGTAAAAGAATTGTGAAAGCTATTTCAGTCATGTAACACAGAAACATGTTTACACCGATTTCTCATGAAAAACATCACATTGTTGGGTGTGTTGGGTGATTGGGTGACAACTGTCAGGGTTAATTGCATAAATACAACTTTTTTTTTCTCATACACTTTTTATTGTGTTGAAACTGAGAAACAAAACAACACCTTCCTCTAATCCCCCCACCCAACCCAAACTCTCAGAACGAGACAGAGGAGAAACACACACATACAAAAAACACGAAATAAAACAAATAAAACCACCTCTATACAGGGTTTAAGATACATTATACTCAGAAGTTAGTCAAGTGTGAATGCAGCTGACCACAGAACCACATTGAATGCCACTCAGATGGAAGAAAATCACCCAAAGTGCAATTTGTATTATACAACACATTTCATAACAAGTAAAATCAATGTGGTTTACATTGAATACAGTGTATTCAACAACAAGTCATGTGTCTAGAGAATAAAGATATTAAATAAAATACAAGAAAAGACAACAACAAAAAAACAAGAAAAACCACCCACCTGCCAAAACACATTAACGGACGCTGCACCCTGCAGCCCACACACACACACACACACACGACAGTAACAGATGTATAGTACATCAACAAACACATGCAGTACTCATAACTATGGTTTTACTGTAGTTATATATTATTTTAATATTAACTACATACATGTAGGTCTATGTTAGAGGCTGACATCAGAGTGGTAATTAAAGGTAGCGTATTGAACACGGTCTAACGATGCATAAGCCTCCTCAAGACTTCCTTTTCCGTCCGCTGCTCATACTTTACAGTCCGATTAGCAGCTTGAGATGCGAGACTGGAGTTAGAGTTTGAGTTGTTTCACAAGTAGCCAGTTTCGCCTCTTTTGCTCTCCACACGGACTGTTTACCGGCATTCAACCAAAGTCCGCTCCAACGTGATTGGTCGGTAATATTCAGACTACAAACGGGAAACCAGAACGCTTCCGATGCCAAAATCTTCTCCCTACAGATTCTACATTTGAATGCAGAACTTTTTTATAGAGATTAGGTATGAATGGACTTTTATTGTGTCATTAGGATCGAGACAAGATGGGAAAAATCAAATCTGTAGTTGCAAAAAAATGTTGTATAATTGTATATAAAATCAGCCCGTCCTCACAAAAAAACATCAATATAGGTCGTCTGCACAAGCAGCTTATTACGACCTATATTTACCTTTATTGTCAGGCGCCAACCTCTAGTGGCCGTAGTAATTATTACTGGAGCAAAGGAGGAAGACAGGTCAAACAAACGAGACTTTCACCCAGGAAACAGCTGTTTTTTAACTTACATAAAGCACATCACGTACGTAACATACTCAAGTTACCGAACAACCCTATTAGTTTGAACCCAAACCATGATCTTTTCCAAAACGTAACTACGTAGTTTTGTTTCAATTCACAAAGTTAACCACGCGTTTCACAACGTGCGGCTGTCGCTGGTATACTCAAACGGTCATATACTGTATGTTGTCATCGGCAAACAACCTCTTTTAGGTACGATGAAGTGTTGTGAAAATACATGTAAAAGTAAATTATCATCTTACAGTTTTTTATGTGCAGCTCAGAGTCATGATGTTTGATTATTTAGCTGAACATAAATCCAGTCAGAAAAACAATTATACATTGTTGTGTTATCACGTTGAGGAGGCCCAGTGCTGCAGACCCGACATCATCACTTGACTGCAAAGCGTTGCCTTTAATATGCTAAACATAGGAAATAATTTCCAAATGATGAAGCTGTATCCCTCATTTCTAGCATTACCATGTTATAACCTAAAGCTTTGTGCTCGGTGATTGTCCTGCAGCACAGAGCCCGGGAGGTTTACTTCAAGGCAGAATTGGATCTTTTTCTTTCGAATAGCTGATATTGTTGCTGCTGCTGGTCTTTGCTGTTTTTCCAGCAGCGGTATTCGGAGTGTTTGCAATTCATAACTTGTTGACTTATAAGGGAAAGTGCAACTCCTTGCATGTTGGATTTTCGTGCCACAAGCTGCAACGATATATATATCAAACAGAAACGGAAGGAGAAAACGAGGTCTGTACTCTGAACTGTAATCACCGCAATGTGACAAACACTTACCTACTACTCCTGTTCGGTGTGATTGTTTTTTCCTTCACCCTGGGCTGTTCAGCTTCCTACCTCGGTATCAGAGCAATACTGGAAAGCTCCTCCACAATGTCGGCCTTGTTAAGTGTGTTTGTCTGCAGCCTCGAGGTGTTAATTGGATTTGATTGCACGTAAGGAATGTGCTACTTTTGATCAAGACTGCGGCGGCGGTGCGTATCAGAATGACTACGTGTTGAACTACTATATGAAACAACGATCTGTTATTCATTACTAATAGACTGAAGAGTGTGTTCATTGGATATACTTCAGTATTCAGTTTGAAACGAGCGTATAGCTCTTTGATATCTGTGAAAACATCTTGAAGACAGAGATGGTAATGACTCGATCGTATACTTCACTGAGATCAATGCCCCCTGTTACATTGTTCAAGTAATTATGCAATCAAACTGGAAATAATTGAAAGTTCAGGTTGTAACCTCGCAATCTGCAGCGATATTTATAGGAGATGGGACATACTGTCACATTCAAAGCAATTTTCTTTGGCATTTCCGAGCAATCAACACTGCTACTCATCTTCTTGACAAACCCTATCGACACGTATAGTATCAGGAATTGTGGTGAAATTAGTAAATGTGCGTACATTTGCATAAATGCTTTCTTATAAAATCCTTTTGTTTCATGCTTTCCCTCCAGTGAACGATGGCCTATATTCCTCCACTGATTGCAATCTGAACCGACTACAGTGAGAATGTTAATGGATGGGCGTTAATTCACGGTCTTAATTCAGTTAAGTCTTGATTTAGAAAGGGTCGACGTGGATGAATACTAATAAGCATATTAACTGACAATATTATTGACAGGATTATTCAAATGTCAATATGCTCTGAATATCAATATAGCCTTTAACCACAGTTTGGAGCATGATTCCGTTGAATGGCAGCCTCTTTGCTACGGTGTCAGGCAGGAGAAGCTGCGTCATTTATTTCACATTGACAAATTTGTGTTCAATATTTAACCGTTACCCATCGTTCACAATCTCTCACACTCCTCTCTCAAAAGACTCATAAATGTATTTTTCTCGCTCGCGTATTGATTTGGATCGGACATAATTGATCATCGGGGAGACACTTAAGACTCGACTGTCTTTCTACTTCTATAGGCAGTTCAACTGCATCTCCTCGCTTTTTTATTCATCACAAACAGGATTCGCCCACCAGGGATTTTCCCTCCATCGAGAAACAGAGATGGAAAAATAAACGCTGAAGTAATGGGCAACGCAAAACTGTCTCAATGCAAAAAAAAAAAAGGCAACAGATGAAAGAAGGCATGATGCACCCCTCTTTAATTTAATGTGCATGTGTTCATGTCACTTTCATAGTTGGTTTCATTTCCGCAATATGACTCGATGTCGCTGCTCTGTTGTTCTGCCAGACACATATTGTAGAGATCAAAAGCTCTGTGGATTTTTATGTGCAGGAAATAACATCGCTCCTTTGCAGATCAGATATAGCACAGTCAGAGAGTGTGAACTTGTGAAACTGTTCACATAACTGGATTCCTCAGAGCTCAAATCTGCACATGCATATAGAGAAACAGTCTCTGAACTTGGCAATTAAACTACAATAAAGAAAAAGAAATACATATAGAACTGTGGCTGCAGATGAAAGACGTCCAGCTTTGATGCTATACTGTACAGTTTGAAGTTAGGAAACGTGCATAATCCAAGAAGAAGATCGTATGACCCCGAGAGACCGATTCAATAAGACTTTTCCAACTGGTTTTCAGCTTCTGCCCCAAACACATGCAGTGTATTTATTTATCAAGCAACAGGCTGGAGTCGCTGCTGGCGTGTCTTTTTAGTTTTTGAGCGTCTGCAGATGTACCTAGGAGACGACATGTTAACAGAGGTTGATGCAATGCCCTGGAGTTATAAGGTCAAGCAGTTTGCTAGTTACTTGCTTGTTAGTTTTGCATGGAAGATTCTCTAACTCTGAAAAAAACAGGCGGATAATAGTGCAGATGGTATTTACACAAGCTGCCAAGAAAGTTGTGGTGGGAAAAGAAAGTTTACCTTTACTCTGGAGGAATCTCAATAACATCAGATAATAGTCGCACCGCAATTAATATTGAGTTGCGCCGCGTCAGTTATCTCATTAAAATAAATAAGATCTCTGACTAAAAGACTGAAAGTAGAAAATATTGAATAAACATCTGATGATTTGTAACAGCAAACGGACAGCGGGGGGGGGGAGTTGTGAGATCACTACAGGCTGCAGCAGCAATAGGCCGACATATACACATTCAACGTCCTCCTATGATATCTTACTAAAAGTTGTTCCTCGTTTTTTTGTGCGTTCTCTTATGAATGTCCAGCAACATGAGCAATCAGTGCGCCTGCACAAGCCCCTGCTGTGCAGAATCTGTTTAGGCAACAAAACTACTTTAGGTTAGGTTTAGGAAAAGATGATAAACTACGTCTGTTACACAAAATAACTACGTTTGCTACGTAAAATAACTGTTTGTTACGTAACTTGTGTAACTGGTGTTATTTAAGTACGTAAGTTACGTAACAAAAGTAAGGTAAAATAAGTCAACATTGACTTTTGCTTTCACACGGGACACGAACAGCGGCCTCATGGGTGAAAGTCCACCGCTCCATCCACGCGGACCTCCTCCCTACGTGGAATTTGCCGCTCTTTACTGTATACTACGTCACCTGACTTCCTCAGCGGCAGCTCGATAACGTGGGTCAAATGCAAACTACAGTGCATTACTTTTCTAGGGTATAACGCCGAAAACACAGCAGTGCAGCGGCGAAGTGCGGCCTGCGACGAGCTGCCATGCAATGTCTATGGAAAGCTGACAAAGCAGACAAACTAAAAGTTGGAGATAGTTTAACTTTTAGCGGCGAAATGCAGCCAGAGAGTACCCGCAGCCAATCAGTGTGACATGTTGACCTACAGTATGTTACAAAGAATTCCTTCCCTCCTGAAACACATGAGCCAACCTCTCGGCCACAGAATTTCATTATTGCAGCGAGGCGTACTGTTTTTGGTGTAAGAATGAACATTGAATGAGAAGAGCCTAACACATTGCAGTATTTATTTAGCTGCATTTACCTCAGTATTGTAGTGAAACATCAGCTGTACCAACACCAGCTCCACCTCCACCTGCTACTCTCTCTCTCTCTCTCCCCATTCTTTATCATTTCCATGCAATTTGTTTGACTCTTATTGCCTTAATAATCTGAAATATGAATTGGATGTTCTCCAACTGAGTTGTGATCTGCTGCTACAGCATAAGGGTAACATACATGACCTGTGATGTTAAGTGCTGCTCCCTGAACACTCTTTCTGTTAGTTAACGGACAGGGACGGGAGAAGCAGCCTTGGCTTACTGTGTTAATTAAAGCATGCAGCCAGGTATATGCATCTGTATGAAAAGCCCTTAATGGACAAAGTATTGACTCTGTCAATAGAAAGATGACATGTGTGACCCAGAGCAAGGACAAACAGCGAGGCTCCCAGAGGAGAACATTAAGGTCCAGTGACACACAGACTCAGACGGGAATTACGCTGAAGGGAAACTGATGGACTTGGAGTGTTTTTGTTCTGGAGGCTTATAATTACAGCCCGGAGAACAGCCGGGGAATAATTATGTGAGCTTCCTCACTGAGTGATAGAGGGGTAGGTGGAGAAAATGAAAATGGGAGATATCATCCACCTCTCGAAGAAGAAGAGGAGGGACGCAAGAAAAGTGGAGCATTTCTTTTTTCTTGTGTTAGAAAAGGAAAGAAACAAAGAGAGAGGCATTTCTTCCTCCCCTCTATCTCCGAGCCGCTCTAATCTTTTCCTGTTCATTTGTCTGTTCCTCCCGCTACTCTGACTTTTCTATCATTCTCTCTCTCTCTCTCTCTCTCTCTCTCTCTCTCTCCACCGGTCTGTCTGCCTTCCTCTCCCTCCTCCCTCCCTGACAGCGTTCCAGGCTACTCAGGGCAATTACAATTTAAAATGACAAAATGGAGATCATCGCCATGTCACAAGATCAAGTGAATGAAATGGCCCATGAAAAAAGCCGACGTATGCTAGTGTGCAGCTGGCCGTGTGTGTGTGTGTGTGTGTGTACGCACTTGTGTATGCAAGTGCTGTGCAGTGTGTGTGTGTGCGTTTGTTCTGGTGTACTTCTA
Organism: Sebastes umbrosus; assembly: GCF_015220745.1. NCBI lineage: Eukaryota > Metazoa > Chordata > Actinopteri > Perciformes > Sebastidae > Sebastes > Sebastes umbrosus. The sequence goes on along the minus strand of NC_051287.1, from coordinate 4,426,753 downwards.
ACAGTGTGTGACATCTGCCCACCACAGTGCGTCCCGTCTCCGAGTTTCTGAGTGAATCACCCTCGGATGCAGTCGGGGGTAATGTAGTGTAACAGAAGGAAGGGTCGCACTGGTCTGCTCATTTTCCAATCGCCATTACTCCCAGCATTCACCCGCACTCGTGATAGCAGCTGCATTCCTCTTGCGGTGATGTCAGCATTTTTTTAAGCCAGTAAAATATATCTAAATCCTGCATGCACTGCTCCTTGATAGTCATGATCCCTAAGAGGGATTTTATTCTGCATCCTACCACACTTTGACTCTCCTCACAGGCTTTTTGAGGAGGAAAGAGAATCATTAAACACACACACACACTCCAGAGGCTTCAGCTGTATTCTGTGGGCTGTTGATTTAAGTTGCCTCTCTCTCTCTCTGTCCTGGCCTGAAACAGATGGTATTATAAACTTTAACATTAGTTTTGGAAAGCAAAAGGGACTCTAGGAGGGCATCAAATCCAAATGTGTTATTATTTAAAACTCATTTTTACAGCACAGCTTGGAGGGAGAGTTCGGCACCTTTTTATGTCCAATCAGTATTTATTGTAAATATGGTCCACTGAAGCAATAAATTCCTCCGTGCGTGCTATATTGACCGAGAATGCTGAGTTCTCCTGCTCGCGGAACTGAGCCGGCAGTGCCTACATGTACCAGGATGCATTGCACACGAGCTACAGCCGAAGCGTAGTGTAGCTGAGTTGTGCCTATACTTTTTTAGACCAGTGTTTGTGTCCCGTGTGAAACCAGAAGTCGACATTGAAGCCAGAAGCCAAACCATGATCTTTTCCTAAACCTAACCAAGTAGTTTTGTTGCCTAAACCAAAGGAAGTTGTTTCCTGTTAAGATGGAAGTTTATTTTGAGAAGAATTTATGCATGTAACGAGCGGAAATTGACGCATGTTGCTGGACATTCGTAGGAACGAAGAAGGAGGAATAACTTTTTCGTAAGATATCATACGCACCGTTATATGAGAATACGTTGCTGTGGCTGTTGTAGGATTTAACGGCCTACTTGCCTGTCTACCTACCTACCTGCACGTCTTCCATAAGCTGCTAGCTTGACAGCTGTGAGTACTAACAATAGCCATGTTCGTTGTTTAGTGGCTCTGGAGGGAGGCCTGAAGGGACGAACTGTCAGTGTTGCCGAGATTTAAAAACCTTTGTAGCTAATGCTACTTTCATTTGAAAAGATTTGGCAAAACTAGGCTTGGTTTTCCGGTTGCATCTTTTTAAAAATCGAGTGTACTCTTGTTAGTTTCTGAACATTACCAACCCTACCTTTTAGTTTCACTCAGCATTTCACTAAAAGGCAACACACAAAATAGCTTACAATAGCATTAGGTGACAAAATACTCACTCAATGGTCATCTGCCCTCTCGGCCCTGCTGGTCTTTAAATACCAGTTTATCTTCAGGAGCCTGAAGAAGATCTCCAGCACACCTCTGTCCCAGTGAGGAGTAAAACTGTCATGCTCTCCATCGGTAACAGCATCCAACAAAAACTTGCCCACGCTGACATTCATTGCAGCCTCTTGAGGTTCCCTGCCGGCTCCAGTCGCTGCACTTCTCTGCGCGGTAAACTCTGGCTCTGATAAATACAGCTGAACATCCAGTTTAGCCAAAACACTGTAAAATGTATGCACACACGCCCCCATGCTGGCTACCCAGAGAGATACAAGCTGAGGTAATATGCAGTTCTTCCTGGCCTCCAACTACGTCACTGGATGCAGGAAGTACAACAGATTTTGCAGCAGCCTTCTCGGTCAATATAGCACACACTCAGGACTTTATTGCTTCAATCGACTACATTTACCATCAACGCTGATCCACATAAAAAGGGGCAGATTTTCATTCTTTTAATGTTCCTTGAATATTGCTTATGTTTTAAAACCCGTTTGTGCCCAGATGACACTAAATATTGCATTAAAACATAAAGCTGTGGTGCTCAGATTTCTACTTACACATCCAGTTTGATCATATTGAGCTGTAGCATTAGTTTCCTCAAATAGCTTTCTCTAAGCAGGGTTGCCAGCGTTGTCAGTGCTACACATCCTTCGCCTCAGCTTTAATTACACTATAGTCAGACAAGCCATACAGGCAGCCACCCCCTCTAGTCTCCATGCTGATCAATAAGTGGACTGACTCCAAAGCCATTGCTGCGTGTAAAGAATACGAGCAGAAGTCGGTGGTGGAAATACGAGAAAATTGTCTTGATGGCTCGTTACCGCGCACATAAATCTCCCCTTTGTTCATTAGTTTGTTTCATCACCTTTTTAAAGCAAATGTAATCCTGTGTGTTCATTTAAAACAATCTGATTAGTTTGGATTTGTTACTTCGAGCTCGCAGCAAATTAACATAAAAGAGCTTTTTTTGTTTTTCTCCCGAGCAGTGGTATTCACCGCACACATCGTTTTGTAAATGTATACGCTGTCTAAATGCAAAAGGCCAGACAGACGGGATGAAGAGCCTTACTCGTCTTGAAAAGGGCCCGCACTTTTTTTTGTTTTACAGCTTTTCCAAAAATGTATTTCTGATATTCTGATATAAACAGAGCCACTCTGGGGATGATGCCGAAATGAACATGGTGGCAGAGTGCACCATTAATGTACCAAGTGCTCCGACAGAAAGAGAGAGAGAGAGAGAGACCGGGGAGGGTCGGGGAGGGGGTGAGGGCTGTGAAGTGAGGGAGACGGCGGACGGAGGAAGTGCTCGGATGGGTGGAGTGGAAGATTTGTGAGGATAGAGAGCAATATGGAAGAAGATGATTGGGAAAGATGGATAGGAAAAGATGAGAGACGGGGAAAAAAGGGGGATGATTTAGAGACAGCAAAGGAGGGCGAGAAAGAAATAGAGCTGAAAGGCGGTGAAAGGGGGGAAGAGAGCTAAGGAGCTGGCGACAGGAATAGTATAGAGGAGGTGTCACCGTCAAGGGTGTCTCAATGAGATGCCATAAAACACTCTCTTATTCTGCATACTGTCACAGCATCGTCAGGGGCCCACAAATAGAGGTGTGACACACACACACACACACACACACTAAAGACACGCTGATACATTAACATCTCTCGTGTTTATTTGCCAACATTTCTGCTCCGGGTTTGCAGTGTATTGCAGTGTGACCGGTTTCCCTGCATATCAATTTGTTACAACAGGAGAAACAAAATAATCGCTGAACAAATTTATGTCAACAGCAGTTTTCAGTATTTCTGTCATGGCTTTTTATTTTTCTCAAGGTCTGTATGAAAATGATCAGAGGGGGAAGCGGGGGGTCAGATTTGGGTGAGGATTATGTATTTTCTATTTTTGCAGAAGGTTTGTGTGACCTAATTGGGAGGAGCAGGAGAGGGTATTTCTTTTCCACCTCAAGCTTTATATTTTATTAATGTTAATATAATTCTTACCGCAGAGATGCCATCTGTGCCCAGTTCATTTATTCAGTGGCAGCAATAACTCTTTATTCAAAGTTCATTATTAAAAGGTCGAGTAGCAATAATATTTAACATTGTGATGTTTGTCAAAGATTTGGCAATTTAAAATTTTACTTCTAACTAGGGATGCACAGATCCGACTTTATGTGTAGGGCAACATCAGGCCTGATTTACTGAATTGTTATTTCTTATTAAAAACAAGCAAGCAAGCGTGAAATACCTCCAATCAGCTGATATGTTTGTTGTTACCTCCCTCAGCTACGTGGCCTTCCGGCGTGCTGCTGACGCATGACGTTGTAGCTAATCAGACGTGAACAGAATTTTTTGAGTCAGTATCGACCCGATATTCAATATCAGTATCAGATATATCAGATAGTAGCATCCCTACTTCTTATCAAAAATAAATAAATAAATGACTCGATAATTAAATAAATGAATATGCCATTAAACGTACCAAAAATAATATTAAAAATAAATGTAGGCATTAATTATTGATATTGATGAAATGTGACATAAATTGATCTGTGTTAATTTTCGCTTTTATTTTTTTACTTATTTATTTATTTTATTAACTTTAAAATATGTATATTTTTGCATTTTGTATTTATTTTAATTTATTTTAAATGTATATAATATAAATGTATTTATTCATTTTTAGAGTTATATTATAAAGGTATTTATTTATGTATATGTCCGTCCGTCCTGCATAACTTCTAACATGCACATCGATGGCTATAATGAAAGTTATTATAACGTTAACATATTAACGGTTAAATTGGGGTAAACAATTCTTTATGCTTTGCCTTTTTTAGCGGTAAAATTAATTGTCCATTTTATGTATATTGGTTGTTTAGATATTGGGGCGAAGATGCTGCAGTGTTTTGTTGTGTTTTTCCAAGTCAAGAGTACGGTGCAAAGAACAGAATACTTTTCTTTAAAGTGAGATATAATGTTCAACCCACCTCCACACCCCAAGTTGTACCGAGCTTAACTGCTATTTATTCTTTTGCAATCATAAAACAATGTTTCTCCATATATAAATGTTTTAAAAGTCTATTCAGTGTGTGTTTCCATCAACTAGACTTGCATGAATATTCTGAAGAAGAATATTATGTAATCATAAGAGTGTTTCTAACTCTCCTGTGACTCGAGGTACACCTTGGCTTTTCTCTCCTATTTCCTACATAATTTATGATATTTATATTAACCAAAGTTCCTCTGACCACACATATAGCCACCATATAACACCGCAATAATGGAATCTACTTTCCCGTTATGTTCTCATAAATAAGAGATGCTCAATTGGATAAGTACACATTGTTTAGTGACGTCCTGTGCCGATTAATAAAATAAAGGGGAAGCTGTTCTGGGTACGATGGGGGAAAACTGGAGTGTTTGCCAGTTTAGTTCAGTTTGGGCTGGAGTGGAAGACATCAATATCTAAAAAAAACTAAACAACCGGACTGAGAGCACCTGGAGAGAGGACCAGCAGAGGATTCTGTGATAGTAGATATGTGTTTTAGCATGAATTCAAGAGCTAAACTGATATTAAATCGGTGTGCTCGTCGTGAACTGTCAAGGATGAGATCTAATAGGAGATCTGTGTAAGCGGCGAATATATTTGTGCAAGATCATTTGGTAACCAGTGAGAGAGTGAGACAGTGCTGGGAAGTGAAAAGGAGTTAAAACAGAGGTGTGTTGTTGTATTTAGGCAGTTTGTCAGTAAAAATGAGTGAAACGTAGCGACCACAAAGTATTCCCCATAACATGCCTCTTTACCATAATATGATATATAATAGTTTATTCACCGACAAATAAACTGTACACACACTGTCTGCTACACCTACGTTCACAGCTACAACACCACCGACAACACACACACGGTCTGTTGGAAACTCGCTGAAGTTCCGCCGCGCTGACGGACCGTATGTGTGTGACTATGGGGAGCACGGAGCTACCAGCAGAGCTAGAGCTGCTAACGTAGCTCAAACACACACACTGTTTGTCAGACAATCACTATCGTTAATCCGGGCAGACTGAGTGTCTTTACGCCGGGCAGACACACAGCTGACAACCTGCTTAACTAAACTAAATGTGCGGTGGAGACTTTTACTGGGAAAGTGGCTGCATGTCCGCGACACTACACGCTGAAGCGTGGCTGCTAAGTTAACGCTCCCGGACGGGTGAACTGGGGACTCAGTTGTCTGTTGTGCTCATACACTGCAGCTGGTGCACTGCTGCATGCGAGGCAAAGATCTTGTCGGTTAATAATCGGTTAACGAGGGTCGGTTATCGGTTAAGAACATTTTTCAAAGTTAGCATCCCTAGACAGAAGTAATAAACACATAGTTTTAAGTATTGTCAGACCCCAAAACTTTATTTCCCGTTGTGGGTCCGTGTAGTGATGCTAATGCAGGATGACAGGCGCCAAAACTGTCCAATCAATGAGCCACACCCGTCAGTCCATTTGGCTTCCTGCTTCCTCCTCCTGGTTTGTTTTTTAAAAAATCAATGTGAGCACAACCAGAGGGTGTGTGTGGGCAAGAGCTGAACGAGGTTGGCTACCAAGAAGTAAAAGCTGGATTCGGTCTGTGTGTCGTATGTCTTTATGCAACCGAACACCGTGCTAAAGATAGTGATTATTTCTTAGTGTCTTAACTGTCACTGCATGCAGCAGAGGACACCAGCTGTGCGTCGGTCCAGTGCGGCCCTGCTCCGACACACACACCCGCTCCGTGGTCAGGATGTACTAATGAAGATATCGCGGAGCAGTACGAGCTGGCGGACCAGCAGAGCCACAGAAAGGTCAACGAGGCTGCTGAAGTGACACTCGGCTCAACGCTCCTAATTGCTGTGTTTGAGGAGAGTGTGGAAACATGGACATGTGACGGGTCCCCGCTCGGTTTGCTTTAGTAAAGGAGCCCCATTAATGACAGGCTTGTGTGTGTGTGTTGGTGTCATTACGAGATTTTATTTGTTAATGAGGACTGTAGAGAAACTGTTGTGTAACGGTGACTTTACCCCTGGAGAGAATACTCCTGAATGTGGTCACAACAACCTCTCATAAATCTTTTACAGCTTGAATATAAATGGAGAATGGTTGTGGTTATAATTAGTAGTGTGGGTAATGACCGTAGGTTGATGGCAGGGCTGCACGATACTGGAAAAAACTGACATTGCAATATTTTATTTCTAAGATATATGAAAAAATACAGGATTTTTCACCCTTAAATTCATCAATCTGGTGCACTTTGAGAGCAAAATTAAGAGGCTAGAAAATAAAAAGTCACACGCAAATCATGGTAAAAGAGAAGGGGTTCTTGTTTCAAGACGGTCAACTCAAAAAAGCTAGTTACTAAAACTAGTTACTAAACTTTTTTAAGTTGTGTCACCTTATACATTTGTACAGTGTAGCTGGTGGTGAGGAGTCTGCAGGACAAAGGTAATAGTTCTAGTAAGATTGCTGTCCTGTTTTTATTGGCAATCACCAAGTTTGCAGGAGATGCAGCTTTTTATCTGTATTTGTTGTATAGTGTTATAGATACATGAAAAAAGAATAATTTCCTACAGGCTTTTGCAACATAAATAAAATATATAGCGTGTGTGTGTGTGTGTAGACTGCTTAGAGTAGGAACATCACACTGAGTATTGAAAATCTGCTCACCTATCATGCATTGGAAACATTGCCACGGGTCTCTAAGACATCTTTAGAATGATGTCAGTGGTCTTTTAAGAAGTCAGCATTCTCCTTTTGCTGATATCAGGATTTCAGGAACGTACCATTAAGCAGCTGTTCAGATGATTGCCATTAGGAAGGAACAGCCAGCAGCTAAACAACAGCAATTTCCTCAAAACATTTAGCCCCGGCTTTGACCATTATTCTGCCACTGCAACAAGGGTGCAGTGCTCCGAGGCAATCTCAGGTATATGAGTCTCGTATCTTTTCACGGAAGGAGCTCTGCCTCTTTGGGGTGTCTTTACTTGGACATCAATGAGATGAGGGTGCTTGTTAAGGGGGCGCAAGTTGCTGACACCTGTAGGTTTAAACAGAGAAGATAGAAGTGCACGTGTAGGTGAGCTATGAAGACCAATCAATCATTCAAACCTAACTACGCATGCTTTAATATTTCCCCCAGGCTTGTGATATGCATGTATCCATCCATATTACATGCCAGCATTTTTAATATTTCAAAGGCCTGAACTTCAAGAGATGTGCTGTGTGTCCTGTCTGTTTCAACTCTAGCACAATTTAGTCACTTAACTGGCAGGGCAGCAGGCAGAAGGTGGAGTTGGTAAGTGGATTGCCGGCGCCCTAAAGCCGATTTATCTGATAGATGTTTGGACCTGGTCCGTTGGGCTGACCTCTGGGGAAAACTGTAAATTAGATTTTTTTTTTTTTCTTCCCAGCACAGACTGTGTTGCGATGTCACCTCTGTTTGTCATCCCTCCACCACCTTCAGCAAGGGAATCACTCGGTATACAGATATTATGAACTCCACGATAGCGAGAGTGTCGCGCCTCCTGAGACCGGGCATTGTCGTCGGACGCTGTGATCCCATTACGCCAGAAACAGAGAAGAAGAGAATGGAGACAACAGAGGAAGGAGGAGGGCTGTTTGGGCTGTGAGTGAGTGATAGATGGCGTAGCCAAGGAAATGGTGTGGAAGAGAATGCTGCGTCAAGCAGTCAACTGGCCAGGCATCGATTTAATCTCGTGCACTGCTACTCTCCTGATTTGACCGTGTCACAGTGCGATTGAAAAGCCTAAGTGGATGTGGGGCTGTGTTCACTCACCTGAGCACACCGTGCTGATAAGCACACAATGAACCTAAAAGTGGGCTGGAACGCTGGACGAAATAGAATGGGGAGAAGAACATCACAAGACACCGAGTAAGACAGCTGTTTCAGGGCTGCTAACAAGCAGCTAAATCCACTAGAAGGGCCGCTCTATTGATTTCTACTGGGGCTGGAGAAGTCGCAAAGCTCATGCAATTGGATCCTTTGTATCCAATGGATTTTGACTCAGATCTCTGCAGAGATCCCTTTGGCTCAACGACCATCGATTGGGCTAAAGAGATTTTTATCTAATGAATATTCTAATTGCTGTCATATGAAGCGGGGGCTGGTTAGCTGTGTGAAGAATGTGTGTTTGAATAGGTTTGATAGATTCTAATAAAGCACGAGGATTAAGCTGTGGTCTGATGTTTATGTATAGCAGAGGGAAATTGATATTGATCCTGAGGTCAGCCATTCTGTGTCGCGTGTCACTCCCTCGCTCATCTTCCCCGCCCCTCTCCGGTCTGCTGTAGCGCCGCACAAATGTCACCAAATAATCTTTAATTAAAAAAGAATTTGTTCATGAATCGCATTTAATTCAAGTTATCATTTTTTGACATTTAGACCGCTCACATTGCATTGTGGGATCAGTCGATGTTCCGGATTAGCTGTAATCCTGGGTATTTGGTGAATACGTTCATTAATGGAGAAACGTGTTCAGACAAAGCATGCAGACTTTTGCTGACTTACATACATGAACGCCTCACTCACTCTACTCAATAAACCAGGTCACAGTTATTCTTCACCTCTCCTGTTTGTCTGCACATTATGCATTGGCGCACATGCATATGCACACACACACACACACACACACACTCGACAAGCTGCATAAACCTGAACAACACAGGTCGACACAGCGATGACCTCTGTCTCATGTTTTTAAGATTGAGTGGCAGCTTCACCTTCACCACCTGTGACTTCGCTGTTACTCTGTATGCCAGCGTTGCACTCCGGGTTCCCATTAGCTAGATCATCTGGGACAATCAAAACTATATTCATTTTAGTTGTTGTGATCATCACAGGCTTCCATTTACCTGCAGATAGCCACTGTCACATTTAATCACAATATCGCTTATGGGTGATGCCTCGCACCATTTCTCATCAAATCCATTAGCAGATAAAACGGTTCCATTCCTGATAGCTCAATAGTCACACAATGTAGAGCTGGGGATGTCAATGGTTAACCACGAGAACATGTTTTACCGATTACTAGGGCTGTCAATCGATTAAAATATTTAATCGCAATTAGTCGCATGATTGTCCATAGTTGATCACGATTTTTATCTGTTCAAAATATACTTTAAAGGGAGATTTATCAAGTATTTAATACTCTTATCAACATGGGAGTGGGCAAATATGCTTGCTTTATGCATATGTATGTATATATTTATAATTTGAAATCAATTAACAACACAAAACAATGACAAATATTGTCCAGAAACCCTCACAGGTACTGCATTTAGCATAAAAAATATGCTCAAATCATGGCATGTAAACTGCAGCCCAACAGGCAACAACAGCTGTCAGCGTGTTGTCTTGACTATGACTTTCCCCAAAACTGCATGTGATTATCATAAAGTGGGCATGTCTGTTAAGAGGAGACTCGTGGGTACCCATAGAACCCATTTACATTCACATATCTTGAGGTCAGAGGTCAAGGGACCTCTTTGAAAATGACAATAACAGTTTTTCCTCGGCAAAATGTAGCGTAAGTTTGGAGCGTTATTTAGCCTCCATCGCGACAAGCTAGTATGACATAGTTGGTACCGATGGATTCCTTAGTTTTTTCTTGTTTCATATGATACCAGTAACTTCTACTACAACCTAAAATTCTGACGTCTGTCACCATTTCCGTCCAAGTGGTCCCTACTTCCGAAAAATTAAAATTGTCTAATCAAATTTTAGTTGTTTTTTGTGAAGTGATATCAATGTAACCGATTGTGTTAAATGGGCGTGTGATATTGTCTCATATCAATTGCAGGCCCCTGAATTGTATCGAATCAAAATCGTATTGTGACAGATTTTGTGATATCAGAAAATACAGTATCATCGTCCAACTAACTAATTAATATAATATTGTATTGAGATGAAACTTGTGATTTACACCCCTAGTTAGTAACTGGTTAATGTATGTCGGGCTATCTAAAGCAAAATTAACCGCAACTGACGTCCCTAAGTAGAAACCAAAATCCTATGAAGCCACCTGCACGGCCACGAGCTCATTTAACTGCATCGTTGCTGCCTCCTTTACAAATTAGTTGTGTTTGAAAATTGTGAACTAGGCGTTATCTGTGATCAGCTAGGATTTGCGAGCTTGCATGGCATTATTCAAACATTGCTTGAACATTGATTTATTCAGGGGAAGCGCACATACATCTCTGCTCCAGCAGCATCCTGCTTCACATTCATACAGCGACACAAACACACACACACATCGTGTGTGGGGGGGTTGTCCTGAGAGTGAGAGGTGGTGGTTTTGACCGAGGGGGTGAAGCTCCAGGCTGTCAAGGTCTTCTAATCGAGGCGTTATTGCCTCTGATGGTGAGCTCTATAGCAGCGGCTTTATAGTGGTCTTAACCTGTTAATTAAAGTCCAATAGGTTTTCTAATGAGGAGAGAAATGGCCTTCTGTCTAGTAGACGTTATCCTCATAATATCCATATGGACTGCTGATTGCACATCCCCTCCACCCCCCCTCCTTATGGCAGCTATAGTCTTTTAGCTAGCTTTACTCAGCACTCTCTTTCCTGAACTCCACGCGTTGTTGCTGAGATAGCAAACCTTTACAATGCATAGGTAGCTCCACAATACCTGAGACACTGAGCAATGAATGTGCCTTCTTTCCTTTTTTTTTTTTGTTTGTCATGAGTATTTGTACGGTGTGCACAAATAATCAGGTTACGTAAGCTGAAATCTGGGACACTGTGTGCAGAGGATGTGCCACAAGGTGCTGAGCATGCCCCGCCGCCAGCTTGCTCACTCGCTCATTTGCTCGGTTATTTGAAGTGAAGCATCATTTGTGTGACAACGGCGATGGGAATCGTGTTGACACACTTTCGCCGTGTCCATCTGAGCTTGACAAATGAGAGTATTCAGCCTTAAAAGATCTCAATTCTTGTTGTTTATGCTGCTGTTTCTTTAAAGATTAATCAGGAGTCTTTTGGTACAGTACGCTGGGACTCTAAGTTATTAAGGAGTCAAATTGTAAATTGTTCATCAGTAATGTATTGCACGGTGAACTTCATCCTGCTTCTCCGAGCAGAAATATCCGTCTGTCACTGGATGAGCTTGTTAGATAGCAACAGACTATACCTGCTATCTGATTTGAATACAACCTTTACCTCAACTTTGTTCCTTTGTTTATTATTCATGTTACCTTGATCTCATTCCATTTACTGCAGAGCTTTTTGGCTGCATCACATATTCGCCATCCACTCCGATTGCATTACTGGGGCAGTTAAAAGTAACGTTTGAAGACCTCCGCTGGGACATAAAATGCAGGGCAGACTGGGCTCCGACGCGGTGCTTTGAACCACTGGCCCCTGCTCACTGAAGAAAATCAGAGACGAGGTGAGAGGATAGTGCTCGGCGAGAGAAGAGCAGGATAAAGTTACCCACTTTCTTGCATTTTTCAGAGGCCATTAGAGATTTTTCCCTTTTGATATATGCAAGGATGCTGGGAGACACGGAAAAGCACTGTACAGGTGTTTGATTGTCATGAATTTTATATGTCAGGAGACCGCTGACTGCTTTCCTGATGGGCTTCTGGCCTTCCTTACATTTTCTTTAGCTCGAGAGTCAAACCATAATGTCACTGAGTCTTTTATTTTTTTCAATTTCACCATATATTCAGGAAAAATACAGGAATAATAGCATGAGTAAGTCATTACTGGGTAGTGGAGGACTGCGTGGGCCATCTATTCTTAATTCTCCAGAGGGAAAAGGAAATTGAAGCTTGAATGAGTCGGACTGATATTGGCGGAAGTGAACACCTCCTTGTATGGTAGAAAGAGTGTTTTCAAATGATAGATAAGCCTTTGAAAATGTTCAAGGCTTTCGTGAAGCCTTAAAGCTGAACTTGAAGCCCCAGATAGCTCTTAAGCTGGAAGTCAAACTGTGGAATATAATCAGAGCGTCACAGGTTGAGCTACGATGTGTTCTTATTCTGCACAATTCATTTTAAATAATGTTTTGATTTAAAGGCTTCAAGTTAGAGATGGCTGCAAACTGGCGTGTTTGAGTGTGCTCACTCATCAGCCACAGAACCTTCCATGACACATCGCACAGGCTAAGTTGGCAAACATGAAATGGAGAATTCACTACAAGTAAAGTGATCAAGGATTGCACGTAGGTAAGGTTGAGAGATTTGAAAAAGCAAAGCGGATAGACAAGGCCAAGATATTCTGACTTGTAGTCTTTGGGATGGGTCAAGCTTTATCCTACAACTCCAACTATATCATGCAACTCAGTAGAGTCTTTCATTAGACACTCCCTGCCTGGTAAAACAACCCCATTTTATAACTCAAGCTTTGAAGTGTCCGAGCCTGAGCTGAGATAACTCTGATGATGTCACTTAGGTGATTTTTAGGGCTGCCTCCTCTTAGTCGATCAGTCGAATAATTTCTCGTTTTGGTCTCAGTCAACTGAGATTTCTTTAGTAGATTAGTTGTTTTTTTATGCTTTTTCATGCTGAATGACTTATTTCCAAGAAACTTAAGAGCACATCTGGTAAACACAAGATTTAAAGTGGTGTTTTTGTGTGATTCTTTGTGAAGGAACTCAGTTTTACAGAACTGTTGATTAAATTAAATAATTGATTAGTTGAGAAAACATTATAAGTTTAGTCTACTAAGAATTTCTTTGGATGACGTTTGTAGTTTTTTAAGTGAAATATCTCGACAACTAATGATTTATGAATGATTACCATAATATTTGGTACATATATTCATGGTCCCCAGAGTATAAATCCTAATGACTTTGGTGACATTGGTACACCACCATGAGGTTGATATTTGTGGTTTTGAGTGAGGGATTTAATAATTTACCCCCTCAGGATAAATTGTAATCATTTTGGTGATCCCTTAGTTTTTCATTTAGAGCAAGATTTACATGTTTCCAATACTTTGGTTTATTACCTAAAAACAATTGACATTCCCATCAACCTCAGCTCTGCTATGTGTTCAGTGCTAAATAGCAAATGTTAGCATGCTAACACACTAAGCCAAGACGGTGAACATGTTAAAACTGCTACCTGCTAAACATCAGCATGTTAACATTCTCATTGTTAGCATGCTGAAGTTGGCATTAGTAAAGCCCCACAGAGCCACTAGACTCTTATAATGCGTTTCAAGACCCATACTACTTCGTACGGCACATAGTATGTCAAATACAGGATGTGCAACTACAACTGGTTGCATTTTGCAGTATGCAAATTCTTTTCTGGTCCACAATCCTGCACAGCGGACATATTAGCAAGAGGGTCAAAGTTCAAGATGCAATGTTATAACAAAGTATGTCCCAATTGTATGCATACTGCATGCAACAGTACGTACTCTGTGAGGGCAGCTGCAGTACGTACTATTGTATGCATACTGCATGCAACAGTACGTACTCTGTAAAGGCAGCTGCAGTACATACTAAAAGTAAAAAGTACGTGATTTGGAACGCAGTTTGTCTTATTCTTTAGAAACCCCTCCAGAAGCACAGACAAAATCCTGCACTTGTATTCACAGACTATAAGTGGCACTCCTCATCACAACTAAACCGATCTTCTTGTGTAAAATTGCTGGAGTGCTCCTTTAACATAATAAATGTAATTGTAGTGCTCAGGAAAATGCCAACGGAAAAAAGCAGGCTATACATTTGATTTATCAAGTGTCTAAAGCTTCTTGGTTGCATCCCGCATGGATAATGCAGCACAAACACTAGGCAGTGGGCTATTATGGCTTAATGATGGTGAGCAATATTCCATTGTTCATGCAGTCCCGCTGTATTAAGAATGCAACACATCTCAAGTTTAATTACCATGAAAGCAATGTATTCTTTAAATGAGCCCATTCAGAAACCAAATACTGTAAATGAGGCAATTTTAAAGGTGTAGTAGACACGTTTCATCATTTGTAAGATGACATTGAAGCCAATGCATTGAAGTGAATTGTTTTGTCTAAAGGCTGCAGAGTCTCAGTGGTGAAGTGACACTTTACTGATGTGAAACAACATATCTTGTATTGCTGGTACAAAGCCAAGTCATGCACCGTCTTTTGTTATTTACGGCCAGCTTTTACCAAAAACCACCACTCTGTGACAACAACCATTTGTGCTGTCGTTAAAGTGATCGCCATCAAACTTGAGGCAAAAGTCTCCGAGAAAATATCCCACTTTGTCGTGCTGCTATATACCCGCTCTGCAATTTGGACATCCTCTAAAAAATACCATGACGACGAGAAGAGAAAAAAAAAGTTTCACGGATATCGCCCTCCATAATCAACCTTGTACATATTGACAGATGATTAATGATATTAATACAGAAGCTGTGCGCCTAGTCATTTGCAGGATATTAACTTTTTTATTGAATCTCATTTTTACCCTGCCAAACATTTAATAAAATGACAAAACAGCAAATGATAAGGTGTGAGATAAAGTTTGGCGATCTGAACCTTTTCTCACGTATGGCCACACAGCAGTAATTTATTCATACAATCCTTCAATAATAGAGTCCCAGTCTTATTTGTGGTCTGTGTTAAAGCTCTCAAGGAGAAGTGGGAGGAAGAAATGTGAGAAAAAAGAGTGAGTGGGGATTGTTTTCTAGGGTTTTACTTATTTATTGAGCCCCCTTAAAAAGAACACACGCATTAGAGTGAGCTGTCAGGTTGCCAGTGTGATCGCAGCGGAGATTGTATATGCCACACAATGCCTTTAATTATGTCGCTGTCTCTTCACTGTCAGAAAAGACAAAATGGATCAAAGGCTATATGGGAAAGAGTAAGTAAGCAATTATCTTCTTTTGTCTGCTATCACTGTCAGTCAACGGAGGCTTGCCTTTTAAACGACACCAGAGGAAAAGCAGAGAACGAGCGCTGATAGATGAGGTAATAATGGCGCTGCTGCGTATAACATGTTAATAAAGGCACCCCATATCTGCATCATTACTCAAAACTGACTTGATTGTTCATGCGATAAGGAAAAACTAAGTGAAAAAAATCTAATCATCTAGTAGTCTGGAGGCTCCCAGATATTACACCCACTCTCCTCCAGAGGTGGATGAGATTAAACTGATTGGAGTGGTGGGCTGTAGAGTAGTAAGGTCATTTTATTACTGATAATAGGTTACCATTAGCTTTATTTGGCTAAAGAAAAGTTTCCAGAAGTCTCCTTTGAGGAGCAATATCCCTGTTTGAATATGTGAGACTAAGAACTTGTTGAAGAGGAGTATGTTCTGTATTTACCAACCTTGAGACTTTAATTTCAAAAGAAGTTTCAGAGACTTTGTTTGCTGCATTCTGGTGACTTAAAATGAATGAAAATAACAAATTAAGTACACTGCCACAGAATTTTTATTAAAATTTTACCTTTTCTCAGGAAAGAAAACTGAATAATTTGCCCCTCTGGCGTAAACTTGACGTATGAATCTCGAGCATAAACTACTATTCATCAGTTTGTATTAATTTTTTTGCCCCTGCTTGAGTATTTCTTTCAGTTAGCTCTCTTCATTTCTCTCTCCATCTCTCACTGACTGAAGGCCCTTTCAGACACAACGTGACAACGGCACCGCTCCGCTCTGAACCCCTTTATTTACAACGACTTGTGCCGCACCACTACGGCTTTCCGCAATGTCGAGCAAAGCCCAACTCAGCGGGGAGCGCAGCTCAAACTCAGTGTGTTACGAGTATAAACTGCTCTCTTCCGCCTGGAAACGACATTTGGTGTAGCTCTATTGTCGTCCGGGTGGAAACAGTTGGGATTATATACGCTGTACAGCGCCAGAAACAGGGTAAGATAATGAAAAAGGAAAAAAAAGGTGTGAAAATTTGTCATGAATCGGGGGGAAATACGGGAGAATTGTGACCCCGGGAGGAAACCGGGAGAGGGCGATGAAAATCGGAACAGTTGGCAAGTATGGTAAATTCACCAAAGACTATATTTAGTATGAAAAGGAAAAATGCCACAACATTTGTTCTGATTTATCAAAAGTCTTGAAATTTGGTACAGATGTACTTTGGGCCAGTATCTAACAGTACAACTTAATATTTAGATCACATTAAAAATCACAATTTTATTAAAGGGACTGTTTGTAACTTTTTAAGCGTATAAATGTACCGGGTTGGGACACATGCGCGTTCGCGTGTAGCCGCTGCCTGCTCTCCTTCACTCAGACAGCGCGCGCGTCCTTGCTGTCTCGCTCCACCTCTAGACGTGAACGCGCGCTCACTCCACACTGCAGAAGAGTTAGTTTAGCTCTGAGAATATCTAGTGAATGTAGAGTGGACGTTTTTGCAGAAATAAATGCTGCAGCTCCTCCAGACCAACAGAGGTTTCCCGTGTCTTGTGAAGTGACGGGGCTCCTCAACGAGTTACGTTATCGTCTTGTTACCGACCGGGTGCCGGTGTCTTCGGCTGACGGCTGCGGTCGGGAGGCGATAACGTAACTCGTTGAGGAGCCCCGCTGCTGAAGCCTGCGCTGAGCAGGAAAAGCCAACACTAGGATCAGCATTGATTCATGGAGACCTTCGTCTGGTCAGCTAACATTACTGCCAAGCAGCTGAAATATAGAGTGATATTGTGGTTTTAGCTGATGTCTGTCGCCTCACTGTTTTGAGCGATGCTCGTTCATGTCTATGTAGAGCGAGCAAGCGCGAGCTCGACGCTGACTTTCGTTGATTTCAAGGCCACAGGTGTCGCTGTTAAGCAGCATTTCTGAAAGTTACAAATAGTCCCTTTAAATGTTTTCTATATGAAATATATTTTTTACACTGCATATGTGTGCATATCTTTAATATTCAACTTGTTATGAGTTCATAGATACCAAATACTTGATTGTGCTCCTTATAGTTTCTGAGATACAGTCATTTTCTTATCATACTACATCTAGTCTTTGGGCACATTGAACTAATGTCCTAAGATATAATGGAGTCTATTGTAGAAACAGTACTCCCATATGTGCCCGAAAACTCACTTTTTCAGCCAAACGATTTGACCAATATTGAAAATATCTTGACATTTGGCAAGCCCAAAGAACATTTCCACCAAAGGAAACCAAAAATTCCACTTGCGGGCACAAATGGACGCGTTATTCCAGTCGAGATGTTTTAGGAAGTCGTCTTTTTAACAGTGCTCAGAATTTAAAGTTATAAATCCTTAAGATTTCAGTCTTGGTTGATTTGGTGACATCCCTTTGTTCTGCTAGTAACAGGAGGCCAATTTTTTTTTTTCCTAAGGATGGAGAAGTCATGATCCGTTTCTATTTAAATTGGTACTGTCCATCACTGAGGCCCGGTCATTATAAGTTATGAAAAGTCAAGTCACAAGTTTGAGTGGATTTCCCTGGGATTATCCGTGCTCTCTGCTCTCATATACATGACTCTAAAGCCTATTTGTCATATTTTTAGTTTACACTCCTTGTTTCTTTGGTGAAGGGAAAAGTCTTCCAGTGAATTCTTTGACAGACTGAATATGAAAGGCAGTATGCAAATGTGTGCAGCGTTTATTTAAATGAGTTTGTTTCCCCTCTAATATTAGCGTGAGCAGAATGGATTTGAGAAGTGGTTCACGGGACAGAGACGGGAGACTTTTTTTGTCAGTTTGACATCCAGGTAACCCATTTTTGCTTCAGCATGTTTACTCTTTGATTATCGGGGAGAGCTGAGGGAAGCACTATCTCCCGCCTGCCAAAACCAGGCTGGCAAGCTGTCACAACACCGATGAAGACACATATACCACCTTGGTGTTTGTGGGTGACACACATTCACATGGACTTGTGCGCACAGACTGTACACACACACACGCATAGTCTGGTTTGTGCACACATTTACTTCCTAACATTTTTTTTGACAACAAAATATATTCCTGTGGTGCTTTTATGAAAACTCTATATATCTGAAGGAATTAAGAAGTCACAACAACCAAACCTACAGTATCTGCTGTCTTTGCTTTCAGATTTCCTGCTTTTGTATACATGTATGTGTATATAATACATCAATATCAATCTAGCGAATGATGACACGGGGTATTATGCTTTCCATTATAACAGTTGCTGTGTAATCTGCTGCATAATTAATGCGCTAAGCCTACTTAAAATCATATTCACTGGGGCATCCCGTAGCCAAATGGTTAAGACACAGATCAGTTTGTGTTTGCATATTTACCACAAAGAGCACCGTACTTTATCTTTGATTGAGGTCCAGTTAGAGCAATAATTCAATATGATAATTTATCATCTTGCAATGGAATCTTAATGAAATCATATATCGCCGTCTAAATTGATGACATCATGCACATACTAACTCCAATTTCTGATCAAACTCAGTTAAATCAAACTATTGTCTTAATCTGATTACTCTTTATTTATGTGCATGTAAACATAATCAGTATATAGCTGGAAATATTATTTTTTTTCTGTACAGATTCACTTGAAGCTGATCATTTTGCACTAACGTTCTTAATTTAATGAAAAAATACAAACCATCCAGGGTTTGAAATGTGGCATTCTCCAGGTAGCATATTACATGAAATAATTACAGGTATGTAATATACACTATTTTTATGTATCTATCAATAATTTTAGACATAGTAAAAAAACAGAGACATAGTTTATCAAAGTACTTGACAACAATGCATCCCAACACCCATCGGTTATGCAGATATCAAGAAGGCTCATTCATAATTCACTGTCAAAGACTAACTTAACAAACTAAGAGCATATGCTCATGTGGGGTCATATAGGGTTTTCATAACACAAGAAAGATAAACACAATCATAGCAGGCCTTTTGACTTGTATGAGGAAAATGTTGGTTTGACTTGGACCCATCTTATATAGGCAGTCCATATGGAAACTATTGGTTGGTTAGAAGAAGTGATTTCAGGGATCTTTTAAAATGCTGTGGAGACATGTTCAAAACATGTAGGTAGAGAATTCCATAATTTGGAACCTCGGTAGAATATACTAAACTAAGATTGGGAAATACGGGAATGAGGGGGTCTAAGAAAACAAGACTTACGTGTGGAATAAGTCTCAAATACTGTTATCGAGATATGAAATTACATATATCGTGATGTATAATTTTGGTCATATTTCCCAGTCCTATGTCCAATTTTTAGTAGAATATCAACTGTGAATAAAAACAATGATTAAATAATATTTTTTATCTGAAAAACAAGAAGCACAGGAGGTGGAAGTGCTGTAGCCTCTTCCTCTCAGTATTCTCTGCATATGGCCTCAACAACCTCCATCATGAAGATAGCCCTGTATGCTGCCTGAGGGATGAAACTCAGGGGGAAAACAAAACACTCTGATCAACTCGGATCATCTCTCCTCTCTCAACGTGTC